>NC_142785.1:6283918-6604781 GCF_988280905.1 Pimephales promelas
GCTCACATCACTTCAGAGTTATTATTGGCACCACCTGAATGTAACCAGGAAAACATTCCTAGGGGAAGCGTTAATTCTCAGGGAACCACCCTGGAGGCTAGTTCCTAAAACTACCTGGTGCGAAACCCCCCTATTGTTTCACTCTTATGTAGCATACCATATAACTGTATTTATTAAAGCATTTTTTTTTTGTTTATCTTTTAGCTTCTTCTGGATGGGGAGGTAATGGCTCTCCTTCCAGTCCATGTGTGGACAATGGTACTGCAGCGTGGGGTAAACCTACTAATGTGCCCACTGCTTGGGGCGACACTGATGACACTGGCAAGGCGTCAAGTTGGGGGGATCCCTCCCCCAATCCAGTGAAGTCTGGTGAGTCTGGATAATTTTTGTCCTAGTGGTGATGGTGTTTTGAATAAATTAATGTAAACCTGATCCTGAATGTAAGCATACTTCTGAAAATTTTAAAGGGATGTTTTATTTTTACAGGTTCAAAGTCTATGCAAGAAGGTTGGGGTGAAGGAGAGGGCTCAGTAAGTGCTTCACGTCACTCCAGCTGGGAGGATGAGGATGAGAGTGGTGGTGTATGGAACAGTGCGGGTTCCCAAGGCAGCAGCTCCTCCTACAACTCTGGAGGCTGGGGAGCAAAGAAGGCCAACAAGGTATGTTAGTGGTCAGGCTAGGTTCAATGTTCATGCAGATCTGCATTTTAAGTTGTTTATGCTTACTAGTTACTGAGTGTTTTTCTTCAGGGCTCCATGAAGGGTGCAGGAGAATCTTGGATGAACCCAATAACAAGACAGTTTTCAAACATGGGGGTTCTGGTAAGAAATTAAGACAAAAAATTGGTCTTGGATAATGTCTTTTTAGGATCTTACATTTTTGCAAATAAACAATTGAAATTGAATGATTGAAAACAGAAAAATTTTAAGAATGCATTGATACAAATTTTGGCCTAAAAATATTACAATTATCAGCTGTAATTTCATTGCAAGCTTTAATAATCATTAAACTTTACCAGATTTAAGTTAGTAGTCTGTGTTGCTCACTTAGATATCATGCATTTTTATCAACACGTTTAAGTTAAGTTTGGTTTATGAGGTTTACCAATGTGGAGATTTGTCATTAGGGAGAGGACCCCAGTAGTCATTCCTTGGATCTGGCCCCTGGTCCTCCACAGGACAAAAAGATGGAAGGAGAGAAGCGTGGTATAGGCTTGAATGAGTACAATGGAGAGATGCGTAAAGGAGGACGTGGAGGGGCAGGAGGAGTAGTCTTCCGTTCACCTGGTTCCAAAGAGGTGGGGGCTTGTGAACCTGGGCCTTACTATGACAAGGTATTTGCATTTCCTTATGCTTCTGTAAATGGTGTTTCGTTAGCTCTTCATTTCTTATTGACCTCTTTAATCTGGATCTTTGTGGTCACTTTGATTAACTGTTTTTCCATCCCTCTATCCTTTTCCTTAGGCGAGTGGTCAGTTGTTTAGTAGCGGTGGAGGGATGGCACAGTCCAGGCACCAACCAGGGGTGCCGCCCATCAACCCATCAGTACGAGCGCAAGTGCCTCATCAGTTCCTGTCACCTCAGGTACTTGATAATACTGCATCGATTATTTAATACTACATCAGTAGTTTGCACAATTGTTATGTTGACAGACAGGTCATTATAGTGGTGGACATTTTGTTTTAAAAGGTTTTAAAAAATGTGTTGTGCACTGATTATCTGCAATAGGATTTTACAGTGTTTTTAAGATAAACTGTCAACTAAAGCAACACGGCTAGCTGCCATGCAAGTCAAAAGTGATCTTTGTTATAGAACTCATTTTTGCTGCAGGTGCCAGGCTCTGTGCTGAAACAGATGCCCCCTCCTAGTGGAGGTGTTGGAGGAGGCATCTTTACTCCACAGCTTTCCCCACAGCACATTGCCATGCTCAGCAGCATCTATCCCCCTCATATTCAGTTCCAGCTGGTGGGTAACTCCTTTTGTATGCACAGTACTTCATCTAGCAGGCCAGACTCACAATACACTCCCTAGTGTTCTGTTTGTTTTTTCTTTGAAGTTTTGACTTGTGCTTTCTTGCAGGCCTGTCAACTGCTTCTGCAACAGCAACCGCAGCAGCAACAACAGCAGCAGCATCTGCTGCAGAACCAGCGCAAGTTCTCCCCAAACATACGTCAACAAGCAGACCCCCAACAGGTACGGTCTTCACCTCTTTTTATTTTTTGTAAACAGGACAGTATCCAAAAGAATAGTTACTGCCAAAAGATAGTAGAACTTATTTGGTTCCGTGCACAGCCAGAGTAATTGCCTCAATTGCTAGAACACATACCGGGATGTTATACTCTACTCCTCGGACTCTGAATTGTTTCTATAGCAGTAGTACTATTGCCATAACGAATCTATGAAATATGAGTAATCAATAGACAAAATCACAATACAAAAAGGAACAGTCTTTATGCAAATGCCTTTAGAGGGACATTAGATAGTAACTCTGTGCTAGCTACATTAAACTGTATATATGTCATTTATTTTAATTCTCGTTGTTTTATTTTTCTTGCATTATTAAGACATTAAAGGGCACCTATTATGGAAAATTCACTTTTACATGCTGTTTGAACATAAATGTGTGTTGGCAGTGTGTGAGCAAAACCACCCTAGAATGATAAAAATCCACCCATTGGTTTTTTTACAATCTCAATAAATCATATGCACTGTCTCATAACGAGCTGTTCTAAGATTCAGCGCTTTGTGACGTAGAATTGAGCAAGGGGTTTGATTGACAGTGTGGTTGTGGCATAGACCCCACCCTCTGTGATCTGTACACCATCCTCCATTGTTTCAACGACAGCCGGTAAGGTCTCTTGCAAACGTAAATGTTCTGTCGTGGGTTAATCCTGTTGTTGTGGCTTAAAACTTAATCCTCAAATGTGGATCGTCGTCTACTGTTTGCGATCCACCGACACCTCCAGTAAGTGTATTTTATGATTTTTGAGCAAATAGTCTTTTCAGTCGATGTCAGCCAATTCAATAACAAATGCGTCTAAAGTTGTTGTCGTCGTAGGATGTCTGTGTATGTAATTTAAACCTTGTTCGTATAGTGTGTAACCACACGTTTATAAATATATATATATATATATATATATATATATTAAAGATATTGTATTAAAAACTGTATATATGTTGTTGTTCTGTAAGTTAGACATCTTCTCACATTTGCCACAGAAGCACCTGTATGACAAGTAAACATGACGCAACAGGTCCCTCACATAAATGTAATTTCGCTTGTACGTAGCAAACTTTATCACAGAATGTGTATGTAGTTTCAAAAAATTGCGCCAATGTTAGTGTTTGTGTGTGTGTGTGTGTTGCACATCCATAATTGCAAAGGGAACGCGATTACAACTCTATAAGTACATAAATGTATGAAATAAGCATACCGAGACGTACTGGTCCATTCTCATTTGTGTTTATTCTGCCGGAGTCTTTTCGTACTAATATTCTGATTCAAACGTACGCTTAATGACATTCAAAACAGCAGTTTCTCTCGCTTTCTCAGCCCTTCTGCTTACGGACTGCCATAGGTATCAAGTTACGCTCTCATCCAAATGCAGAGTGGGGATATGCAGCTCATTTGCATTTAAGGTCGTATACCCCCGAAACAGCTCATTTTTAAACAGGCCCAAAAAATGACATTTTCAAATGGTTATAATAAATTAACTGTGGAGTATTTTGAGCTGAAACTTCACAAATAGATTCTGGGGACACCCGAGACCAATATTACATCTTGTAAAAAGGGACATAATAGGTGCCCTTTAATAATAGTCAATTAGGTTTAAATCAAAATATTACAAAATAACTGCTTAATTATATTTTACTCTTAAATCTGAATGTTGAATGTTTTGAATGTTGCAGTTTCATGCTCGTAGAAATTTCCAGAGCTCAGAAAATTGTACAAGTTGTAATTACAATTGTTATGTAACTATATATTCTACGGACTGGTTTCATATTGATCTGATATAATTCTCCATTTACAATGTTACCCTATAGCCTAATTGCTTCTTTACATCTCCCTATAGCAATTTTAGAGAGCTGAAAAGTCTGTTTCGTAAGGTGATTTGTATAACTCGGAATATAGTACTTTCTTGTTTGTTACTATTAGGGCTGCCACATTTGTGAAAAAATAGATAGATTTTTGAGACATAAGTGTTCATTGAATTGATTGTAAAATCGATTTTCCATGTCTTAAGAAGTTTCCATTTTCAATGCCAAATATTGACAAATCCACGGACGACTAACAGGTATTGGTCGAACGTAAAGAGTGCGCTTGAAACGCGCACAAGTCTGAAATATTTCTGATGATTTATTGCCGTGAAGTTTCGTGCACAATGACAAACAGGAGTGCAACATTCTCGAAAAAGCAATAAGAGTGGACTGCTATAACATCAATGAAAAACATTACTGCAGGCTTCAACATGGCTGTGTTTACGATTAGAAATGTCAAACAAATTTCGCCTACGTAGGTGATTGTAGCCCTAGTCTGTATCTGTATGCATGAGACTGTCTGAATACAGGCAGAGTTCACATTTTTGTTTTAAAAAGAGACACATTATGCAGAAGTATAGTTTGCTGTTATGTGTTTGTCAGAGCCTGCAGTTGCTGTGTGACGCGCATTTGCTGCATGCGTGTCGTGGCAAGCTGGATGTGCTCCGAGAGAAGGCCGTTAAAATCGATTTCCTGTTTTCGTTTTTGATACTTGTGTTGGTTGATCTGATCGTTTCCGCAATCGATTTTCAAATGTAAAGTGACAGCCCTAGTTATTATTTGCTGCTTATCATAGTCAATAACTAAATGGTTCAATACCCCATATGTTTAAAAAGATTGTTAATACTTGGTATCATGCATAGATCATGTAAAAAATAATTTGGTGTGTCGATTTGTGCATTTTTGGACATTTTTGCAGATTGTATACTGATATATTACTTATTAAAAGAAGCAGACTGGCAAACAGTCTTTTTCTTTCATATAAACTCAATATTTATAAGACTCAATATTTGTGTCAAAGTCGAACAGCATAGCGGAACAAATAGCAAGATGCTGTTTGTTGTCACCCTTTCTTGTAATGTGAAAATAAAATGAGGATTAAGGTGTAACCATCTACAGTTGTGGACGTATGAACAAAATGAGTGGCCTAAGAATTGCTGCTGTTGTTGAATCCATTCTTTTTTTTCTCCAGCTTGCCAGAATCATGGCTGTTCTTCAGCAGCAGAGACAGCAGCAGCAGCAGCAGCAACATTTGGGAGGTACAGGGGGCGGCTCCAAACTTTCTCCTTCTCACCTTGGTGGGAGTGGGCCAAAGATGCCAATGTCGGACGCCATCTCACACCCTGGCTTGGCAGGATCTGTTGCAGACCTGCATCAGAAAACACAAGGAGCTTATTCTGGTGAGATCCAATGGATTTTTCATTTCGTTTTCATATCAATTTTTCCAAAATGGTCTTCGGAAACTTGTTGACCAAACAGAAAAATGCTAAATATCAGCAGATATATCATCTTTAGCAATATTTCAATTCACCACTAGTGTCAATGCATGTGTGGTTTTTTTTGTAATATGGCCTTTTCTGTCCCATTGTGTGTCTTGAAGGGTTTGGGCCTGGAGTGAGCCTCTCCGGTCTGGAATTGGGTCCCATGATTGGTGGCCCAGCTGGTCTTAAAGAAAGTGGGGGGCAGCAGTCTCGTTTCAAATGGATGATGGAAGGTCATTCCCCATCCCCCTCACCTCCTGATAGCACTCTCCATAAAAATGGTGCATTACTTTTTTTGTGACGCATTCAAAATTGAGTTATACAAAGGAGTTTATTTAGAAAGGCTTATACAAGTTTGACTGCAAGTGCTTGTTTTCTTCCGATATATAGGTCCTATTGCTGCTCCTCTCAAAATGAGAGGTAGTTCCCCATATTCCCAGTATGAGATGCTGGGAGGTGAGGGTTTAGGTGTGCCTCCTCAAGGGTCATCAGATCACTGGCACAGAAGTCCTGGAAAAAAGATGGGCACCAAGACTGGCACATCTAGCTGGCCTCCAGGTAAACAGTGATGCACATCTAAACATAAAAAACAACAACATTTTAATCTGTATTACTTGTGAATACATCCATAATGAATTGAAATGTGATCTTTGCTTCAGAGTTCCAACCAGGAGTGCCTTGGGAGGGTCCAGTTCAGAGTGTGGACCCTGAATCTGATCCCTACATGACACCTGGTAGTATGCTGGGCTCATCGATGTCAAGCCTCAATGATACTGAGCACCAATTGCTAAGAGACAACACAGGTACATACAAAACTGATTTGAAGAATTTAGGGATAGTTCACCCAATAATGAAAATTCTGTCATGAATTCTCTATCATGAATACTCACCCTTGTGTCGTTTCAAACCCGTAAGACTTTTATTAATCTTTGAAACACAAATTAAGATATTTTTGAAGAAATCTTGAGAGCTTTCTGCCCTCTCCATTCACAGTCTACGCAACTGACACTTTCCGGAAAATACACTCATAATGTGTCCTGGGATTTGTCCCATGATCGTTGGATTTTGGTCAATTTACTTTGCCAATGATTTTCTTGAATCTGTGCATGCGTTCACACATCTCGTGACATCAGAATGTGACGTGTAATGTCTTTGCAGCGTCTTAAAGGGATACTCCACTTTTTTTTGGAAATAGGCTCATTTTACAACTCCCCCAGAGTTAAACAGTTGAGTTTTACCGTTTTTTTCGAATGTATTCAGCCGATTTTCTGATATTTAGAAAATTATTAATAACCAGAAAGTTTCTGGTCTCATTGACTTCCATAGTAGGAAAAAAAATATACTATGGAAGTCAATGAGACCAGAAACTGTCTGTTAACTAATATTCTTCTATTTATCAGAAAATCGGCTGAATACATTAGAAAACGGTAAAAGTCAACTGTTTAACTCTGGGGGAGTGGTAAAATGAGCCTATTTCTAAAAAAAAGTGGAGTATCCCTTTAAGTTTGCTTATGATCTGCGATTTCTCTCTGGAGAAAACATGCTCGAGCATTTTTTTTTTATTCGATCATAAACTACTAGTGCATTGCATATGGTATGAAATACCATGTTGCAAAATCAAGCAGCATAACAAGCTGTTTTGTACAGCTATAAATAGCTGAAAGTGAGTGACTCTGGAAGCCAAACACAATAAAATTACAAATGGCCACGCCTGCTCTTACTTGGGAAAAATAAGGTGGATAAAGCGATCATGTCTCTTCAGAAAATTTGGACTAAACCACTCAATTCATATGGATTAGTTTTAGGAACTTTTTGAAGCATCAAAGTTGTATTTGCGTAGACTGTCAATGGAGCAGAGGTGGGTAGAGTATCCAAAAACTGTACTCAAGTAAAGGTACAAGTACTTTTACTCAAGAACATTTACTCAAAGTAAAAATAATAATCTTAATAGTTACTTGAGTAAGAGTAAAACGTATCTGATGAAAAAACTACTAAACTAGTTAGTTACTAGTTACTTTGTATCATATAGGCCAGAACTATTATATATATATGTATATTAAAATTTCAAGAAGAGACGATCCTTATTTCTGCCATCTGTAGCCCGAAAAAACCATTGTCTGTCCGTTTGGTTTGTATAATAGTAACTTGTACAACTACATTTGGATTATTAGACAATGTCGAAATAAAGTGACTGCTGAGTTTTGCATTCAAAGGCATGTAAAGGAACCATTGACATTGGATGGCGGGTGTTCATTTAATAAACTGTGGACAATGGTAGCTTATTTAATGTAGCCTATAAATTCATTTATATGTCCAAAAAACGGACAATGTCACACTTTGTATTAGTGCTAGCATGGCGTAATATTCTGTTTGGTTGTAAAATGTATTACCTGAATTAAATGAAATCGAATGTTCTTCCTATTATCACTCCGAGTCGAGTGTGAATTAAAGTGCTTCAGACGATTCAGTGCATGCAGGGAACTGAACAGATCATGTAAACTGATTCTCGAACTGACTTTAGACAGATCTACCAATTTGTTTGAAGTCTTTGAACAGAATCGACTCAAAAGAGTGATTCATTTGTGAAATAAAAAAGATACAGCGCGCTTGGAATAAACTACGCAGTTGATAACATGTATTGCATTAAAATAAAGTAACGAGAGGAACGCCGCCCAAAGTAACGAAGTAAAAGTACCGTTCTTTCATTAGAAATGTACTCGAGTTAAAGTAAAAGTACCCACATTTAAATCTACTCTTAAAAGTACATTTTCTCAAAAAAAAAAAAAAAATTCAAGTAAATGTAACAAAGTACTACTATGTCTCAGATTTCATCTCCGTTTGTGTTCTGAATATGAAAGAAAGTCTTGCTGGTTTGGAGCAACATCAAGGTGAGTGAAGCTTAATCATTTATTTCAAATGGTTTTCTCCGATCATAAGAATTGTTCTTTCACTCAAGAGGGTTTAAACCTCTGACTGGTAGTTTTGATTTCTTCTTTCAAGGGTAGATCCTCTAGCACGGACACATACACAGAGCTCTAAGCTTAGGATTTTAGAAGTCATTTACATATTCATGTAAATACTAACAAACAACTCTTGTATTTTGCATTTTGCTTTTTTTTTACATAGAATCAAATCCCTCCCTCAACACCTTGCTGCCTTCACCTGGTGCCTGGCCCTACAGTGCCTCAGAGAACCCCCTCACCAATGCACACAACCCAGGTAAAACCAAGCACTCTTTTCACTAGATGTCACTTTTTATTTGATTTGCTTACAGAGAAGCCCCATACGACCTCATTTTGGCACATTCCCACTGCGTAGTACGACTCGGCTCGGCTCACTTTACTTTGGCTCGGTTTGCTTTTTCTTGTATTTTTATGGACTGATTGTTATAGTTGCGCCGCCACCTTGTCTACTGACCATGATGCAGCCATTTTCTTTTTCAAGTTGCATGCGACGGTCGTTTAAAGCAAGTTGGTTTAAGGTGTGCGAACAAATGATACTGCACTGGCTGTTGCTGAGTATTTAAATCTAGTGGGTTTGGTGTCTCGTGTCGCAAATCCAATGACGCAGTTAGTGACGATTCTCTCTGACCAATCAGTTATCTGCAGTGTTTACACATCAATTTTAGTATTGGTACGGCTCGTTTGGAACCTCAACAACCGAGGTGGTACTAAAAAAAAGTGCTAGGTACTGTACACAAAGGAAAACCCCCCAAAAGTGAGCCGTACCATGCTGTAGAAGCGCCATTTTTGTAGAATTCCATCATTTTGTTTTCACTTTCCAGTTTCAACTCTCTGACTACGTTGTGCTTTATTTCCTGCTCTCACAGCTAAGTACACAGACTACAAACCCAGCTGGCCACCTGAACCCATAGGGCACAACAAGCCTTGGAAGTCCAATCGCAACAGCTCTCATCTGCCACGCCCACCTCCTGGACTGTCCCATCAGAAGCAGTCCTCCGTTTCTCCCTGGGCGGGAGGAGGCCCACGATTGGGTAGAGGCTGGGGTGGCTCTGGAGGCAGCCACGAAAACCGATTTGGGCCTGGTAATACCACACCTTAGGAACTGAAAAACATTAATGAAAATCACAAGTATTAATGAAAGCACTATTTAGACAACGAAATGAAAATGCTTTGTGAATTACTCTTAGTGAAAAAAATTAGGAGTCCTAAAGTTAGGAGTGACACGCCCGTTATTTTTAGGAGTTGCTCCTAAATTCGCCAGTTAGGAGCTACTTTTAGCCTTAAAATTCTTTGTGAATACGGCCCCGGATCATTAATGGTCTCTCAATCTATGTAGGTTCTGCGTGGAGTGATGGAGGATCCTCTAAGGGGAGCTGCTGGCTGGTGTTGAGTAATCTTACCCCTCAGGTATCCATGTTATTCATGTTTTTTTTTCTTTTTCTTTTTCTTTCTTTTTTTAAATATAGACACATTTTCTGTTGTTTTTCATTAATTTCTCAAATTACAATATAGTGATTTGTATCATTTGTTCTCTGCAGATTGATGGGTCCACTTTGCGGACTATCTGTATGCAGCATGGGCCGCTTTTGACCTTTCACCTTGGTTTGACCCAAGGTAGTGCTCTGATTCGCTACAGTACTCGCCAAGAAGCAGCCAAAGCCCAGAGTGCACTTCACATGTAAGTGTCTAAAATAGTAAATATTTTTTCCCATAGAATTTGAATTTTTCACATTTTGGATCATTGTTATAAAAACTTGTTGCCACCTCAGAGTAAAAGATAAAAAGGTATTTTTGTGAGCAATTAAAATAAGTCATATTGTAAGATAAGATCGTAATTATGAGAAACTAATTGCAAGAAAGTCAGGAAGAAAGAGATACCGGTATGTCACAATTACAAAATAATGAAAGAACATTTATGAGAAACAAAGGTGCAGTTGCGTAAAAGTTTCTTTGTGAGATATGTCACAATTGTGTATACAAGAAATAAAGGACCAATAGCTTGTTTTCAAGTGACGTCACGCCACTGCGTTGCCATGGCGCGAAATGCAGATGGAGAACAGGAAGTGATTTTCTATATTTAGGAAGCACTATAACACTCAAAATGCCTATGTTTTGCGTCTTTTATGGTTGCTCAAATCGATCAAACCACGAGGAGTTTTTATCGTGTGCCAAAAGTTGTTGTTTATCCACAAGTTTCCGAGGGGCGCTCCTGTAAAAAATAAAGTGGGTGAAACTTCCGGTGAGGTGGCGGAAGTAGCATTCCAATGGTATTTTGTGTGTTAGTTAGCGAAGAGGCTAGCTGTTTTTCTGAGAATTATTTTACTATTTAAAGACGCAAATCTTTATGAGAGATGTCGTTACGGAGCTCAGGGACAACATGTGCTGTTCGCGGTTGTATGTATAACCGGACTAAACTAATTTTCAGTGGCTTAAACGTGATTGTTTTGAACATAAGCTGAAAACGAAATCAGAGTGATCCTGCCAACGACTGTAGTTTCCATCACCTCCCAAAAGACGACGAATCTTCCTGTGTACATTTTGTTTAAATTCTTAATATTCTATAAACTCTATCAGCATGTGATTGGCTGTTCGCTACTGATGTTACAGCTAAACTCAGGATCAAAGCCTGAGTTGACAGAATACCAAATGTGCCAGTAATGTATTCAAGTAGCACATTCATTTATAATTTTGAATAAACTCCAAAGCACATCAATGACTAAGTGTGTATTTTTTATTTTAATTGTTTGTCAGCTCGCACAACTGTCTGTCACCATGCCTTGATGAGTATTGATTATTAATAATGTTATTATAATACTCCCAACCAAGTAACTGCGGAGGGTAAAGGTACTGTTATTTCACCCTTTTGAATTTCGTTGAGGTTGTGTTCCCACATCGTTAACTAGTTTGGATCGCTATAACTTTAATGACTGTCACCTGTTGAATGAACGAGTGTCAAGCATGTCAAATCGCGCTTCGTTTACTTCGAACCGGAAGTCGCGCCCACTTTTGACGCAAGGCCTCATGGGGCGTAGGAAACTTGTGGATAAGGGTGGAAAATACAAGAAATTGACAGAAAAAGACCGGAAAAAATGCCTTGCAAACCTACGTCTGCGGTCAGGAGGAGCCGAATGGGAAAATGCCTGTGTGTGTGTGTGTGTGTGCAGTGATCACTTCGTCAAATGTGAGTTAATACATCACTTATGTGGCTGTTTGTGTAATGTACCAGTTTCCGAACTTTGTAAAGTCAAAGTATGTCTGTAAGACGAGTTAGTTGCTGATATCTACAGCCTCGATGGCAGGCAAATCTCTCAATTCAGTTGAAAATCGGTCCTCTTCATAACGTAAGGATCAAGTCCAACATATGTTTCGATTTTCTGTTTATATATTTCTCTTGTAATAGCGTCTAACGTAGTACAGTACGGATTTTACTCCATCCCGTCCATTGCGCTCTTCACTCCTTGCCCTCCATCTGCATTCCGCACGTCAACACAATCACGTGACTGCAAACCACCTATTACAAGTAGTTAGGGATGGGAAGATAACCGGTTTCACGATAAACCGTGATAAAATGTACTGACGGTTAGTATTATCGTTTAAAATTTAATTATCATTAAAACCGTGTTTGATTATCGCGATTTTAATAACTCACTGAATCCTGTCGGCCAGTCTGACGCACGCAATATTTTCTTAAATTACTATTCGAGAAGGAATGGTGGAAGGCAGTGACCGTGCTCAGGAGATTTTTCAGCCTTTTAAGAGGACCAAATCTGAGGTGTGGTCATATTTTGGGTTTTACAAAAGTCCTAAGGGAAACTTGATCGAGGATGGTCACCCTGTCTGCCGAACAAAAAGTCACTGCAATAGAAACACTTCAAATCTGCCGAGTCGTCTTGTGTGATCATCACCCCGCAAGGCAAGTTAACTTTGACCTTTAATACCAAAACTACGTCAGGGAAACAATTGGGCATGAAATGTTGTTTTGAGTTGAAACATTTTATGTCACTCACTTGAAATAGACGTCAAGCTTCCGCGAAGAAAAGTTCGTAGCAAGTGGATTTGAGCCAAAGACGAACGAACAACTTCAAACAAGACTATTATTAAGAGTGATATTTTAAGGGATAGTAAAGTATAGATACATCACGTTTTAAACCGATTTTATTGTTACCACATAATTACAGGGACATATTGAATTGATAATGAGATTAGCTAATGATTTAAATCTTACCTGTTTATGAATTAATTTTGTAAAACAATCGTCCAGACAAGATATATCACACCAATATTATCAAACTCTGTAAACAATAAATCAACTCTGATTTAATTTTCAATACAATCAAAAACCGGAGAAGCAAGACGGCAAGTTGTATTTGAATGAAACAAGAGCGCGCGTCCGTTGTGATATGGATGTGCGCTGTGTAATAATGCGTTGCTATTGACGACGGGCATTATAAAGAAGCAAATGCCATAGAATAGAATCTTGCTTAAAAAACTGCATAGAGAGGCTTGTTTTATTTGTTGTTTGTTGATTTTCAATTATAAAACTTGTTGAAATGTTTTTAGTGTGAGCATCAGTTCTTTTTGAGCACTTTCATACATTTTTAACAAAACCGTGATAATATTGATAATCACGATTATTTTGGACACTATAATCGTGATATGAAATTTTCATACCATCCCATCCCTACAAGTAGTCAAGTTACTTTTTGAGATGTGTATGTACAGTATAGTCACAATTAGCCTTTCGCCGAGCCCCGCCCCCCTTAGTTACTGCTGCTACCTCCGTCAAACAAATGGTCAAACACGGGCAGCGCGACAGATTGCCATGACGGCAAAGGGTATTCCCGTGCGTGTCAGTGACCTTTTTTGGAGCAATACCTCCGCGATATCAAGCAAGATCGAAGCAAAAGGGGTTACGGTATGCGGTGGAGGGATTTATTCCAAATATAAAATTAAGAAATGAATGAGACACGACTACTATTGATGCTAATGCTTACCAGTCTCAAGAAAAATCAGAAAAACCCCATGACCATGCTAAGTTACCTCAAATGCAACCAGCACAGCCTTGAAGATTTTATAAACTGGTTCAGTGGCTAATTGTTTGGAGTTCGAAATATATAACTTGCGCTGCATATTTATTCATTTTGCCTCCGATACAGGAGTACACGTTCGCTTTAACAAGCAGGTTGTTCATTACCACAGCAACCGATTGCGTGTCATGCTCATGCTGAAAAAAAAGTAAAACTAGTTTAAAAAGTAACTAACGTTATGCATAAGAGACGGAAAGAGGCAGAGAACCATACGTTATTTAAGGTTATTTCTATTCGTTACGATATTGATATATGAACTGATGTTGTCATGTAAGCTTCATGCTTTCCCCGTTGCGAACGTCCTCTAAACTGTAGTCTACGGTGCTGCACTGCTAACTTAGCTGACTGCTGCTCATTTTCCCAGAGAATATCATGGTATGTTAACAACAACCCTTTAGAAAATGTACAGTAAGTCCTTTGTGGATCCTCTTGATCTGCTTTTTCCGTGCTTCTTTGACTAATCTCAGTCGCACGCACGCTGCACGCGAGACGAGTTAACCATGTTCGACACATTTAACTGGAATTGGGGCGTCCACACTGTTTAATACATCTTAGGCACCGCTCGCGTTGTGTTTTGGGCTTTGGAAAGGAAAAAAACACAACTTCTCCAGACAATCTCTCGGGGTATCATCTGTCCGATTTACTAACGCCGTGGGCGCACCGCTTACTGTTTGACGGAACAGCTCACACAGTAACGGTTGCTATGATGTGTGATTGGACAATGGCCATTTTGTGGGAGGGGCCGGCGAAAGGTCAATTGACAAACAGAGTTGAAATGACCGATTTCAATATATTTTGTTTTACTGTGTGGCGGAAATGGCCTTCCATACATTGTAGATTTCTTCCTATCTGTAATCTGTGCAATTCTCACCCTAGGTGTGTTTTGGGCAACACCACAATCCTGGCCGAGTTTGTGAGCGAGGAGGAGGTTGCTCGCTATTTTGCACATTCCCAGGCGGGATCTGGTGGAAGTGGCAGCGGAGGTGGCGGGGCCGGCGGCGGGGCCGTCTCCGGGCCGGCCGGCGTGACCGGATCATCGGGGGCCGGGGCTGTGGGTACAATCAGCGCCGGGGGTGGCGAGCGAGAACGGGCCGGAGTGGGAAGCATGACTGCAGGAGGAAGCAACAACGGTGGCGGAACTGGGCCTTCTGGCACTACCTGGCAGAGTTTAGATGGTACGGGCAACTCCGCTGACCCAACCTCTGCCCAGGGAGCAGGCCTGAGCATTTTTGCCCAGTGGAGCAGCAACGGTGGTGGCGGCGGCGGCGGCGTGGGCAGCAACACGGGGGGTGTTGATCCCGGCAGGGCAGGGTTGTGGGGCGGCATGACTCCAGGGTACACAAGCAGCAGTCTGTGGGGGTCTCCAGCCATGGAAGATCGGCACCAGATGAGCAGCCCCGCCGCGCTGTTGCCCGGAGACCTGCTGGGTGGAGGCGCTGACTCTATCTGACTGACGCAGCAACACGCGCACGCACACACAAAGCAGATATATAAATATTAGTTATCCTCCTATGTTATCACAAACACGCGGGAATATAGGACACATTAATCAGAATACAGGCCTCGTCACTCGGGAAGGGTGCATATTGCATACACATCCAAGTATTTAGTATACATTCGTAACACTTACGTAGACGAGATCGAAAGGTAAGCACTCAAACGGCCGATGCAGATTAACACTTAAGTGCCGAGAGGCAGGCCGACTGCATTACGAAACCTAGCAAAACGCATTAAGACAAAATGATCTAGATGACACTGGTTACAAATGTAAACGCTGTCATTTTTTACCTGAGCAGTGTTTCCGAGCTCCCCATAATGCGATCTCCGCGACACGGAACCGTGGGGGAGCAGTGTGTGGAAGAAAAGCAGTACAGATAGATACGCACGCACACACACACACACACACACACACACACACCAACACACCCCATTTCTTCTTACCCTTAAATGAAGACTTCATGCAAGACTTGAACGGGACATGCAAACAGTTGGACTTAAATACTGACTCAACTGGATGAATCCTAAACCTTGAGGTCATAAAGATCACATTCGCATACTGAGACGCTCTCACTCAGGCGTGCACTGTAAAGGAGAAACCAGACTAAAAAAAGGACAAAAATATGCATCATACAATGTTTGTTGTTACGGCTCCCGTTGTCATGCAAACTCAAATTACTCAAACACTGTTCTGATGTCTGACAAACTGTGTCTCGTTGTCTTTTGTTTTCTTTGAAATGATGGTGAAATCCAGAATTGTTTTTTTTTTTTTTTTGTTTTTTCCCAAACGCTGACCTCGTTTTTTTTCTTAATCGAGTATGTTGTCATAATGACGATCACTTGGATGTTACTTAGCTGTACAAGGTGCCCTTTCTGCCTGTTTGCGCATGAGTGAAGTCCCAGGTAAAGGTGGTGACGTTCAGTGTTTGCAAGGCATTGATGAATGTGTGGCAGCCAGAGATTAACAAGCGTGGTGCATTTATAGAGATCAGTGCTGGATTTAGGGAGGTGAGTAAATGTGTGAGTGACAGCTTATTTCAGGTGTTTGATGTCTATGTGTGCATGATATGTATGCAGGCGTGGCTGTGTGTGTGTGAGAGAGAGAGTGTAGACAGCAAGTTCAAGAACATTGGCACTAATGAATATTTCTTAAGTTGTGGTTTTAGCAGCCTTTTTTGTTTTATATATTGTCTGAATTGCAATAATTATAATAAAGAAAAAGATTTTTTTAGAAGATGCAACCAACTGAAGGCATTCATACTGAAACATGAAACATGCCAAACCTTATTGTACCAAGCTGAGCTGGATGGGTGTTTTAGGAACACTCAAAAGTTACCAGTTGTTTATTTTTGTTGTTGTGTACCATTATAAATTAAGGCGGGCTTTATCACTCGTGTTCAGGTTTTTTGTTTCTGATTTTACAAAAGAAAATTAATTTAAAAAAAGAAAGAACAAGACAATTAATAAAGGTTGAATTTAATTGTGTTGTCAATTGTGTGAATTTTTCCTTTGTTGTCAATTCTGTTTAATATATTTATGCTAGCATTCACTCTTTTATACAATAATATTTCTGGTTTGTAAGGGTCACTGTTTTATTTACAACCTGTTTTGAACAGATTAGCTAACTAATTCTGTCCTTGTTAAATAGTTTAGACCAATGATTCTCAAGCTAAGTATTATTTATAAAATTATCCAAGTTATACAATTTTATGTGACTCAAGAAATCACTTTTAAAGGAGTTGTTCACTTTTAAAAAAAACTTTTGCTGATAATTTACTCACCCCCATGTTATCCAAATTGTCCACGTCTTTTTTCTTCAGTCGAAAAGAAATTTTTCTCCATATAAATTTTTTTCCATATAATGGACTTCAATGGAAACCAAACGGTTCAAGCTCCAAGCTTGTTTCAGTGCAGCTTCAAATAACTTTAAACGACACGAGACGATGAATAAGGGTCTTATCTAGCCCTTCGAGTCATGATTTTGATAAACGAGTTTGAACAGGAGAGTCACGAACGCTCATCACAGAACAGAGCAAGGCGAGCATTTGTGCTTATAACTTAAACTTTTGTGTTTATTTTTTAAATGACCGATCATTTTGCTAGATAAGACCATTATTCATCGTCTGGTGTCGTTTAAAGCCCTTTGAAGCTGCACTGAAACTCTCATTTGGACCTTGATGTTCATTATATGGAGAAAATCCTGGAATGTTTTCATCAAAAACCTCTTTCTTTTCGACTGAAGAAAGAATGACATGGACATCTTGGATGGCATAGGGGTGAGTAAATTATCAGCAAAAGTTTTTTTTTTTTTAAAAACTGAACTACTCCTTAATACGAGACTTCATTATATATCCAAGACAGTGGTAACCCTGGTTTTTCAAAATAATAGAAAAAAAAATAGTTTTAGTTGTTTTGAGGCCTTCTGTTTGTGGTTTAGACTCATGTTTACATGTTGTTGTTTTTTTTTTTTTTTTTTGCTGTACTACTGACTGATTTTACATTATCTCAGTTATTACAGTTACCTACTAAACGAGTAAATGCATGAAATATTAAATACGTATCTTTTTATGTACATACACACAATTAAAAGTACCAGCCCACCAAACCTATCAAATCCATTTTTTGTGTATTTTAAACGCTAAATACGTCTTACATTACATTATGTAAAACAAAACATGATTTCACATTACGAGAATAATATCGAAAAGCCGTAGAGCTGTAGTTCGTATCGTGTGTGTGTGTAGCAGTGTGGAAGAGAAGGAGGCTGCGTACGCACGTCAAGCGCGCGACCCCTTGAAGTGATCCGGGTCCTTCCGCTAGTTTGTGAATGACATCATTTCTGTGAGAAGTACGCTGGGATACAAAACAAGGGAGGTTGCTGTTCGCTAGCCCGCTAACGCAAGTAGGTCAATCCATGTGCAGAGATATGAACGCAAGGATTTAGAAATCTGAGGAGGAAAGCAGTGGTTGGAATTACGTTTGTGATGCGACGTTTAAAATTACGCTTGCACTCTTCGCTGTCCAGGGTCCTGTCTTACGAGCGCAAGCCTGTCGACCAGACTCACTTTTCCACCACCCTCACGTTAGGTAAGAAAGATGTTCCTGCTTTAAGGTCATATCAGGACGTGAGTGTTTAAGATTCATTTAGCGGCTCTGAATACATGTGAATGCCACCACCACTATTAACAGTGTGTTTGTGAAACCTCGGGATCAACATGGTCTTGGGTGCGGCTGCTACAAAAACTGACTGAAAACCGCTGAAGACAGATTCGTCTTGTGTGTTTAATTATGCAAACGCCGCAAAACACTCATTAAAATGGGTCGTTTTCAATAGATTCCTTATTGTGACGTTCTCAGTTTGCACATTGATGATCTGCGATGCTGCTAAGATTAAAAATTAACCCTTTTCATTGCAAGTTCGTGGGAATTGAACAGCATCTGTGCTCGGATCACACATCACATGACTCAGATGTCAGATGCATGACTCCCAGTGTCTGAAAATGTGATTTAAATCTGAGCTAGTGAAGTTAGCATTCCTGTTTACATCAGCTGTGTGCTAAAATGCTGAAATGTAATTGTTCAAGGAGACGTCTGCATCATAATAATAATATTGTTTTTTATGATTCTAAGGCTGATTTTAGGGAAAGAATCATGGAGTTACGTGTTGGGAGTAAATACCGTCTTGGGCGAAAGATCGGAAGTGGCTCCTTTGGTGATATTTACTTGGGTAAAAACATTATTGACAATTGCATACATACCTAGATTTCATAAAAGTGTTGTTCCCTGATGTTGTGAAAAATCAAATCTTCCAGGAGCAAATATCACATCAGGAGAGGAGGTAGCCATTAAACTGGAGAGTGTGAAGACTAAACATCCACAATTACATATTGAGAGCAAGTTCTATAAGATGATGCAAGGTGGAGGTGAGTCAATGATCTCTGTCCGTTTTCTTTCTGGTGCTGCCAATATGGATTTCTAGAAATATCTCTTGAATCTCCTTTCAACCTTAGTGGGTATTCCCTCGATCAAATGGTGTGGTGCTGAAGGGGACTACAATGTCATGGTGATGGAGCTCCTGGGTCCGAGCTTGGAGGACCTGTTCAACTTCTGCTCAAGGAAGTTCACTCTTAAAACTGTCCTGCTGTTAGCAGACCAGATGGTAATTACATCACATGTATAAACAAAATCTAGAGGAACAAATCCATATTTTTGCTCATACTTTGGGTTAGTTATTTGAACGGACCCCTTATCCTGCGCTATTTGTTGCGACATGATATTGTGTCTTATTCAGGGGAGTTTCCTATTACTTTTGTATGTATGAGACTTGGTGAAGACAAATCCTATAGATTTAAATTGAATATATAAGAATCGCAATATCATTGAAGCTCGCAGGTGGACCAAAAACAACCACCCAGAACATCGTCAAAATGCCCTAGGACAGTGGTTGCCTTATGTATCAACACTGCATACGTACATAAACACGCCGTATGCCAGTTTTCGCGTTCACAGCCAGATGTACTAACAGTGAAATTAACGTAAGAATGTGCCTTGTTGTACATTTTCCTTGATTTTTGTCCGCTGGTGATTCATAGAGGCAATAAAGTGAAGTGGCAAACATTACACTACGAATTGTTCTATCGCACCACCAGCTGTCAGATATTGCTTAATAATATGTCAAATATTGTATCAATTACAAATTGTGTCACTCGAGTCTTACTAAAATATTCTATTATGCAATTAAGTAAGAACATAAAGCACATGCAAACCCGTCTAGCAATGACCCGTCTAACAAGGAATAAAAAATAAACTTCAAGGACACATTGAATTTGTTTAAAGGTGCCGGTAAATGCATTTATAATGTTACAAAAGATTATAAGATGTTTTTGATTTAAGTTTTTATTCATTAAACAATCCTGAAAATGCCATATCCGGGTTTCCATGAAAATATGAAGCAGAAGCACAGCTGTTTTCAACACTGATAGTAATCATAAATGTTTCTTGATCATCAAATCATCATATTAGAGTGATTTCTGAAGGATCATGTGACACTGAAGACGAGTAATGATGCTGAAAATTCAGCTTTGATCACAGGAATAAATTACACTTTCACATATATTCACATTTTCAGTGAAATTTCATTTCTTGCTACTTTAGCCATGTTCTTGCAGGACTAATTACCATATTTAAATCAGTTTAATTCAGGGAGGAGACTGGTTGGGGCTTTGTGGTTGTGCATGTGCGCTCAATTTTACGTTAATTGGGATGTACAAAGAAAATATGAGTGGGATCCTTCATACGCAGACATTCATACATCTGTTTCTTTTTTGTGCGTACACACATTTACAGCTTTGTTCGTACGCAATGTTTTAGTATGAATTCAACGCAAGTCTTTGCACATGAGGCCCCTGGTCCTTGAGTACATCCAGCACTGCATAGTTTACAAGTCTCTCTTATCAAACACCTGACTGAACTCGTTAGATCAGCTCGTTAGGAAAAACTACAGCACAGGGTGCTGCCTCGCAATTTCAAAATAAAAATGCATTTGGTCATTGTTTCGAGTAAGACTTTGATTAGCTGCTTCAGGGGTGTTTAGTAAGGGTTGGAGTTAAACCCAGCAGGACATAAGAGTTGGAGGACCTCTGCTTCAAGATAAATATGTGTGTTTGATAAGTGTGTTTGACATCAAACATGTGAAGTGTTGAGGGTACTTCATTGAGAATCACTGCCCTAGGATCATAAATGCATGTAAAAATAGATTATAAAATGTATATAGTTTATATAAAATACTACATAAAATGTTGTTATAAAAATCTAGTTTAATTAAGGGACAAACTTAACGACTGTAAGGCCGGTTATGAATGTAATTTGATAGTTACGACAGATAATGCCCAAACGTGCCGAGTCAGAGACGGTTGTGTTCAGTCGGTGTTTAAAATCTGCTCCAGTCGTTGGAAAGTGTGTTCAGTTCAGTCTTAGAATGTTTCAGCTAGTCGCTAAGTTTGTCCCCGGCTTTAGTTTTCGTGTATGTAATGAATATTCAGAAGAACTATATAAATTAGGGCTGTCAAACGATTAATCGCGATTAATTGCATCCAAAATAAAAGTTTGTGTTTACATAATATATGTGGGTGCACTGTATAATTATTTTATATATATGTAAAAATAATACACACACATGCTTGTATATATTTAAGAAATATTTTCATGTATATACTGTATATAGATTTATATATTTATATATAAATAAAAATATTTTATACATACATACATTTTTTGAATATACATAGATGTGTGTATTTATATATGTAAAATAATTATACACAGTGCACCCACATATATTATGTAAACACAAACTTTTATTTTGGATGCGATTAATCGCGATTAATCGTTTGACAGCCCTAATATAAATCAAATTGTAATTATGTTGTTCTTAAGCATAATTCAGAAATGTGTAATAAATTAAAATAGAAGTATATTTTTAACTCGATTTGTTTCATGTTTGTTCTTTCCAGATTAGCCGAATCGAGTACATCCACTCCAAGAACTTCATTCACAGAGACATTAAACCTGATAATTTCCTGATGGGGCTTGGCAAGAAGGGAAACCTGGTCTACATCATAGACTTCGGCTTGGCTAAGAAGTATCGTGACGCCCGCACACATCAGCACATCCCGTATCGTGAGAATAAGAACCTGACTGGCACTGCCCGCTATGCCTCCATTAACACTCATTTGGGCATCGGTAAGGGCAGCACTGAAATGCATTCTGTTGATAAAAACGGACCCTTTATTTGGGGTTTTTCTAAACGTACCTTCTGTTTCATTCACAGAGCAATCTCGGCGGGATGATCTCGAGTCCCTTGGCTACGTTCTTATGTACTTTAACTTGGGTTCTCTTCCCTGGCAAGGCCTCAAAGCGGCCACTAAAAGGCAGAAGTATGAGCGAATCAGTGAGAAAAAGATGTCGACCCCTATTGAGGTTCTTTGTAAGGGCTATCCATGTGAGTAGATGCGATCTAATCAGCTAGAAAATCGAAAAAATTTCATTCCTCTTTTAACTGTTTTTTTTTTTCTAGCTGAATTTTCAACCTACATGAACTTCTGCCGCTCTCTCCGATTTGATGACAAGCCTGACTACTCCTACCTGAGACAGCTGTTCAGGAACCTTTTCCACAGACAGGGATTTTCATACGACTATGTGTTTGACTGGAACATGCTGAAATTTGTAGGTTTTTAAACATTTTGCATTATGCAGTTCAAGTGTGCATTATATTGCTCACCCTGTGGGTTTCCCCGACTGTGTCAGGGCGCCAGCAGGACAGCAGAGGACAAAGAGAAGGAGCAGAGAGGAGAGGGAGAAGAGAGGGATGAGAGGACCGGCGGTGGAGCTCCTGGTTCTGCGGCTCGTGCTTTGCCCACGGGCCCCAACCTCCCGGCCCCTAACAGGGTCCGCAATGGCCCAGACCCGGCCAGCTCAACACCCGCCTCCCGTGTGCCACAGTCTGGTGAGTCTGAGAACGAGCGGAGGCGTTGTTGATGTCTGTTCTATTTATGAGCAGGTTATGGTTTCTCTTCCTTATGAAACTGTATTCTTATGACCTTCTGTGTTGTTGGTATTCGACATCTTACCTGTTGTTTTGTCTCTCAGGGAATGCATCTCCAAGAGCAGGTCGAGGAGCTGAGCGGGAAAGGAGAGTGTGTTTACGGCTGCACCGCGGTGCTCCTGCCAATGCCTCCCCTGACCTCCCTCTCCGTCACGATCAGATCCGCATCACTCCCCCACAGGTTTCTGTCACTTACCGGTTCTTCGCTTAAAGGGGTCATGAACTGGCTTTTTAAATTTTATTATATTGTTGTCTGAGGTCAACTTATGACGTTCGCTTGGTTTTTGCATTCAAAAACATCAAAATGAATAAGTAATAGGATATTTTCTACCCTAGTTTTGAGCCTAGCTCAGAAACGCTCGGTTTTTATGGGCGTCTCGCACTGAAGACTTGGAAGTAAACGCCCACTGCTGTGAGTGGAGAACAGTTTTGCATATTATAATGAGTTTCAACTCACTCGTCGGTGCACTTGGGGGATATTGTTTTGAAAACGTCCAATGTTGTCAAATGGCAACTGGAATGATTCGCCCACACGTTCGACCCAGAGTCCGTGTGTTGCACATTCCTGTCAGATCCAATATAGACGGCACAGCACCGTTCTTTACTCTTAATCGGTCTGCAAATCCAGTCTTGTTTACAAAACAATCCTCAGTGAAATGAAGCGAACAGACGGACGATGTTTTACCTCATCAGCTGGAACATCAATAAAAATAAAGTTTATCCATGCAGTCCTATTGGAATCCAGAGGAAGCTTATGCAGCGACTGTCTTCTTCCACAACCAGGCACTGCACAATATTCTGTATTGCTCGGTAGCTCGATCCGGTTTGTCATCACGAGGTAGGTCTATGTTATTTAGCTATGCGTGTAATGCGCGAATCGGTGGGCGGGGCTAAACCGGCTGTTGTTGAAGTAGGCGTAGATCTTCTTCTGCGGGGGTGGTGTTTTATCCTCTTTGACGTCATAGTTCCCCACTTTGAAAAACGAGTCGTTTGCTGAGCCTGGTGTCAATAAAAGCTTTTATTGGACTAACAAGGACGTTTTCAGTTCTGAAACTTACAGGATATTCTTATAATATGATGACCTCTTACATGTCAAAAGCTCAAGGAAAATTTGATTTCTCGGTTCATCACCCCTTTAATTCCCTGATATTTATTTTTGCTCTGACCTCTCTGTCTCTCTCGCACAGGTCAGCGTTCCGTTCGAACACATGGGGAAATGAGCTCTGCAAGTTCAGCCTCATTTACTGTTTTTAGGAGGTTAGTGGTTTTTTTTGTCTGGATCCTGCAGTTGATACACACGTTGGGCCTCATTCATGAAACACGAGCAGAACACATTTTTGTGTAAATCGTTCGTAAAAGCTGTTCTGACGTAAATTTTTAGTCACTCACAAAATGTTTTGTATTTTCAAAATGTTAGTTGGTACGACAGAAATGTACACCTGCTCCGTGCTATACACCCCTCGGATACACACCTGCTATAAATGGTGCGTAAAACATTTGAACGTTATTCTAATAGTGTGCCAAAGTTATCATGTCTCTCTGTAGGCCAAAACGCGGAAGTGAGTTAGCATTTTAGCACTCCTGGTTCCCTCGCTCTAAAGTCTATGGGATTTTTGAATGGGTTTTTGCTAAATCGCCTGAAATAAGGTCTGTGGTGAACAAAGCCTCGAAATATTTTCACGTTTTGATATATGACATAAAACACACCAGTTATAACCTGCTTGTGTTTTTTAAAAGCTTTATATAGGCTTCAAAATGCATAAATTTTGTATTAACTTAAGAGTAAAGATCATCTTGATAGACAAAACGTGTAAGGGTCACAACTCTTTGTTGAACACAGATCTTATTTTTTGCGATTTTCCAAAAGTCTATGGGGAAAATGCATAGCTTTTCAATCGAGAGAACCCATGCACCGCTAACTTCCGAGTTGTCCTACAAAGTGACGTCATAACTTCAGCACTCTATTTAGGCAAATCAATGACATTGCATTTTTAAGCACTATGCACCATAATAATATTTTCAAACAGTTGATTTTCCCCGTTTTTTTAACTGTTCAGCTTTGGGTATTAGGCAACACTCGTCACTGTCACTTTTTAGCTATCCAATCACAGTGGAAGAGGCTCGGGACATATACTACATCGACCAATCATCCGACTTGTACAACGACTGAACAACTATGGAGAAATGAGATACTAGTAATACATTACTGCCATGGATATTCTGCATCATAGCAACCAAAGCATCTCAGCTGGCCGTTTTCAGAAGAGCTTCAGCTGGCTAAAATGCCTTGGTGGACACACAATACTTGAATATACTGTATATGGCTGGGCATATTGACAATTAGTCTCTTTAGCAGTTATGCAATATACTGGGGCCCAAAATGAGAAGGAAGTCCAGAATACTCCTGGACACATCATTTGTGTAGTTGTAACTCAAATGGGGCAGGAATTATGCTAATTATGAATGAGCGTGCATGCTCGCCCGATTTACGAATGTTTGGAATTCAGTAAGGCACACGCATTTATCTACCGAAGCTGTGGTATAAGAAGCGTTTGTGAATCTGGAAGACCATAAAGGTCCATTTTACGTGCAAGTTACTCTGAATTCGCTTTTATATTTATGAAAGTTTCATGAATAAAGCCCAATGACTTGATGTCCTCTTTTATGATAAGCATGCTTTTCATTTCTGAATGAAAATGAAAAAGTCAGAAATGTCAGGGTAATACAACTGTAAAACAAAGGCATCTTTAAAAGCATGAAAGTCTTAATAAAAACGTTTTCGGCATAAAATTAGCAGTGACTTTTAATCGCGAATAATCGTATCCAAAATAAAAGTTTGTGTTTACATAATATATGTGGGTGCATGGTATATATATGGTGCATGGGTATATATATAAATACACACACATGCTTGTATATATTTAAGAAATATTATCATGTATATAGATTTATATATAATTTATATTATATGTAAATATAAATATTTTATATATACATTTTTTTTCTTAAATATACATGCATGTGTGTGTATTTATATATATACAATATAATTATACACAGTGCACCCACATATATTATGTAAACACAAACTTTTATTTTGTATGCGATTAATCGCGATTAATCGTTTGACAGCCCTACTTTATACCTTATTCTAATTCACTTCTTTTGCTAAAGTGTGTTATCATTTACTTTATTTTGCAGGATTACAACAGAAAACTCCCCTAAAGCATTTATATTCATCTTTCTATGTAAAACGGGAGTGCGAAACAGAAGCAAGAAGCTGAAAGAAAGGAACCACATTTTTGTAAGGGACAAAGTGCTCCCCCGTCCTCACGCGCTGCAGGTTGTTGCTGTTGGGATGAGACATCGAAGATATAGACATAGCATGTTGACAGTGGACTGGCAGATTTATCGAGGATCATCACAAGACTCAAACAATGGAAGTGGAAAAGAGAATTTTCACCTGCGACCTAATGAAGGTTATTCTGGTTGTTCTCTGTTTTGTCTGAAATGCCGGGGAAAAAGAAGGACTTGCCTGTTGGACTGTAAAGTTAAAATTGAATATCGATAGAGTGTAACAAATGTATCCCTCGCACTGTTACTTTAACACACAAAAAGTGATGTATGTTGACACCTTACTGACGTATGAGGTTTTGTGGAACCATCTTTTCCATGTTAAAATATAAATATGCAAAAAGTTAAGAATTTCCAAGAATGTTGTTTCCAGTCAAACTGCTGTTTGGTCTGTAGACGTCACTGAATGGATATGTCATGATTGTGCATTGAACATGTAAATTATTGGAGGTATTGATATCAATATCTGCTGCAGTGAACTAACCTTAAGATCAATTTGAGCGTTAATAAAAGCCTGAACTCCTCTCTTAAAATTACAGAGCTGAACTATATGGTGCACTGAAAATTTGAAATGAAGACTCCTGCATTGACATTACGACAACCTCATTTATAAATAAACACATATATAAAAGTGCGAGTGTTTCAGCTTGTTGAACATTGTGGAACTTATATAGTGAACTTACTGAACATGCATGGCTGGTTTAATAAGTAACATGACCTGGGCTGTTTAATTCCAGTTTACCCTTTTGAAAGGTTTATTAACAGATTATTAAGATTGTACTTTATATGATACATGTAAACAGTAGGAAAACACAGAGACAATACGTAACTGGATTGATTCAAATGATAAAATTGCTGTGAATTTCAAAGTATCATTTATTGCATTAAATGAAACAAAAGAAAAAATACACATGCATTTTTTTTGATTATCATTCCCTTTAATGAAAACAAACACTCACACTCACACACTACACACAATTAGTTACTTTATGGCCTGCAACTTTTGATTGGGTCTTGTTAAAAAAATTTTATGACATAAATACAATTTAATAAAGGCAGAGGACATGCAGTTTATTTTATTGTGTTATCCAAGGAATGATAACCATGAGCTCAGTGAACTGTAAAGTAAATTAGGATTAATTGAGTTTTAATTGACTTTTTTGTTTTTAAGGATGTATCTGTATAATTATAGCAAACGGTTGAAGGTGTTCAGTATTACACAATTCTTTAAAATGCATTATTTATTGTAATTCGGGTTAGTGTTACTACAAGGATTAGTCTTACACGTGACTTTTATTTTGAAATTTTGCACACAAAAAAAAAAGAAAAAGAAAAAAAGCTGCCTGTTGTAGCAGACTTCACAGACGCTTTCCACTTTTATCCCCGTTAAACTAATCCGCTAGAGATTTTATTCAACGGCAAGGGGAGCTCGAAAAGGAGGAATAACCTTTCAACGCAGTTCAACTAGGATTGTGTATAAAATCCTTTAGAATAGTCGTGAAATAGACTGTAAACGACTCAAAGACGCGGCGAAGAACTACATGGGAACAAATATAAAAGAGCGAAGCACAGATTTCCAAGCTGAGGTAAACGGCGCTGGAATATAAACATGGATGACGGGCAGCAACGATGGCTTTGAGGAATTAAGGCCGAACCGCTTCTCGTTCTCTTTCCTTTGTCCACGCCGAATGATTTTAAATCTGAGTTTATGTTATTGGTAAGTTGCTCTTGTTTCTCTAGTTAGTAACTTAGATACTTTGTTGTTTTTTTCATACGAACTTCAACTAATAAACTAAATTGATGCTACTCTTCCAAATAAGGTCAATGTGTAACAAAAGTGAATGCTGAAAGCATTAAATATGATTTAAAGTTCACCCAAAAACAAACAACAGTCATTTAGTTATCGTCAAGTTCATTCATACCCGTATGACTTTCTTTCTTTCTTTCTCACCTGAACGTCACTGTTGACGTTCATTGTATCATTTTTCCTATAGACCATTTCAAAAGATGTAAACAACACTGGTCCAGAAGCACTTCCTGTTTCAGTTTGTAACTGTTTTCTTTATTTCACATGTAAAGAAAACATCTTAAAGATGTTTGTTTAACTTTTTGATTCAGTTTTAAATGTTCTGTTGGTTGTATTTTATCCCAGCTTTTATGTAGTGTTAAAAAACTGAAAAAGGAAGTGCTTCTGGACCAGTGTTGTTTACATCTTGTGAAATGGTCTATTCAATGTACATGAGTCAGTGTGTCAGAACATTTTTTGTGTTCTGCTGAAGAAAGAACGTCATAAATGTACATAATTATGACAAATTTAAATATCTGATAAAAAAAGTCTCGTAGCGTAAACAATGAAGGTGGCCAAATTCTACTATGTGAGATATACATTAAGTTGAAGACATGTTAACATTGTTTAATAATTTCTAATTCTTCATGCTCTGTAAATATAAGCATTGAATCCACAATTTAACATATTTTAAGTTTTTGTTAGTTGTCATGTAAATTGTCAGTGGTGTGACTGTCATCCATGTCTGAACACAGACACGCTTCTTATTTTTTGTTTCCTCAATTATTTTATAAGTTAAGGTCCAGAAAAGATGTGCACTAATCTTTATACAGTGGTAATCAATGCAAACTTTTTAGTTTTTCAATAAAGTCGGCATGAAATTAAAATGTACCCAGAATTCCTTGCATGTTTCATTAAAAAAATAAAATAAGATTTTTGAATCAAAGTATCATAGCCAGGGGTGTAACTATATCGTGTCACAAAATATCGCAATACAAGAATGCAACAATATGTATTCTGGATAGTGACAATGTATTGTGTATAGTTCTTTCTGTGAGGAAAAAAAATTAGACTCAGTACTACATTAAACTGCTATATAATGTTCAATATAATATATAATAATGCAATTGGTGAATATAGCTCTTGATAATGCAAAATGTCTTGTTCCCAGTAAAAAGTGGCCAGTACATTAAATATATATAGTCAGCGACAGAGTGAAAACATATTCGTCTAAAACAATTCTGTATTTTCATCTTCAGAATCATGAATATTTTAATCTGGTGGTGTCACATTGGGTTAGTTAGTCCAAGCCTATTCATTTACACCCACAAGCATTTTAATCAACTTTATTTTGTTAACTTTTTACTATTATGTCTTGGATATCGTTATTGCAATAACACCGTATTTTCCATTGAAATGACTGGACGAGTCTGGCGTATGTCACCAGAGAGAAGTCAATCATATCGTCCACTTAAACCCCGCCCCTTTCTTACAATTCTTACAATTGCTCGCATTCAGATCTGCCTTCATCCAATCAATAACTGATTTATGACCATGTCCTTGCATTACAATTTTTTCTTTTTTTTTTCGATAATCTGTTTTACTCGCATACTTCACAAAACGAAAGAAAATATCTGTCTCTACTTACATTTCATATAGCTATAGCTCTGGCTGATTTTAGTTTAATTCTTTGCTTGTCCACATTATTACAGAGAAATTATTCCTGATTACATCATACTGTTTCACACTCCTTTTTCCTTTCCTCTTATTAAAGGAGTAGTTCACTTTAAAAAAAAAAACTTTTGCTGATAATTTACTCACCCTCATGTCATCCAAGATGTCCATGTCATTTTCTTCAGTTGAAATGAAATTAAGGTTTTTGATGAAAACATTCCAGGATTTTCTCCATATAATGCACTTCATTGGGAACCAAATGGTTCAAGGTCCAAATGAGAGTTTCATTTCAGCTTCAAAGGGCTTCAAACGACACCAGACGATGAATAAGGGTCTTATCAAGTGAAACGGTCGCTCATTTAAAAAAATAAATAAAAAAGTTTAAGTTTATATAGCACTAACTCGCCTTGCTCTGTTCTGTGATGAGTGTTTGTGACTCTCCTGTTGAAAATCGTTCATCAAAATGAACAAATCTTTTTTCGAGTCATGACTCAAAGAGTCCTAGATAAGACCCTTATTCACAGTCTGGTGTTGTTTAAAGCCCTTTGAAGCTGCACTGAAACTCTCATTTCGACCTTGAACCGTTTGGTTCCCAATGAAGTCCATTATATGGAGAAAATCTTGGAATGTTTTCATCAAAAACCTTAATTTCTTTTCAACTGAAGAAAGAAAGACGTGGACATCTTGGATGACATGGGGGTGCGTAAATTTTCAGCAAAAGTTTTTTTTTTTTTTAACGTTTTTTTTATTTCTACATTAGACCCTCTCATTCAGCATTTTTGATCCCCATGTTGCCATATTACTGATTAGCATCCTAATCTCTCTAACGCTGCAGATTTTGAGACGTGACTTGCCCTTGTCTGATCACTTTGGGGAGGAAGTTGACAGGATGGCTCCAGGCTCGCTAGCCACAATGGCTCCTGCTGGGCCCAACATCTCCTGGTTCCCGGAGGCTCCTCTGCTCACACCAGAGCAGCCCATATTCCTCATGACCATGACGGCCCAGGCAGTGTCAGGCTTCTTTGTGTGGACGGCACTTCTAATCACTTGCCACCAGGTAAACATCCTCTAATCCAACTTGAGAATATGAACTCAGTGAAATCAGTGGATTTCATTTTTGTTTGTCATTTTGTACAGATCTACATGCATCTGCGATACTACAGATCTCCCAAGGAGCAGAGGCACATAGTGCGCATCCTCTTCATCGTACCCATATACGCCTTTGACTCCTGGCTCAGCCTTCTCTTCTTTACCAACGACCAGTACTATGTTTACTTCGACACTGTCAGGGATTGCTATGAGGGTAGGCTTTTTTCCTCTTTCAGCTGTCTTTGCATGTGGAGCTTTAAACACGACACCTTTGCAGCCCGTTTTATAGCCGACTCCTGCTAGAGCAGCTCTCTGGATCTGAGGTCAGCTGGGATTTCTAGAAGCGATTGTTGCATAGGAACCGTGTTTATCGCGCATCAGTGGAGCGGATGCACATGGATGAACTAATAAACCAGGTGTTCGTTTGACACCAGAACATTACAGTGCGGGGTTAATAACTAAAACCAAATAAAAACATTTTCATTTTATATATACTTATTTTGGTTCAGTTAGATGCCATGGTGACATTTCTCTTTTTCATTTTTGTTGAAATAGTAAAATAATTCAAACTAAATAAACTAAATCTTAATAGCAACTATATAGACATGTTTTTAAAAAAAAATCCAAAACTGAATTGAAAATAACTCAAATTAAAATAAAAATAGCACATATATTTGAATTAAAAATATTAACAAAAACTATAATCTCAGTGATACTAAAATAACGCTGGTACAGTACCATAGCAATGTTCACATTGTGTTTTTAAGTGACACAACATTTTTGTTCAAGTGGAATAATTTGATTTACAGATATATGTATTTGGATAGGCTTAATTGGGTGTTCTGTGAGACCGTTCCAAATGTGATGTGGGGCAATTAAAGTGGGAGGAGGAGATCAGTGAGCTCTTGTTCACACTAACTACTGTAGACCTTCAGCTGCACCGCTGTCGGTTTCTCGACTCCACCGCAGCAAAGCACGCTAAAGAGCAGCTGTGGCTGCAAGGTCCGTGTGCTATATATAGAGCTGAGATCCAACCTCCACTGTCACATGCAGAGATTCACACATTCCCTGGCCCACAGAGCAAGGGAAGAGGACAAATGAACACCCTCTGGGGATGCTGTGAATATTGGCACAGTTCAGTCGCTTCATAAGCTGGAGCGCAAGCCTTTAATTTATCAATTTGAGTCGCACATGCACTTTTCATACCATTTTGCTTGATTTAATTGAGTGCAACAGGTTATGGACATAAAAATACCATTCATTTTAGAAATATTATAGAAACGTCTCATGATATGACTTTTGTGATTCCAACTTAAATTTTTACGTAAAAAAAACATAAAAATGGAAAGAAATGAAATGAATACCTTTATTTATTTTTTCAGACCACAAAAGGAGAAAAAAAATCGCGATTAGTCGCATCCAAAATTAAACTTTGTGTTTACACAATATATTTGTGTCTGCTGTGCATAATTATTTTGTATATATAAATACACACACATGCATGCATATATTTAAGAAAATGTGTTATTCATATATAAAACATTTATATGTATATATAATATACATACAGTATTTAAGTGTAAATAATTCTTAAATATATGCATGCATGAATATGTATTTATATCTACAAAATTATTATACACAGGCTGCACACACACACATATATTATGTAAACAGAAACTTTTATTTTGGATGTGATTAATTGTGATTAATTGCAATTAATCTTTGCAGAGCCCTAAATCTATCTATATATATATATAATTATTTTATAATGTTTCCTGGGTTGCCCTTATAATGTTAGTTTGTTTTTTAGATAAAAAAATAGTCATAATTTAGAAATAAAAGGCATTTTCCTAGCCTGATTTCAGCCTCTGATTTGAACACTCTCTTTGAAGGGGCGTGTCTGCTGTGGGATTCAGTGGAACCGCCCACTGCTGTGATTGGCTTACATGCTTGCAAATTAAATAGCTATGTATTACATGTGAAACTCTCTCGAATACTTTTACTACAGCTATTATACGCTTTTACTATTACAGCTATCGAGATTAACGAATCGTGAGAAGTTTTTAAAGTATTTAGATCTATTCCCATCACATAAAATGTTGCTGTGATGAGCATTGAGCAGCAGTTGAAAGTTTTTTTTTTTCTTCATCCTACTAAAAGAAACGATGTGAGGTTGATATTTTAGTCACTGGCTTGTCTTACTGATGCATAAACAGTATTGAACGATTTTGAGACAAAGATTACCTGTCTGAACTTGAACAACAATTACACATCAGAAAGTGTTGCTTGGTAGCTCGATCCGAGGTCAGCTCTTGGCCCAAGTTGAGGAAACAGTCGTCAGTGAAATGTTTGGAAATTTCCAGAGAAAATAAAATTAATCCATTGTTTCTTCAGAGGCTCGGATGAAGGAACTAAAAAATACGTTTGTGTTCATGTGTACATCCAAACACTGAGCAACTGCCATGCTTCGGCTGCGCAGTTCCGCCTGTCATCGAACATGGGCTGGCTTATGCAAATGTTTGGAGTCGTACATATTAATGATCCCGACTGTTGCGTCACAGTCGGTGTTATGTGGAGATTCGCCTGTTTTTCAGGGGTGTTTTTCAAAAACCAGATTTAAGTGAATGGGAGAAAACAATGGTGTTTGAGATTCACTCTATGTCATGTCCATGTACTAAACTCTTAGTTATTTTATCTATGCCAAAATAAATAAAATTTCACATTCTAGGGCACCTTTAAGAATTCTGGAAGAAAACTAGAACATAAATAAAATATTAATTTCCATACAAAACCAAACCCTACCGTATACCCAAGAACACTTGGAATATATGATTCGTGTTGCATTGGATCATTTTTATATTTTTGGTCACTATTCACTGCAATTTTATGGCTTCAGAAAAAATTCTAAAACGGTAAAAAAAAAAAAAAAATACATAATAATTGACATTATTATTGTTTTTACTGTATTTTTGATTAAATAAATGCAAGCTTGGTGTCCATAAGAGAAATCAAACAGAGCCCCAACGTATATGAACGGTAGTGTACGTTTTGGCTTCAAATCAAAGTTTGTAATAGTTTGGTTCATCTCTGATCTGGCTGGTTTGATCCGTGCCTTAGAACTCTTATGGAGAAAATGAATGGGTAAGATACCAAGACTACTAAAAATGTATGCAACTCTGGGTGTCCTCTAATCTGGTGTAGAAAAGCACATGGTGTACTCGAGGGATGAGGAATGCTGGTATTTACTGTCTTTTTAGATTTTTTTTTCACGCCATGCCCAGACCATCACGAGGGATGTTTCGCCCTGCACCACTGTGCCATTGTTTAGCATAGCCTTTTGTTGGTGTTTGAAACTCTGATGAGGGGGTTTAGTCCGAAAGGTCCGCTGTGCTTGACTGCAAGTCCCGCAGTATGATATTAAACTGCACAAAAAAGCGTCTTCTGAGTATTTAATCCACAACCTTTCTTACTACCAAATTTATTTGCTGTTTTTGTGAGATGAAAATTGTATTCCAATGCTAATTCAATCTATCTTTGAATTTTTTCGCAGCATTTGTGATCTATAACTTCTTGAGCCTTTGTTATGAATACCTTGGAGGAGAGAGCGCTATCATGGCCGAGATCAGAGGAAAACCCATTGAGTGAGTTATTCTCCTGTGAAAAGGGATCCTGTGCCTCAGGATCAATTCTCAAGACGCTGTTGGTGCATTTATGCAACCTTTTTCCTTAATGAAACCTGTCTTTGTTTTGCTGCAGGTCCAGCTGTATTTATGGAACATGTTGTCTTTGGGGCCAGACCTACTCCATTGGCTTCCTTAGATTCTGCAAACAGGTTTGATTATTAAATGCCGTTTGCAGTCTTTGCACCTTTTTATAAATGATCCAGGTATTTTGAGTCATTTGTTTGATTCTTTTTCACAGGCCACTTTACAGTTCTGTGTGGTAAAACCCCTGATGGCCATGATTACAGTCATCCTACAGGCTTTTGGGAAGTATCGTGATGGAGACTTCAAGTATGTGCTTGTGATGTCTCTGTTAAACTGTAAAGGCACTGAATTCTTGATTTTCAACTTGTATTTCTGATCCCGCAGTGTCGCTAGCGGTTATCTGTATGTGACTATCATCTACAACATCTCCGTCAGCCTGTCCCTCTACGCACTCTTCCTGTTCTACTTTTCCACCCGAGACCTCCTCAGTCCCTACAGGCCCATGCTCAAGTTCCTCATGGTTAAATCGGTCATCTTCCTCTCCTTCTGGCAAGGTCAGCAGATCTGCTGCTTAACCACTCTATTTCTATTAAATTATGACAAATTATTATGACAAATTATATATTGTTGGAAAGGTCTAAGACTTCTTAATAAATATTCTAACCCTGTTTTGTGTTACAAATTATGTAGGAAGAGTAATTGATGAATTTATGACAAGAGTGCACCTAAAAAAATCTGCATCATAACAGGAGTTCTGACCTTTGTCACAAAAAGTCAATGCACCCACTTTTAATCATTGAAACTTCTGTTTTTATGCTAAAAGTTCATAATAAAACAAAATTTAGTATTTTTAAATAAAAAATACAAAAATATAGTATAATATTATCCTCTAAAAATTATAATATTTTATATATATATATATGCTATCCTCTAAAATATAATATTTTTTTATTGCTTTTTTATTATATCACATATTGTAGTAGTTATCATAAATTAGGTATCATTTGAAAGATTATAAACTCAGAATTCATCCTGTGAAAACCGTTTTATAATTGAACGTTGCGTTACCATAGAAACGGTACTTATTTTATCAGGCTCCTCCCCTTTTGGGCATCATTATATTTAATAATTTATGATCAAAACCTTTTCTAGTTGACAAAACGCATATTGTCAGAAAAAACGTCTGAGTCTCAAGGTTCCAAATTTTGTGACAGAATTGATATTTGGACAGAAATGTATTAATTTGTTAAGGCAGAATGTATACAACTAAATTCATTGGAATTCAATGGCACCCGATGGCTATTTTTGGTACTACGCCTAAATAAAATCTCATGGGAACTTCAATTTTTGTGATATCAACTTCAAATTTGGAATATTACTTGGTTAGATTTATGGCTTTGATTTTATAGTAATTTTAGAGTAAAAAATATTTTGTTATATTTTATATAAAATAAAAAATATATTAATATATATTACAGTGTATTTTTGTATAAATATATATGTATTTGATATATTACAGTGTATTTTTGTATAAATATATATGTATTTGATTTACTGTAAATTTAAACTTCCATAACCTTTTTATACTTTCATTTTTTGAAGTGTTTTCCAAAGCCTTCTTGAATTACAACCATTTAAGTCTGAATAGTGCATTTTAACCCCCATTCTCAAAAAGGGGGGTGACAGCTAAGGGGTTAAGAAATGTTTAACAAAAGGTCAAAATTACTAGTTACTAGTCTGATTGTCTTCGTTATTTTAAAGAAAAAGACATTTATGCTAACTAATTATTGTTTTAGGCATCTGCAAGTTATGTCAGTCCTTTAGGGACACTATCAAGTCGACCCTATATCTTTTATTTGTATTTATGTAACTTATTTTACAGAATATATAGTAAGTAGAGCTGTCGATTTAACGATTAATATTTGTAGAATAATGATTAATGCTTTTAGCGTACCCGGCCCAGATCTGTACGTCATCTCACATCGCATGCAGTTTAGTTATAAACATGATGCTGGGCAACGACTGACTGGAATACTGACTGAAAGCCTATAATACAGTTAAAATAAAAAAAAATAAAAAAACTTGTATAGGTTTTTGTTTTACATTTATAACATATGATATAGTTTTTAAGAACATTCTTTTTATTCCCCCCTAAATATCTGCACCATTGCAAATGTGATGATTTAATATAACGTTTAATACACAAGAAGTTAATATAGTGTTACGTTTTAGACGCAATATTGTCAATTTTGCGCACAATTTAGTAAAACAAGGGAACGAATAATACCATGTGCACGATTTATTTAAAACGAGGAAACGAATTAGTAAAACGTGCCGATGTATTAGTATGTCATGGGAATGAGTTGTTGGTTCATCATATTTTTTCCCGCATGTCATCTGTGGTGCTCTGTACGTAAACTGGTCATGTGATCTTGCTGGTCTTTCAGGCATGCTGCTGGCCATCCTGGAGAAGTGTGGTGCGATTCCCAAGATCAGTTCTCCTGAGGTGTCTGTTGGCGAGGGAACGGTTGCGGCTGGATACCAGAACTTCATTATTTGCATTGAGATGTTCTTTGCAGCATTGGCCTTGCGACATGCGTTTACATACAAAGTCTACATGGACAAAAGACTGGATTCCCTTGGTGAGTTTTAGACCTTTTGATCCTTTGTTAATCAACAAATTGTTTTTGTTTTTCCCCCTCTCCAATATACTGTATGTAAAACGCTTATTGTTTAAAATAAGTTTAAATACACACTACTTCAGAAGTTTGGAAAAAAGTTTTTGAAAAAAGTCTCTTGTGCTTACACAGGCTCCTTTTATTTGCTCAAAATACAGTAATGTTGTGCAATATTATTTTCTTTATATATTAAAAAATGTATTCCTGTGATGGCATTACTCTGGTCTTCAGATATGCTGATTTGATGCTCAAGAAACATTTCTTGTTATAATAATGGATGTTAAATATTGTTTAGGAAACTAATATTTTTTTTACTTTGATAAATAGAAAGTTTTTATTTATAAAAAAATAAAATATTTTATTAATTATATTATTTAAAATACTTTTTTGTAACAGTTATAAACTGTCACTTGTGGTCTATTTAATGCATCTTTTCTAAATAATATTAGTATTCATATTAGTATCACTATAATAATACAATAAGTATAAATACAAAAGAAAAATTCTTACCCCAAACTTATCAACAATAGAATATATATATATATATATATATACACACACAAATCGATGCTGTCAAATCGATTAATTGCAACATAAAAGGTTTGTGTTTATATAATGTGTGTGTATATATATATATATATATATATATGTGTGTGTGTATGTCTGTGGGTGTGTGTGTGTGTGAAGAGTTCAGATGCAAAAGCCTCTAAATGCCATTTGAAATTTTCTTCTTTAATGATGATTTTTATCAAACTTGTATATTTAAGTTCAGTAATTTCTCTTAAATAACAATTAATAGGTAATTATAATTGCCATTTAAGTGAAATCACTGAACTTAAATATACAAGTTTGATAAAAATCATCATTCTAGAAGAAAATTTCAAATGGCATTTAGAGGCTTTTGCATCTGAAGTCTTATATATATATATATATATATATGTATATATATATATATACTGGTGATAGTAAAAAAATTAGAAAATCGCAAAAGTTATCATTTTTATGATTATGGCTTGCAGCTTATGAAAACCCCAAAATGTCAGAAAATTTTAATATTACATGAAATCAATTTAAAAAAAAAAGATTTTAAATACAGAAATGTCAGCCCTCTGAAAATTATATTCATGCATATGTATTGTATGGTTATATATACTACATATATTAGTTTCACCTTTTAATTTGAATTACTGAATTCTTGAACTTTTGCATAATATTCACATTTTTCGAGTTCCACATGTATGTATGTATGTATGTATGTATGCATGTATCCACCTTATTCCTGACGACCTTACAGCGTTTTGAATTATGGGTGGCACTTCCGGTTTGGGGTTTTATATATATATATATATATATATACACACACACACAGATAATATAATAATAATAATAATATATATACACACACATATATATTATATAAACACAGACATTTATGTTAGATGCGATTAATCGATTTGACAGCACTAACACACATGTATATACAGTATACAGATTCCAGAATGTTTTATCTCTCATAACATTTTGTAAATGAAAATGGCTTGGATCTCATGACTTTTCTCTTTTCCTCTTCTGCTTTTATGTAAATCATAATTTATTCCTCAATCCATATGGCCTGTTATTTCAATGCTTCATTTTTTTTTATTTTTTTTTTTACATTTTTGCGCATCTACCTTTCATATTTTCTGAATTTTATTTTGGTCATCCCATGCAACACATCCAACCTGCCGCCCATTTCCGTCCTTTCTCTGTTTCTCATTTTCATGCTGCACTCTAAAGGCCCTGTTCCTACATATGGACAGTACGGTAGGCTACAGTTCTTGATCTTAACGCCCATCTCCTCTCTATTTGATAGTGCAGGGACAGTGAAATCTTAAAGGGATAGTTTGACCAAAAAAGAAAAGTCATTCTCGTGTTTTTTTTTCTTCTCTCTTGCCGCCATCACCCTTTAATGAAGTTCTCCGTCCTTCTCAAGGTCGCTGTGCCCCCATGAAGAGCATCTCCAGCAGCTTGAAGGAGACCATGAATCCTGGAGACATGGTTCAGGATGCAATCCACAATTTCTCCCCAGCCTACCAACAGTACACCCAGCAATCCACCCTGGAGCAGGGAGTCCCCGCGCCGCCCATATCCCGTAATCACAACAGCTTGAGCGCCCGGGACAATGAGAAAACCCTGCTGCTTAGCTCTGATGATGAGTTTTAACTCTCTTCCCATCGTCCCGAACGAAGGTACTCCGTAAGGGACTGTTTACTGCTGTGGTAGTGGGATGATGAGGTTGAGAAAACGTAGGGACAGGTTATTAAAGGACCATCTTAAGCCAGTAGAGACATTCTAGTGCAGTAGAATATGAAATTAAGCTGCTTATGCTTAGTCGTTAAAACAATGTTGTTTATACAAAGACTTACATAAATCATTCATCTATACGTTTGCATTTTTGGCCAAATTTTGAAATCCTACATGGTCTGACTTTTCAGCGTTTGAATTGATGTATTTTTTTAAGCTTCTAGTTTTACATCGTGGATGTTTGCACATCCCAGCATATTTATAAAGGAGGGCCGTTCAGTAGGAATGTTTCCGTTTGTGATTCACAAGTTCAAGTGCACCTTTGCTTTCCGTTCGTCAGTGTTTATAGCTCTCCCAGTGATTACAGCTGACAATAAGACAGCACAGTGACAGTAGAGGCAGTACCAGCTGTTTAAACACACCGTTGTTGTTTTGACGGATGATTTAAGGGACGGGGAGAGGTTGATGGTCCACGATAAAATTATAGATTTATGCAGTCTGGATTATATGGCTGTAATTGAAGCATTACTCGTCTGGTGCAGATTAGCACAAGCTTTTGTCAAAGTGTGACCATGGCTGAAAAACATCTTTCTAGGTTAGCTGAGAGCGGTTTAAAAATAGATTTAGGTTATGCTTCTGAGAGTGTACGCTAGATTTCCACAGAGAAGGGAGTTGAAAGCAGGGATAGTTCACCCAAAAAATGAAAATTGGCATCATTTAGTTGCTGTCAAGTTGTTCAAAACCTGTATGAGTTTCTTTCTTCTGTTGAACACAAAAGACGATATTTTGAAGAATGTTGGACACTCATGGACAGAAATATAATTGTATATAAGTCAATGGTTGGCATCCAACATTCTTCAAAATATCTTATTTTGTGTTCGGCAGGAGAAAGAAACTCATACAGGTTGAGGGTGAGTAAATGATGTCAAAATGTACATTTTTGGGTGAACTATCCCTTTAATAGGCATTGTTCCGAGATATCCCACTAGAGGGAGGCATTTCTCACAGTTCATCCCCTTTATCTTTATGGGACACGCCTGTTATTTCTGACCCTTTGAGAGCCACACCAAAGTCTCTCCCATTCTTTAGAAGCTCCCGCCATTGCGTTTCACCTCAGATAGCAGTAGGCCTTTGATAACCAAGCGTGAAGCTTGCAGTTGGTTATGTAGCATCATCGGAGTTACTTATTAACTGTCCTACGCTTTTATTGGTGCGATAGAGACCAGTATAAACACAATGCAGCTGGAACCAAGTACGAGTATGTATGGTACCTGCTTATAGTTATTATGTTAGTGTTTTGCAGTGTATTCTTTGTAAGGGGAGGGCTTATTTTAATAATATAGACGTCACCGTAACTTGCACTAAGCAGTTTTGTATATTTAGACTATTTTGGCAAGCTATTTGTGTATGTTTTTGTTCAGAGAGTGGTTTAAAGTAACATAGGAAGCGCTATTACATTTAAAAATATATATATTTTGTGGAAACATATTTTGAAGTTACACTAAGACATTCTTTGTACTGTCCGAGCATTATGTATTACTATGTCAAAGATTTTGCTTCTATTTTTTTCCCCTTGATGCTCTGACCTAGGAAACAATAAAGAATTTTGTCTGTAAATATCTGCGCGATAGTTTTCACTCAATGAACACATGTCATTCTATGTACAATATATACAACATTTATTTCAATTAAATGATATAAAATAGACAATGAATTTACCATAGAAAAATACAGATAATAAATACAAACGTCAATTTTTTTTTTTTTTTTTGTGTGCTCTGCCCTCTTAAAAAACATTCGGCACATTGTTCTGAAGCACAAGTGTCACGGGCATGATATTACCGAGTTAGATTCTCAGTAATGACGATGACATTGCTAACTGCACTTAATTAGAAAATCACCAGAGATATCCACGTTTAACATGGCCGATCATTACTGATCATACAGCATTACCCCGTTTACTGGAATAAACCAGGCATGTAGTTAACAAAAGTCATCTCAACAACCATGGGTTAATGTACATGTGATATCATTTTTGTCTTTCACTTTCCCTCTGTCACTTTCTTATCCTCCTTTTTTTCCTCCCATGTGAGCCACAAGTGCTCACTTCTCCTTCTGGCTGCCCTCTTCCGTATTTTTCTCTAATTTCACATCTTCCACAGATTCCCCTTCCACTCTCCTTTCCTTCTAATGGTATTTTTTTTAATATTCCAGCTTTCCAAAATATTCAGATACGTTTTTAATCATAAATAGCAAATAATATATATGGTCTTGGTTTTAAATACAAAAATACCACTACAAACAAGTCGCTCTAATATTAGTACAAATATGACCCTCACACATACTGAATCATATTACAAGTAATGGGGCTTTATACCTTAACATTACTATACTAATAACTCATTACAACAAGTAAACAAACAAACAAACAAAAAAAAAACACAATAATTAAAAGAATGACCCCAAACTAGTCAAACAGAAGTAGTATATAGACAGATCACAGCACAAAATTACCTTCAAACATCTCGTTTGGAACACAAATAAAATAGCTTTTATGTCTGTTGTTGAACATTTGTCTTTTATACAAACATTAAAATATATAAATGGCATGTATCAATAGTTCTGCAAGTTCTCTAGTCCCATGATGATACATTAATACCAAGGAGATATTCCAGCAAAACTAACTAGCTTCTGAAATGTCGGTGGTCCCACATGATAACAAGTATTAGGACTATTTTTTTTTAATGTATCACCACCCAGAAAGCACAGTAATGGGCATAGAAATAGCAGAATGCTATCATTAGCAATAGCTTTGTGCAGACTTCTACACTTGTCATGATATTTGAGGCCACAACAACAGTACTGAGATTATTCTTGGACATTTATTAGACTGTATTCAGTCTGTGTGTTTATATATGTAAGTGAATCTGCAATTCCCAAGTGGTACTTGTTTTTCTTCCTGTATACGAGTATACATGGTCCTGTCTGTCTGTCTGTCGCGATCATACTGTGTACCTACGTGTGTCTCCATGCGAGCGCGGGGCTCTAGGATGCTCCCTGCTCTCTAGGGGTGTGCACCTGCTGCGGTGTCTTCACTATGGTGATGACGGAGGCTGTGTTTAGACGGGGCGTGGTGGCGAGCAGACTGCCTCCTCCAGATTCCAAACCTCTGGCGAAGCGTTGGAGGGCAGCGAGACGAGCGCCCAACCCTTCCAGCTCTCGCCTCATGCCTGCGTTCTCTGCGCCCAGCCGCTCCACCTCCCGCTGCAGCTCCTTCTTCTGCTGCTCCAGGGCCTCCCGCTGGGACACGCGCTTCACCCGGCAGCTCGCCGCGTAGCCGCGGTTTTTCAGCGTGCGCCGCCTCTGCTTCAGCTTCTGCACCTCCTCGCGTGACAAACCGCGTAAGTGCATGTTGAGCTCGCGCACCGATAACGACATGAGCTCGCTGTCGCTCAGCACTGGGACGTTCTCCCCGCATTCCCTCTTCACCTGAAACAATGGGACAGTCGTGTGAAGCAAAACTAAACGTACTTGATCAGGGTTAAACTTTTGATTTAATCAAAAGTGATATTTTAGATCCAATTAGTATGGACTAGAAAAATATTCACTACACCAGTGGTTCTCAAACTTTTTCAGGAGGAGGCCCCCTTGTGTAGGGTGAATCATTTTGTGGCCCCCCAAAAGAAAACTCATAACGAAAACATCCTCAAACGTACAATTGTACTTACAAATTTTAGATTGTACCAAAAACAAATGAATTTGTACAATGCTGGAACAACAGTTCTGTTTGTAGCTTTATGTCTTTGAATATACAAAATTAGTTAAACTGTACATTTCATTAAATATAACAATTTTTTATAAAAAATGGTTTTGACAGTTAACAATAATATTGTCTGAAAAGTGCAACAAAAGTATTGAATACTGAACATTTGTGATGTTCATAGTAAAACACTGAAAAATTAATTTGCTGATTGTAAAAAAGTGCATTAAACTTCTTACATTTTAAGGTAGTAAATGACAGTGGCTCAAGTTTGGTTTGCAATTTTGAACAGCAATCTGTTTTTTCAGCAAGAAACAAAAAAAATTCTACTCTACTTAAAGAAATAGTTTTTCAATATAGAAGACATACAATTTTATACAAGTTTTACAATATAAAATAAATCATGCAATGCAGATTTCACATAGGACAATACAAACTTACATACAGGTAAAATCATTTTTTAAAATAATTTCATATTCTAGAATTTCTTTGCGGCCCCCCTAGCGCCATATAGTGGGCCCCCAGTTTGAGAACCGCTGCACTACACACATTCTGTAACACTTTACAATAAGGCTCATTCTTAACTAACATGAACTAACAATGAGCAATATATTTGTTACAATATTTATTAATCTTTGTTAATGTTAGTCAATACTGCTGTTCATTGTTCGTTCACAGTCCATTAACTAATGTTAACAGATCCAACCTTTGATTTTAATAACGTATTAGTAAATGTTGACAGTAATATGAACTAAGATTAATAAATGCTGAAGAAGTGTCGTTCATTCTTAGTTTAACTAAGGTAGTTAACTAATGTTAAATAATGAACCTTATTGTAAAGTGTTACCCAAATTTCCCAAAGTTTATAGGTTTGAACTCTTTTCCATTACTTTTACAGCCCTGCTTGTACCATAATTTTTCATTTAAATGTCTTTGGTTGCCAGAAAAAATACAGGTATTACAGAATGTAAAACTGGTGCCGGTATCCACCTTTTTAACGTAAGAACAGCCACGGCCATTTGTAACTTGAATGCAAGGCTTTCATTGTCATCCACTTCGTTATTCTAGCTGTACAAAAACAGGCCTATATGCTACTAGATAATAAAAACTTTTATTTTAATGTATTATCATATTCAGAAACACACTGGTTTGTAGCGGAAATAGTTTTAAAGTTTACGTTGCACCTTATTCTTCTTGTTATTTACTTGTAATTTTTGCACAATCACACAAAATAACTTACTTCTGCTTTAGAAAATAAGGTGGATATTTTTTCAACTTACTTACTGTACATTTCCTTGAGTGATTTAATGTTAATATACCCAAGTGGTCTTTTTAATGTAAAATGTACTGATAACCACCATAATAATACAAGTGGTTCTCTAGAGTTGCTGGTCCATAAAACATGGCCAGAATTTGTATATAGACAATATACACGCACACAAAAACACCATCAGTGTCACACACCTGACACTAAAACAATGCAGTAAACGCTAAAGAAAATGTAACTCAAAACATTATAATGTACATTACCAATAACGGTGACTACTGGGGAATGTCCTTTTACTGTGAATTATACAGATTTTACCAGCAACTTTTACAGTACAATTACATATGAAGCGATATTACACCATTTTTTAAAAAAAATCTTATTTTTGTCATTTTTGCCTTCATTATGACAGGACAGTTAGTTGACAGGAAGCAAAGTTAGAGAGAGAGGGGGATAGGATCTGGAAAGGTCCACGAGCCGGGACTCAAACTCGGGAGGCCCGAAGCACAACTGCGCTAACTGTCTGTGCACTGCCAATAAGGCTACTGGCGCCGACACACAATAGACAGTTTAAGTGTAAATGGTAAGGTAACTTAGTTAACCAATTAACAGGTTTTTACTGTAGCATTTTACAGTGTTTTTTTATTACAAACATTTTCTCAGTGTGTGACAAAAAAAAAAGTGCATTCAGTAAAATGATCTTTACCTTGAGGGCTTTACTAGCTCTGCCGTCTGAAGTCATTGTCTGGTTTTTATATTTCCCTGAATGTATCCCTGAAACCTGTAAATACCAAAAATAACAGATTAACATCAAATTAATGTTATATAAAGACCCAATGTATTGTGAATAGTCAAAGCTAAAGGCTCGACACAGGGAACTGACTATATTCACAATGCTGCAAAAAGCCTTTTTTTACTTTCATAAAAACAATTTGAATGACTAAACTTTTTCATTAAAATGTTATTTTATTAAACAAATTTAAGTGACAGTGACATCTTCCGCTTGAAGAGATGCACACTAACATAACAGCGAACGTTATTATACAACAGAAATGACAATCTGCTATGCGAGATGCGCCATGACGTGATAATTAGTCTTTTAGTCGATATGTCTGCCGATAGTTGGCTTTTTTCGCATAGATCTTTTTTTTTTTTTTTTTTTTTTTACATTTCTTTATTTCTGAACAATACTATAATGGTAATAAAGAATCAAGGAGTTGAAATATAAAGGCCAGTTCACACCAAGAAAAATAACGATAACTATATTCGCATCCACACCGATATTTAGTCGTCTGCCCTTTAAAGGAGTAGGAAACTCTCATTTGGACCTTGAACCGTTTGGTTTCCAATGGTTTCCATTATATGGAGAAAATCCTGGAATGTTTATCAAAAACCTTAATTTCTTTTCGACTGAAGAAAGAATGACATGGACATCTTGGATGACATGGGGGTGAGTAAATTATCAGCAAAAGTTTTTTTTTAAAGTGAACTATTGCTTTAAATACCCTGGCTCTTTAAATCTGGAAGAATTCTGGTTGTTTGCCTGTCAGTGTTTTGTTTTTAACATTCATCAGATGGGGATAAAAATTATTCCAATGATATTGTTTCTCTGTGCCATTATCGTTATAGTTTTAGTGTGGACTCGATTTTGAAAACGATTACTATATTGTTATAGTTATTGTCCTTGGTGTAAAGTGGCCTTAAATTTTAATTTTACAGATTCATTTTTAATGTTTTTTTTTTTTACATTTTCCAATTAATAATTTATTAAAATGTACAATTAATATAAATTTAATTCCAGCAATTGTTATGCGTGCTATTTAATATCTTTAAATAAATAATGTGATATATTTCGCCTTTGTATTTTTAAGATATCGGCATCAGCCATCAAACAAAAATCCATATTGGTCGACCCGAACAGGTGTATCGCGTCATAGCTGATCGTGGGTTACAATTCTTGCTTCCATATTTTCTAAATCTAGACTCGACTTCCCGTATCCAAACTGTAGCACTTTTTTTCTTGACAGTGAATCATGCCTGGTCAAAGTCCAGATGAAGAAGTAAACGCTGCTGACCATGAGTTTCCCGTCATGTGTGGGAAGTGCACCTATCATCCGCGAGCTGCCTCAAATAACCGCCTGAGCTTTTCCACAGAGTCACAGTGATTCAGCACAAGTCCTCCATTCCTGTCTTCGAAGCTGCTCAACTTACTTTTTATATTTCATGTTTTACAAAATTGATAAAATTCCCAGTTACTTAGTCACAACAAATATTATCACTCAGATATAAAATTCTCTCTCATTAAACACAGATAGACGATTTAGTGAACAACAAAAGTCTTGGGCTGTCGTTTCCCCCCAAACGTCTTCATTTAACGTTATTACATGCTCCAAAAATAAACATTGCGTTACGTACACAGCGACAATTTAATATAAATCTTTAAAAAAATACAAGTAACCTAATATATAAAACATAATCAAGCGGTGTGACAACGTAGGAATTCGTTTACGGTATGAAATATCTCCAGTTCAAACCGAACCAAGACATTGCTGACTAGTCGTTTCTCATAGTAAACAACATGCACGTTTAGCGTAGTTTCTAAGGATAATACATATTTTGTTTTTATAAACATATACGGTATATATAAAGCTTATACATTTTAACGGTCTGAATCGACGACATCTACTACGCAGCTATTTCCTTATTACGCGTTAGCTTGTTGCTACATCTAACATCGTGATAAAAACACAGGCGATATGAGCTCATGATGACTAATACTATTAAAATGTATAATATACTACTCCAAATCACCTTAATACAACATTTAAGGTATAACAGAATCAATTGTGGATATTATGTTGAAACAAACACTGACTGCATGTTCGTTACTACAGCAGCTTTGCTAACACCCCTCCGTTTCCTTAGTGTAAACAAATGTCGAAAGGAGGAAAAACAACTGAAAATCTTGCCTGGTGTTGATTTGCCCCTCTTCGCTGATTTCAAACGAGGATGAATATTGTTCTGTCCACGATTCTCACTAACTTACTGGTCCGGTATTTCGACTGACATGTACGTTATCGCAGCACGGCCCGTGTTTAGACAGACTAGAGAGCTAAACGCCTTTTTCCCGGAATCAGTCCTCCATCAGCGGGCTGGATCCTTTCATTCATAAAAAACACACACACACAAGATGACTCAAGCCTTTAAGAATGAGGGCGGGACCTCAGCGCACAAAAATATCAGTCAACAACCTTGTGAAACTTCTTTTTATTAACCCATTTAATCCCAGTGATATTTAGGTTTATGTTTAAGGTCTAAGAAAAGAGTTGATGTATTTTACAATGAAAGTGCAAACCCAGATAGCACTGAACGTCTTGCCGACGTTGGCAATTGGAGGGCACCAGCGGCAAAGTATCGGGAGGGGATTTTCCCCTGCACAACAAAAAACTTTGGTGGGTAAACCATCGGCGGGCCGCGGGATGAATAGACACTTTAAATGCACAACTCCGGAGATCGGTGGAGGAACCGTGATGAACCATTTTGCCGATCCCGCTTCTATTTTTTTAAATAAATAATATCTGCGCAACCGTTGGTCCACATCAAGACCTTCACGCGCGTGCACACGTTTTTATGACGGTGCGCTATGCGCGTGAGTGATCTCAGCATCGTCTACACTACAGCCTACAGCTAAGTCTACAGCAACGGACTCTGTGAGTATGTTTATCCTTTTCAAACACACCGTTTTCAGGCCAGTAAGTGTTTATTTTGTTTTATGTACTTATTTTTTCATTGAAAAATATAATTTTGTTAGAAAACGTCGAGTTTTCTGAGAAATGTTTACGATACGGATGACAGAGATTGGCGGCGGAGGATCAACAGTTATTTTCTAACTGTTGACTTTAGTAATTATTAACTGTTTTATGTTCTCGCATTAAATATTTTCAATTAGTTATTTTTGACAGTAGCCTATGTATTTTTAGACATGAGGGGAACTCGTTTTTCGTCAGTCTGAGGATAACCTAAAACACTCAGGCTAAACTAATAAACGGTCATAAAACTATGGACTGACTTTTTTCCAAACAATCATACATCTGTCCATTTATAATATTAACCCCTTACACTCAAGGGATTTTTAATTATTTTGTTTAAGTGACATATGCTTAAAATTAAAGCAGCTCTTTTGTTGTGCGTTTACCGTGAAAAGTAGACCTGTCAATCAAAGACCTAGTTTAGTACAAGCGCGCATGCCACTAGACAGTCATACAAAGAAGTGGTTAGCTATAGTAAAGTGATAGTAAGTAAAGACACACAGCTATTCATAAAAAATAGAGCCTTAACCTTTGTTAAACAAAATAGAATGGTCTTTTCTGTTTTTTTCAGTGAGTGATTGATCTAGAAGTCATCCTACAGTTCTGAATTGCCATTTTCTTAACATACTGTTTTAGTTAATAAAGATAAATTGAGTGCACATTAATTCACAAAGGCATTTGCAATATATTTGACTCCTTTTCATGTTTCGTCTTTTTCTCAACAGGAGCTACATACACCCCAAAGGCTCTTTTCAGAGCCCAGGCCCATTTTGCACAGCGTCTTTGCCTTTGTACAGTAAGTATGTGTTTTAATTGACCTCAAAGACAACTGAAACACTATCTTTAACTAATCTAGTTAAAAGTTATTTTGCACATGATTTCCATTACACGAGAGTAGATGTTAAAACTTCATGCAGATTTGTACTCGGCTTTCGCCAAGATTAGCACAAACTAAGACGTAGCTTTATAGTAAACTATGCTTCTCCATCCATTTACACTTCTTTCCATATGTTGGTGTGACTCCCCTTCTGTCCGGCATTACGGCTGGAACTACAGTATGGTCTTCCCAGTGGACCAGCACCACATCCATCTGGATTGAGACGAGTAGGGGACATCTCTAGGATCTTCACATATTGATACACACGTATGTAATAACTTTCCCCTGTTTGCTTGTCTTGATTATTGGCATCCTAAGATCCTAAAAAATGTGACCTTTACCTGTCTCTGCCTTTACTGTCTGTACTATTAATTTTGCATCAGGAAAGCCTATACCTTATAGTGGAGCGAGTGGACTAGTAGCAAAGGAATGGTTTACAGGTAGGCCAGGGCAGTAATGTAGTGGAAATATTTATCTTTGACCTAAATAAGGCTACTGGAGAACTCCATTGTCAACATCATGTTAATGCTGAGTGCTGTAACGTTGCAAATTTTATGTTTATGTTGGTATAGATATTTGTCAACTGTCTATCACTGACAATAAAAGGTATTTTTTGTCACTCAGCAAATATGATAGAGGCATGGCAAACTCAAATTTTTCTGGACACGATAATTTACATTTGCATGCTTGTTTATTTTCCTCGTCGTCTCTCTCTGTCTCTCTATACCAAAGAGACTGGATGACAAACTCTCGGTTCCTTAGCGTGAACTAGAGCTTAGATTCTCTGACCGAGCAAGGACTTGACCCGACCTGGGCTGACACTATCCTCGGGTCGGGCCTTAGATCTAGAGACGTGCACTCCCAACGCAATAGAGTGCGGCGCTGCACTAGATTCGATGGCCGAGTGCAAGCGGTAATGCACTCACTCTGTGTGTGCGGGTTGCGGGAGAATAAACCGATTTGCGGTACTCCCGCAAACTAGAAATATTTATTTATAAAACATATAAAAACTAATAGATTTTTAGTCATCTGCAAGAACAACTAAAACAAAGTAGTAACGATTTACAGGCTAGAGTTTCTATTTATAACATGTTTGCATTATTGAGCGATGTAGCCAATCACATGTTGATTTCTTGAACGCCAATCAGAAGCATTTAAGATATACTTCCCTCACTGCTCAAAACAGACTTTTTTTATTCAGTGCTGAATTCTGTATGCTGGCAAATCCTCTAATTATAACAAACAAAGTGTAGCCTAGATATTATATGAGATTCATTGTGCAGTCAGCTTCATTGGTAATAACAGAGATGAGTGAGATCGTGATGAACTGTCAGCTTTTTTGGAATTATTAAGGGAGCCCATTCAGTCATGCCAGACAATGCACGCAGTAGCTGCTTGCTTTATGTTAAATTAACAGTGGTTTGTGCGTTAATGTTTTAATAACAAATAATTTAGGGTATGGTCGGGTTTTGTTTACAACCATTTTATTTGTATTTTGGCTATTTATTCAAGTGCATTTTCTGTTAACCGGGACATTGCTTTTATTGTTTTTTGGTTGTTTTGTTCATTTATTTTGTATATTTAAAATGTTTTCCAATTTCAGTGAGCTTCATATGTTTTTTGACTTTTTGATCATCCTCTTTGTATCACACAGAGTATGTCACCCATGTCATATTTCTCTCGATGTGATCAATATGATAACTAATCTTTGTAAAAACGTTTCATTTACAGACCATTGCAACTTAGATCACCATCACCACCACCATCCCCTGCATCAGACACCCTAAATCGTGCCCTTCATCAGACACCCTACAGTAAATGCACCACAAACAACACAGGCAAAGAAGAAGAAAACGCACGACAAATCTCCTCCAGCCCATCCCACATCATCGTATAGTAAAGGTAAGTGTCCCCTCTGTAGTAAACTGCATCAGGTCGCTAAACTCAAGTAGACACAGTGTACTGCACAGGTCCACAGCGCATACCATAGTTTGGTGTTCCAGATATGATTTTGGAGTTTATATTGGTAGTGTGATAAGTTAGCCAAGGTATCTTTCCAAGAGGCCGCAGTTAATATTCAAGAAGGAGGACTGGAGGACTGATATGGAAGCACATGGGTAGCAATATTCAATTTGAAATGTAATATGCAAAATGACAATGCAATATGTAAAATGGCATTGCATTGTGTATTTAAATTTATATTTTACATTCTAGCAACGTTTGTTGCAAAATGAAAATGAAATTACATAATTTACATTTGCCATTTCATACACTAGTTTTAATATGCATATTGAAATGCTTTATAAGTGTCAAAATTAAAATGAAAATGCATTACAGAAATGATTAGATATGTGTAACATGTTCAAGCAAAAACTGTGGCAAATTTAATGATCATTCAAATGTTACTTTTCTTAATTGCGTTTACACTCACAGTCAAGACACTTGCGATGAAATTAATCAAATTAAATCATGAAATTAATTTTCATTCAAATTGAATATTGCTACCCATGTGCTTCCATAGACTGAAGGCTTCCTGACTGTAAGCTATTTAAGACGCAGACAAAGAACACACTGACACACACTCGCAAACACACACACAAACACATATAGAGCACAGCACAGTTCTATGCAAAGTGGGGAATGACAGAAAAAGTTTGAGAACCACTGATGTGGAGTGACACTGGGTTAGCTCTGTTATTTTGACATGGGTTAAGATGAGTTGCTGCTGATAGAAATGTGTGGCAATTACTCAGCTCACTGACATTAGTTTATATAATTGTGATAAACTTGACTTACTGTTCACTCCAATAATTTGGTTTTTCTCTATTTTCTAGTGACGCCGCCGGATAATAATGACGGCCTGTGTGCTTTGCAGCCTTTTCCAGGGATCCTTCAGAGGACTAACAATGGTACGATATTTTATATGTAATGTATGCTACTGCACTTCTTACTCAGAACATCAGACTAAATTAGTAAAAGTATAAATTTGCTTTATTTATTTTTTATTTTGTTTCGTTTAGGTGCTGTGTTAAGAAATCCTACCCAACAAAATTCCACTGAGGCAGATGTAGAGATGACTGCGAGAAACTGGCTGCGGCTGAGGAGGGACAGGAAGCAAGAGGGCGAGCATCTTAAAGTGAAATAATTGATTGGACTGATTTTTCCTGTTTACCTATTTTGGAGGGAATTTCTTTTTGTTGTTGTACTTTTCTATGTGTGATTTGATGAGTGTTAAAATAAATGATACTGCTTTTGCAAAAACAAAAGTAAAAAATAAATGTTCAAGGTCATCTTCCGGTGCTCTCATTTTTATTATTTATCCTGGAAAACTCCTAGCTTAATTTGCATGACCATCAAACTTAATTTTAATATCACTGATCCATTCATTTTTTATGTTAGACTGACATTTCCCAGGTAGTCAGACTGTGTTTGAAATAGGCTACACCCTACACAAACAATCACTAACTTTCAATTTAACTTTCACTTCAATTTCATTTCAATTTAATTGCAATTGTCAAAATTGTTAGGGAAGAAATGTTACGATTAACAAATCATATTGTTATTGATTGTTGATAGACAATAGGCAACCTGTGTCCTTGGAACAATCTGACAGCAGTTAGCCTAAACAAATCAATAATTAGACATAACGGTGGGATCCTACTAGAGCGGCGAAAAACATTCAGAAGCCTCGTTACCTTTGACTTAACACCGGAACAGCTGATTTTCAAGCATGCTGTGCCCTTTCCAGTGATGCAGACGAAAATCAGCTGTTCCAGTATTAAGTCAAAGGGAGCGAGGCAGGCGTCTGAATGTTTTCCCTGCTCTAGTGGGATCGCGCTGAATAGGTCATAATAATTATATCGGGTATACGTTGGCTCACGGTCGGCGATCATGTCGGGTATACGTTGGCTCGCGGTCGGCGATCGTTCTAAAACCACCGTCTTCCCAATGTCTTGCCGATTAGCTACCGATCTCCATAAGACATCTTACCGAGGCACTTTATGTCGGGCAGCCACGCGCGCCCCAACGTCGGCACGATCTAATTTGTTGTCTGGGAACTGTCAATAATATTTACACGGTTTGCGCACAGCCGTTTAGAATGTACCATCCCCAAAAATGTAGGCCTATCTAAGGATAATCAATCTCTTAATAAAAGTTTCTTTCATTTTAAGCTACTACATGCTGTTTTTTTAAGCTTACATGTATTGTATCATTTTAACATTTCAATTCCCTTAAAGGGATAGTTCACCCAATTGTTTTTTAATTTTGTCATGCTCAAGTTGTTCCAAATCTGTATGAGTTTCTTTAATCAAACAGTTGACGGCACCCATAGACTTCCATATGAAAACAACAACAACAACAAAACTAAATCAATGGGTGCTATCATACCAACATCCTTTAAATATCTTCTTTTGTGTTTAACAGAAGAAAGAAACTCTGGACTCTGTCTGGAACAACATGAGGGTGAGTAAATGATGACAACATTTTAATTTTGCGGTGAACTATCCCTTTACACGTTTGAATTTAAATGATGAAATTGGTAGAAATTTGTATGAAAAAAGCTACATAAAAGTAAAAAAACAAAAAACAAACAAAAAAAAACATGTAAAACAAGCATATGTAAAACATTCATACAGCTGCCAATTTTTTATTTTAAAGCTTTTAAGGTAATACTTTTCTTTTTCCTATAAATCACGATTACAATACAATTGATTTGTGATCAATGGGGCAACACAGACAGACCTTTATTTTTAAACAATTAACTAATTGTATTTACACATTATTGTTACATAAAAAATAACCAAGGTATAAGTAAATAAAAAAAATATAATAAAAAATGTTTAGCAATTCTTTCCCCCGCCAAATTGCCTGTCACTAAACAAGCTGCTTATGTAAATGTATTGTTCACAAACTTTAACCTTCCCATTGATTCAAATTGTGGCCCTGAATGAAACATGCTTTCATTTAAAGGTCTAGGCATGCAGTTTATTTCATCCAAAAGTGTTACAAACGAAACAAACATATAAATAATCTGTTCGAAACTCCCACACAGGCATTCTTTCTCCTTTTTTTGGTGTAATGACCACAGTCTATGGTAATGACGTGTAAGGTGGGTGATTTTGGTCTCCTCTTCCACTTCTTATTAAAACTAAGGGGAATAGTGTCAGTGAGCGCAATCTTCCACTATTTCATCGTCCACTGCTACGCAATCACGATCTGCAGTAAGACCTCCCTGTCGATAGGCGTCCTAACATGTCGTTGTGCTTCCTTCCAAGGAACCGGGGAAGTACATCCGTCTCACATGTAACCCAAGTGACCTCAGCTTTCAATGCGTGCTCTCTGCATCTAATTCATTGTGAAGCTGCAACACACTATTGTGGTCTATTCATAATTATAATTTAAAGCTTATAGACTTGCGTCATATTTTAAATGGCTACCATCCAGGAGCTGTCTCCAGACTCTGGCCGTGTGGAGACACGACCGCCCGAAGATGAGATCGAGGGAGATGATGAAGATGAAGAGGTACTCGTTTGCTTCTACAATTTTGCCTGACCTCAAGAATATTCTAAAGATATTGGGCAATGTGCAGAACAGAGCTTGTTTGGTGCTGGCATAGTGAATATTTGCTAAGTATTTACCCGGCCAAACTGGCATGAAATGAAGAGCCACACACACACACACACACACACACACACACACACATATATATATATAGTATACACACACACACACATATATATATATATATATATATATATATATATATATATATAGTATACACACACACACATACATAATTTATTATAAATAAATGATAAATTATAGCGTTTGCCCTTTTAATATCAATTTTACCATTTCACATACGCAAAGTATATTATTGCACACTTTCAGTACAACCTTCAGCTCGTGAGGAATTAGCTTTTTCAGTGTGTCCTGAGTTGCCATTTTGGTCTGGTGGTGTGCATTTTAGAGACTTCTCTTTGTTTTTTGATGTAATGCTCCAGCTTTTATTTATTCTCTCACAGCTGGATGAAACCATGTTGGAGAGGTTGTGGGGTCTCACGGAGATGTTTCCAGAATCACTGCGATCTGCAGCTGAAGTATCCGCGCAGTGTTCGCTATCTGTAGCCAAAAAACTTTACAGGTGGGAGTTGACCTTACAATTAAAACAGTCAATTCTACACATAATGATTTTTTAGGGATACGCTTCTTCAGCATATTTTTATCCATATTGTGCTCTCTTGTAGTTTCTCCCGCTCAGCTTTATGGGTCGGCACCACTTCCTTTATGATTCTGGTTCTGCCGGTTGTCTTTGAGACTGAAAGGTTACAGCTGGAACAACAGCAGTTGCAACAGCAGAGACAGGTAAGTTGCAACAAAGTCCTGCATATGAACCTTACTTGTGATATCATACCCTCCTAACTAGGGGTGAGCTCTATGACTGAAATCTTGTATGACAGAATAAGTATTTTTATATCATACATATATATATATATATATATATATATATATATATATATATATATATATATATATATATATATGGTGAATATATCACCTCATCTCATATATCGTAAAATAATGTGACACAAAAAGTTTCCTATCTGCCAAAAACATTTAAACTTTACCTTACACATCCCTTAAAAACCCTTTCTTTCTCATCTCAACTAGTTTGGGATACGTTTATAACACAGTTAGTTGATGAAGGAAGGAGGAGGAGGGAACCAGCGAATGTTCAACAACTTTTATAATCACAAAACACAAAATGAAAGTAAAAGCGGCAGCCCCTGAGAGGGTGGGGCTTTATTCGAACCACTGAGAGGGACCACGATGAGGCTGCTAATGGTCAAGTTCACCCTCGAGCATCTTGACGTGTCCGAATGGTAAAACTAATTTGCTAAAGGTTGTTGACCGGCCATAACAACTGTTATGACACTAGCCGGCATTCATCGACTTTACTGTCGGCATGTTGGCATCCAGCATCTCGTGTAAGTGGTTATTGGAGAAATGAAACAACTTAAATTTCAGAACATCAGTCTAAAATCTTAACACGATTCTTTGTAGTTAGCAAGTTAATTAGTTTTTATTAACCTTCACATTCGTTGAAGTCCCAACTGTGTACACAGATGGGACAGCCGTGGCTGTCAAATGTAGGACTTGGACTAAACCAATTTCATACCGTCTCAAGTTCTTGAAACATTCTTCGGTAAAATGCCTTGTACACAGACGAAAATTCGCCACTTTTCCTCCTTCGAAATGTAGGAATTGGAGCCAGTGAGCTGATTGGTTGTTTTGGTGTAGGGAAAAGGACTTGCGGAGGAGCGCATCCGAAAATGCACCTAACCACCAAATTACGGATTCACTGACAGGTTTCTGGAGAGGAGGGGTAAAAACGATAGCCATGCCCGTGCGTCTTAGCACTAGGAAAAGGAGTCTTTTCGAGGGAGGAGTGAAGTTTCATATTTTCGAAAAAGTTGATGAGGGCACATGAATTAAAAAGAAAAGAAAAGAATGAAGTGCAAAGATACATCATTTTTTAATAAACGCTACAATATTACATAAAAAATAAGAATGTTGATTTCATGGCGACTAAGTATCTTTTCATTGAAATGCCTTTTAATTAATGTGTTTTACGTTTCTTTTTGTTAAAGTGAGAATTAATTTCTCATTTGTTTTGTCATTTTCCTGCTTTTAATAGATTTTGTTGGGTCCAAATGCTGGCATGTCTGGAGGAATGCCTGGAATGATGCCTCCTGCTCCTGGAAAGCTGTGATGATGTATATAATGTAACATCCATGAGTTGTAGAAGAAGGGGAAAGAGAGAGGGAGCAGGAACTGGAGAAAAGAAGAGGCTGTGGTTGGTCAACATCAAGAAGTCATTACCCTGTATAGATTCTGTACAATGGAGATCTTAATGACTTTTTATGAACGTCCTTCTCTCTCTGCCTTTCTCGCAAAAACATTCTACATAGACTGATCTCCAAGCTCTGACCTTTTACTTTTTTATTATAGCTATCTAATAACATGTCTTTCAGAGAGAGACTATGGCGTCTGTTGGGAATATTTTGACTGTGTTTTAGGTGCATTATATTTCTAAGAGTGTTTACGGTGCAATGTTGGCCATTGTAATGCCGGATCAACACTGACGTTGTAGAGAATCTATAACAGCATGTAAAAGATCTGTAATATTTATGAGGGCACGCAAAGCCAATGTTGATTGTGAAATTTTCTCTATCTAAAAATTATGGTTTCTTGTGTTTGGTTCAGAAATGTTCAAAACTTAAGAAAGTGGTTCTCTTCCAACAGTGTCTTTTACAGGTAGAACTAACATCATGCAAAGCTTCTGCAGTGTTATTCCACAGAAAAAAAAGCCATACTGTGTGTAGAATCATTGTGAAATGTTTGAGAAATGTTTCAAAACAATACTTTCAATAGTGAGTGCTCCTGTTTGCTCCACCTGATGGGAATAAAAACAAGTGCGCCTCTGTCCTTTTTTTGTGTATACTTTAAATTATATAGACATAGAAGGGAAGCTGATGTGAGTCTCACTAATTCATGTAAATGTCTCAAATGTCAGTTGGACACTTCAGTGATGATTGAGCAAAATAGCTTAGGTTACCTCAAACTAACATTAAAAATCATTTAACAAGGAATAAAATATTCCCACAGATTATTAGTCAACAAAGTTTTCCTCATAAAATCAATTGTTTAATTCGGAACCGCTTATTACTATTAATATTTCTGCCATAGACAGATATGGTTAATGAGTATGAGTAGTATATTAGTATGCTGTTTCGAGTGTAACCAGAGTGTAACACATTCCTTTTGTTTATTTATTGTTTTTTATTGTAAATTACAAAAAAACAGAAATAGAAAGGTTAACAAATTTCTCATATCATAAAATATAAGCATCAAAAGTGTAACATTCCTTCTCATTTTCCAATAGGTGGAAATGACGCAACAACGAGGATTGACGTCAATTTAAAAGTCCTCTAGATCGTAAAAAAATAAATTAATTATTTACACAGAAATAAAGAAAAGATTTATGATTATTTTACTTTTTGTTTGGGAGAATAAAATAGGATACATGAATTTGAACGTAGAAAAAAATATTTTATAAAATAAAAGGCATGTTAAAACTTTTAAAACAGTTTTAGGTTTAGAGTGAATTCGAAATCAGCTAGGATTTTTTTTACATTTCAGGTTGGTTTGGTAAAATAGAGAAAACAGAACCATTTAGATCTATTATAAGTAGTAGTTGTAGTTTAAAAGCACAACAACAAAAACTTTAATGTGCGTGTGTGGCATTCATGACTATCAGAGCGCGGGAAAAAATGCGGGGCGCGGTAATTCTGAAGTGTCACTCACTCAGCGCGAGATCACCCAAGCAGTTTCTGTCAGCTTTCTCTGAGGAATAAAAATTGAGGTAAAATGTCATTTACATTCAATTTGTTTTGTCAAAAAAGTTATTTCGGGCCCTTATGACGAGGAAAATGACACTATAACTGTTTATGTGACATCCACAGCGAGAATTATGTTCTTTTGAAACAGGCTGCTAACATTTAATACTAACGTTAGCTAATTAAAGTTAAGTGTAGCCGCCACTTTAAAAATATGTATCTAGATAATTACCGAATGACTTTAAACTTTCTTTTTAAATCATCCATAGAATGAAAGTTTTGGAAGAGCAGGCTTTGGAGGATGAGTCCGGGTACCAAGAAGATGAGGTGATTCAAATTAATTTCTATGAGCCAGCCAATACAATTTTAGTCGTGAGGTCTTGAGTTTTATATTAGCCTACATGTTTCAAAATGCTTTTAATGAAAACATACAACTTAAATTAGACATACCCATTTGTCTTTTACTAGTTTGTGTACAGCACAAATTAATGATGAATTTATTTCCTGTAAAACCCCCTTAGGAATCCTTTTTTCAAGACATTGAGCTCTTACAGAAGCATGGCATTGTAAGTAAACTAATGTTATTATGAAAGTTATGAAAATCTCATCATGGCAGTGACTGATTCATAACCCTTTCTCTTAAGAACATGGCTGACATTAAGAAACTGAAGTCTGTGGGAATTTGTACTGTGAAAGGCATCCAGATGACCACACGCCGTGCTCTCTGTAATGTAAAGGGACTGTCTGAGGCTAAAGTGGACAAAATAAAGGAAGCTGCTGGAAAGTTGTTGGTAATTTGATGTGTATTCCCATAATTTGTTGGCATAATACATATTTTTTCAATTTGTATAGAGTTAATCTTAAAGTAAATGTATCCTATTTTTCTTGTAGACATGTGGATTTCAGACAGCATCCGAGTACATTATAAAAAGGAAGCAAGTGTTTCACGTCACAACTGGCAGTTTGGAGTTTGAGTAAGAAATAACATTTTTATAGCTCTAAAATACTGAGCCTTCCCGATAACACGGGGGGAAAAAACTAGATTTCTTGGCCATGATTTAACTAAAATCAAAAATATGGACACAAATTAATAAGTTGTGGGAACAAATTCTTATTTGTGGCCACTACATCTATTTCCCCTCATGTTATGCTAGGGCTCTGTACTAAAACCTAGTTCTACCTGTTGTTTCACACAGGGTTGAACATTTTGTCTGATAGAAGTCATTATTTTACACATTAATGGAGAAATGCTTTATTCATATTTTGTTTAGCAAACTCCTTGGAGGAGGTGTGGAGAGTATGGCCATTACTGAGGCTTTTGGTGGTAGGGTGGTGTTGTGATTATCAACCAGAATTAAATGCATTTTCCCATACATCAGTTCTACCAAAATTACATGTTTTTGTCTTTGTGAATCCTTTCCCGTAACTTCAGAATTCAGAACTGGAAAGACTCAACTCGCTCACACACTGTGTGGTAAGACCAATAATGTATTTAGTCTAAATAGTATATTTCAGAGTTCAAACCATTCATGTCACTCTCTTTCTCCTTATCCCAAGTAACCGCTCAGCTTCCTGGTGAATATGGCTACTCAGGAGGGAAGGTCATCTTCATTGATTCTGAAAACACCTTGTATCATTTCTGCATTTGCTTTCTTTGTGTCAAATGGATCTTTCTATAAGGATACAATATGGAGAATCTCTTTTCTCCTTAATAATTGTGAACTCCAGTCGGCCTGAGAGGCTGAAGGACATAGCTGACAGATTCAATGTGGATCATGAAGCTGTACTGGATAATGTGCTATATGCACGTGCATATACTAGTAAGAACTTCCCAATTTTTTTAAAAGTTGAACTTTTTTACTTAAAGTTTGAAAAGTCGCTTTACTTTAACGGGCTCTTAATAATTTTTTTTCTTTTTTCATTCATAGGCGAGCATCAGATGGAATTATTAGACTTTGTTGCAGCCAAGTTTCATGAGGAAGGAGGTGTTTTCAAGCTTCTGGTAAGTCTGAGAGATAGAAGAAAAAAAACCCTCAATCCTATCATTGTAAACGTTCTGAGATTTATATTTTTAGGAAGCGATTTTGCTTGATCTTATGGCCTTCGATAATTAATTTTTCACAGATAATAGACTCAATCATGGCTCTGTTCCGAGTGGACTTCTCTGGAAGAGGCGAGCTGGCTGAGAGACAGCAGAAGCTTGCACAAATGCTCTCCAGACTGCAGAAGATCTCTGAAGGTCTGTAAAAATCATCTTCTTTTATATAAATGAATGGGAATAAGACACTTCTGGTATAATGGACCTGACATAGAACTTGATAGTAGTCAGTCTTATCTTCAGTGGAGTAAGCTCATGATTGTAACTTGTGAACTTCTTTTTTCTGAACTTCACTTCATCAATAATATCTATCGTTTGTAGAGTACAATGTGGCAGTGTTTGTTACCAACCAGATGACTGCAGATCCAGGGGCTGGAATGACGTAAGTAGGAACACAAAACAAATAGAGCATCACAGTCCCGCCCACAGCTGGTGCGGGAAGTAAGAATTCAATACAATTTCTCCATTGACAGTTGGGGTATAAGCCATATAAACGTAACCTTGCATGGTAGACTTAAAACCAGCTACGGCTGTACTAAGTGATTCTATATGCTCATATAGACCATTTCAAAAGATGTAAACAACACTGGCCCAGAAGCACTTCCTGTTTCAGTTTGTAACCGTTTTCTTTATTTCACATGTAAAGAAAACATCTTAAAGATGTTTGTTTAAATTTTTGATTCAGTTTTAAATGTTCTGTTGTTTGTATTTTATCCCAGCTTTTATGTAGTGTTAAAAAACTGAAACAGGAAGTGCTTCTGGACCAGTGTTGTTTACATCTTGTGAAATGGTCTATAAACACCAAAAGTTCATGGGGGACTAACCTTGTTTTGTTTTAAAGGGGAAATGAAGCGGTGAATCAAGTTTACATGATTTACAAGATGGATTTCCAATATAATCAACAATTATATAAGGAACATTACAAATGTAAACATTTAGAAGAAAAAAAGAAAAAAACTTTGTATCTTTCGCCGCCAGGGCGCCGCCATTGTGCAGGTGACGTCACGGGGTTGGTTGGCTCAAGTTTAACAGGCTCTGGGCATTGAAAATCGCGTCATCAAACTGTGTTTATACCAGTGTTTTGACCGCGAACGACTAATGTTAGGTACAGATATTAGACAAAAAGACGATGTCTCATGTTATATGTTGACAAACTGCACATAGAAACATTGTTCGCGATGTCTGCCGTCAGATATTCCCGTCTCGTCAACACCATGTAAGTTACGTTGCTGTGTAGAACAGTCAGTGGCGGTTTGGGGCGGAGAGCGGGTTTGCAACGCTAACTTACCAGGTGTCAGTGTGGCTGTTGTCCTGCGATGCCCTCCGTGTCAAAGTCCATCTGCTGTCAAGAGGTTGATCTTGAGCATGTGTTGCGCGGTCAATTCTGCATCACCGGCGCGCACGTTTACCATGCTGTGCCGGGAGTTAGACGTGTAGAAGCGGCGATGCTTTCCCTGAAGGATGTCAGAGCGGAGACACTTTTTCCTAGTATATGTAGGCTGTAGCTAACGTTACTAGCACTACCAGTGCGAAAATATGGACGTTTCATTTCCCCTTTAACAAATACGTGCTAACTTACATGTTATTGACGAGACGGGAATATCTGACGGCAGACATCGCAAACAATGTTTCTATGTGCAGTTTGTCAACATATAACATGAGACGTCGTCTTTTTGTCTAATATCTGTACCTAACATTAGTCGTTCGCGGTCAAAACACTGGTATAAACACAGTTTGATGTCGCAATTTTCAATGCCCAGAGCCTGTTAAACTTGAGCCAACCAACCCCGTGACGTCAACTGCACAATGGCGGCGCCCTGGCGGCGAAAGATACAAAGTTTTTCCTTTTTTTCTTGTAAATGTTTACATTTGTAATGTTCCTTATATAATTGTTGATTATATTGGAAATCCATCTTGTAAATCATGTAAACTTGATTCACTGCTTCATTTCCCCTTTAAGATAAATGCCTTTTATTCGCTATGTCTTCGGTAAGTACTTCATTACCCACAATCCTGAACAATCCCACAGTGATGCATCTGATTGGTGGAAGCCGTGTAACTGTCTGGTTAAAGGTCCGTGAAGACTGAAGATCGTGTAATGACGTCGTGCTAGTTCATTGGTCGCACGTCAGAGGCGCCCGTGCCATTGGATGTGCTGTTGCCGGAGCTGCAAATGCGTTTTACATAAGTTTCAGTAAATCGAGGAAAAGGAGTTTTCCTGCACATTCACGATATAAAATTCACTGGAAAAAACTTTCACGTGGCCGTCGTCAGATTTGGAAGTCACTCAAAAGGCTCTTTCGCGGTTGTGGCTTCAGTCGGCTTAAGTGAGGCGCGGTGGTTTATGGGATGAGTAGTTCCTTCGCTCGGAAATGAAAATATGTACACAGTCTTGTACCTTTGACTTTTTGGGGATTTTCTCTTTGTTTTTTTACTCGAAATGAAATGTTGTATGCTTATGAGTTCAGCCGTAGCTGGTTATCCTCAGACATGCTCTTAAACTCTTTAGATACGGATTTTCCAAACTGTCAACGGAAGACATGAGAGGGAAATTTACTTCCGGCACCAAAGCTCTCTCGGGTGTGATGAGTCCCGCCCCTCCGCTTCCGGCTCATGGGACCTTATTTCGGAAAAAATATGAATGGTAGTCAATGGCGAGAGACAACTTATCTTTTTATTCCGTCTGAACTGTGCCCTCAATTACACATATGATGTTTGTCAATTTAAAAGATAATTCTGAAAGTCAAAAACATCGCAGTTTGTCATACAACAGAAGAGTAACTTTTAGTTTTATGTGAAAATCGCTCTATGAACTACATCTCCCGGGAAGAGAAACGAGATCCGCTGCTCGTGTGTGTGGAGTTTGGTACAAAACACTCAGGTAGGACGGCGTAACTTTACGATTATAACATAAGACTGTAGAAACAATGACAGACAGCCTCAGTAAAGTTAGCCTCATTCATTGAGAGAAAATGTGCGCCTTTGGGGTTTGTAGTCTTTGTAATTACGTATTTTCACAGTCTTATACCTCAACGGTTTTACATCAAACTGCGACTTTCTTTAATTTAAAATGTATCTTTTAAATTGACAAACATCATATGTGTAATTCAGGGCATAATTCAAACGAGATCAAAATATTTGTTGTCTCTCGCCATTGACTACCATTCAATATTTTTCCGAAATAAGGTCCCATGGTGGTCGACCGGAAGGGGAGGGAGGGACTTAGGCTCTCTATTGGAAAGGGAATGTTGGGGAATTTTAAGCTGATTATTATGATCTTAGATTTCAAGCAGATCCCAAAAAGCCCATTGGAGGACACATACTGGCGCATGCCTCCACCACACGCATCAGCTTGAGGAAAGGACGTGCTGAGTTGAGAATTGCCAAAATATTTGATAGGTAATTTCAAGAGTATTGATGAATGTTTGTTAATAAAGAATACAACTGTTCATTGTTAGTTCATGCTAGCTCATGTCCATTAAAAATATTAACAGATACAGCTTTTCATTTTAATAATGTATTAGTATTTTACACTTAAAATATATATACATTTTTTAATGGTCAGTTCATATTAACTAATGTAGTTAACTAATGTTTCAATACCTCCTTCCTTATTTTTAAGTGTTATTATTTTCTCTTTTTGTTTCTCAACTAACATAAAATGTTAGTAACATTTTCATGCATTATGTACATTTATTTATAGATTTAGACAGTTATAGTATATGATTATCATTTGATTTAAATGCAACCAAACCTCTGCTTTTCTACAGCCCAGACATGCCAGAAAGCGAGGCTACTTTTGCCATCACCGCTGGAGGAATAGCAGATGCCAAAGACTAAAAATATACACAGAAAGCATGATGCACACATGTCTATATTATGTTCAAGATGGAACCTGTTCAAGTTAACTGATAAACTAGTTTATTTACACATTTATCTATTGTCTATCTGTTATACATTGTATTTTATACATTACACATCTATATTTATAAATTGTATGTTTTTTAATTGTTTATTTATACAATGGAATTTTACTTGTAAATTAAAAGTACATAAAAACGGTTGAATAAAAAGTAGTGCAGAGTGGTCACATTTTTACTGTTCCCGTTTTTTAATATTGCACCATGATGGTGTTACTTTGAAAAGCTGTTGATGTGGCTACTATCACGCACGGTCTCTGCTTTCACAGTCCGCGTTTCTGCACTGACACTACGCGAGTGCGCGCATGCAAGATTCGGGATCAGCTAACTACTAGTAGCTACACGTCCATGGTGTCGCATGAAGAAGACGAGGCGCCCCATGAACCATTTCAGCTCATTTACGAGTTCCCCAATCTATCAATTTACCTGGAATAGATACTGAAAACACAGCAGACTTGGTTGTGTTCAGAACCGCCTTGTGGGTTAAAGCGCAACCCGCTAGAAACGTCAGCTATTCTAGTTAAAGCCACTATGGACTCGAGAGACATAGCCCCTGATTCGTGGGAACAGGAGGACGATGTTGAGGCCACGGCTGATACCGAACTTCAGTCTGCCTTCATCGGGCTCAACGTTAACGCTCCGGAATTCGTACCATCCTTTTTTTCTCAAGGTCCAGCGGAAAACAATACGGCTGATGGTAAACTAACAGCGTTACTAAACCGACTGACAGCAGCATAGATGCTTTCTGACCATAAAAGGGCTTTTAGCTGGAAATGTGTATAACGGGCTAGCCTAACAGATGCCTGCGTTTATTTGAGCGCTATATTTACCTTAGTCGAGTAAAGACATTTTCATTATACATAGTCAGGTGGACGTTTTAATATGTAAATGTTGCGCACTTTAATAAACATATGTCATGACTCATGAACTAAAGGCCGGATAGACTTGCTTAGCCAGTTTGGGAGCCGACTTCACAATCTACTTGTTAAAACTACCATAGACTGGTTAATGATAGCATGACGTACATAACACACTATACGAACTAGCACGCATTTTAAAAAGTTTAATCAGAATTGTATGCTTATTCAAATATTTTACACGCAAATAAATCAACAACACTATGAGAATATGATTAAAATGTTGTATGAGGTGAAGACACAAATTATCGCTATTCTAGGTGTTTTATTTTGCACGGGAGCGGGTCGCACCCTTATGGGTGCTGCGTGTTGGTCACATGACCAGCTGTGTCGTACAACTAATAGACAGATGACCTGCTGATAATATTTGACCCCAGTCTGTTTCAGGTTATTTACTTTATTGTGTAAATGACAAGAAGGCATTTCCACACTAACTTTGAGATAATTGTCTCAAAGTCACGTGAAAGGATCCTGATAGGACACGTACATCACAGAGATGTCTATTTGATGTGTGTGTTTACATCTGGAAGACTATTTGTAGAGTGTTTGCTCATATGCAATACGTCTATAGGACGTTACCTGTCAGATGTCAAATAGACATTTAGAAGATTTCGATGATTTAGAATGTATGTTAAACTAACATCTTAGAGATCTCTATCAGATGTTTAGATGCTTTCCAGATGAAGGGAATCTTTCCAGACATCTTGCAGACGTACGTGTGCTATCTGATCGATGCAATGCCTATATCGTGATATTGATTGGTTCGTGGGATAATTCCCTCCCTAATGAGCAATCATTGTAAAAAATACAAAATAAAATTGTATATAAACTATTTCTTTATATATAATATAAAGTGGGTTTTTTTTAACCAGGAAAATGTTACAACGTTAAGTGTACCTGAGAAATTAATTTACATTTGATTTATATATAAAACAAACAACTGTGAGGACTTTTCCTCCTCATTTCAGAACACCACTGCACGCCACTGATCCAAGTGAAACGGTATTAAAAAAATGTAGGAGGGACTTGATTTTGTCCATTGGTTTTTTTTATTTATTTTGGATTGCTGTGATCTCATGAGTGACAACGTGTCCCGCCCACCCACCAGTAAACGCCTCATCAGAAAAATTATATCATTGGAAGTGGGGAAAAAAAAGTTATTTTGATTGAAATTAAAGAGGGCACATTAATTTACAAATAAGAGGTGTCAATTTTGATTTTGTGGTAAATATAGAGGTGCCAGATTTATTAGTGAGTTAATGTTTTCCAATCATAACCTGAATCTCTCTCCACAGGCACTGATGCAGTGGCAAGCATGGAGATCTCAGAACCAGTGGGTATGTTAATGCTTGTTGGATATCTGTCTACTTTTCTGCTTGGGTTTTGTGTTCTGATCTAGTGTTGCACTTCCACTATTGCTGCTTCATCAGCCATACAGAGGGCAACTTGTTACATCAGCACTCATGTGCTCAAATTACAGGCCTTATTTATCCATTTACATACACCTCCAGCCACAGATACTGATCCAGAGAAGCAGAACTGTCAAAAAAACAATGAATGCGTTTCTCAATATCTGTTGTTGTAGCTCGTTTCTTAGCTTGATTTTAGATTTTGTACATTTTTATGCAGTACAATTATGTTCATTGAAATTAATTTCCTGTCCTCTGCTTAATTCTCTTAATCAATCTATTTTTTTTTTTTTTTGGCTTAAAGAGTGGTTCTCAAACTTTTAAGTATTTATTCTTTGGAACCCAAAATGAGACCGTCTGTGCTGTTTATTCTTTTACATGCATATGTAAAAAGATGTCATACATGTCATGTATCATACAAAAAGTGGTCCATACAACTTTATACATTTTTCAGGTGAAAGGTGATTGGTTGCTCCCACGTGTGGCATTTTTTAATTCGATTGACATGGATAAAGAAAAGCATTTGGCAAATAGATAGAGAAATGGTTTGCCAAATGCTTTAAAAAAAGCGATTTAACATGTGCCCTTTAAAATGACTTATTAAAGTACTTTTTATTGTTTTATTAATCTACGTTTTAAAACATGAATTAAATAAACAATTTTAAATGTCTATTTATTTATACATTTATTTTTTTGTTTATTTATTGTTTTATGGTTTTATTGCAATACATTTAAAAACACGAATTAAATAAACAACTTTAAAAATGTCTATTAATTTGTCCATTTAAAAGTGATTTATTTATGTACATTTTTATGTTTGAATTATTAATTAATTATTAATTATTATTTTTTATTTTTAAGTGGCACTCCTGGTCCTCCATAATAAACTCTGGGGAAAAAAATGTTTTTTTATTATTATTATTATTACTTCATCGGAATGGTATGAAAACTTGGGACAAAACCTCATATTATAAGAGATTGTCATATTAGTTTTGACTTAATCACTTATGAAAAACATTAAAAGAAGACACATTTTTCATCTGCAGTGAAAAATCTCTTAGGTTTGCTTGTGTTCAGAAGGTCCTCCATTGTTTTAAAGGGATACTTTATTACTTTGCTTTATTTTTGGAAATAGGCTCGACAGTCGAGTTTTACCATTTTCGAATCCATTCAGATGATTTTCTGATATTTAGAAGAATATCAGTAACCAGACAGTTTCTGGTCCCATTGACTTCCATAGTCAGAAAAAAAGATATATTATGGAAGTCAATGGGACTATAAACTAAACAGTAAAACTCAACTGTTTAACTTTATCCCTTTAAGAATACATAGCATTTACTTAAAAAAAAATTCTCATGGTCTAGCTTAAAGATTGTTTTACTAAACAGCTGAGCTGACTCAACTGAAATGACACGGCTTTATGATTGAGTGTTAAGACGCATTTTCGTTGACTTGTTTCTATGTTTTCCAGGAACAGTTCATTGTGTTTTAGAAAGATTTAACATTGAATCCTAATGCAAACATGTTGCTGTGACTGTCCCCACAGCTGCGGTGGAGAACGGAGAGACAGATGCCAGCGCAGTGGAGACGTGGGAGCAGAAGGGCGAGCGGGATGAGGAGGAACCAGGAGGTGGATCCCCGGATGACGCTGGATGCTGTAGGGATGAGGAACAGGATGAAATGATGGAGGAGGATGAAGAGATGCCCACTCCCAAGCTGCCTCCTCCTCCACCCGATGCCCCTAAGAAAGAACATGTGAACGTAGTGTTCATAGGACATGTGGGTATGTTAACGTGTTTTTAGTGTCATTTAGTGTTGGAATATACAGTTACGGTTACAATGCATGTCCAAACTATCTTGTTGACGTATACGTACATATTCATTGGGGCGTGTCCTTCTCTGGGAAGTTAAACTGTTTTGTTCACTTTGTTCTGCAGACGGAAAAAAAAATGAACGGGAGTGGTTGGCAAAATTTTTTCTCATATTAAAACTAACATTATAATAATTGCACCAGTTTCTGAATATTGATTGATCTAAGTGTAGACTGCTTAGATAAAGAAATATTCAGAAACAGGTGCAACGAATAAAACGAATACAAATATGTAAATAAAATCATTTTATATGTACAATTTAACAATATACAGTTAGATTAATCACGATTATTCGATTCTAAAATAAAAGTTTTGTGTTTATATAATGTATGTGTATTTATACATGTATTTATACACAATATATATATATATATATATAAACAGACTTTTATTTTAGAATCTATTCTTCTCGATGAATCTATTTGACAGCACTAATAGTTTTAGATATACTGTAAATGGGCCGTTTGTCAGCAGAAGGGATGCTATCGGAGTTTCCAGCGTTGTAAAGTTTGGGTTGCTTATAACGTTCCTCTATGCTAAGTGAGCTAAGTGTATCATCACCCCCCCTAAAAACACATCATTTCCCAGAAAAAAAACATTATGGCAAGTAAAAATTGCATATTGGCCAGCAAGTCAAAACCACTTGCCAGAGTGGCTGGTGAGCAAATGAATAATTTTTATTACTGATTTATTTTTCTTTTGTACAGATGCAGGCAAGTCTACAATTGGTGGACAGATTATGTGAGTGAAGCATGATTCTTTAGAGCAAAGATTTCACTGCTATAACCTTCAGTTAGACATTATGATATTTGATGTGAAAATACATATTTATTGTTTACCATTAAGGTATCTAACTGGTATGGTGGACAAAAGAACGCTGGAGAAATATGAACGGGAGGCAAAAGAGAAGAACAGAGAGACTTGGTAAACAGTTTTATTTCATTTCTTTCAATGCCTTTTCATGGAAATGCAGCATAATATATTACACTTCTGATCAAAAGTCTCTTATCCTGCATTTATTTGATACAGTCAAAATACAGTGAAAACAGTTATATTGTGAAATATTAAAATTAGTTATACAACATTTTTTTTAAATAAATTTTTTAAGCTGTTACTGACACCAGTGGCCGTTAGAGAAACTGCAGCCAGTCTCATGCTCATTCTCAGTGCGCACGCTCGTTGGCCGCATTAGATAAGGCTTTTTTTTCTTTTTCTTTTTTTACTTACGAGGAGTTTCTGTGGTCATCTGGATCCGCAGAGTCCATTTGAAATACTGCTAGCGATTGCTACTACTTATTAAAGGACAACTCCGGCGCAAAATAACGTTGTAACGTTAGTGACAGTCGTAAATCGCGGGCTGTTTATTCCAGTGGATGCAAGTTGCAACTAAAACAATAGGAGGCAATGGCGCAACGCTACCCAGCAACAGCTCAGTAATGGCGCCCCGCTTACTTCCGGTAGTTTCGCCGGATTCGTCTATATACTAGCATTATACTAGCGTTATAGGCTAAACTGTTTTTAGAGATAAAACTATTTACATTCAGCAATCATGAAAACAAATCTCAGATAACGGTTGACTAGGTAGCAATGTGTAATTAGACCAAAGGTTCATTTTGCGCCGGAGTTGTCCTTTAATGGATGCCGAACGGATGTAAGTCCAAGTAGACGAGAACGTGCATGACGTCACATTTTGTGAATTTTCACGCCAATTCGGACCCGACTCCTCCACACACAATTGAGCCTACAGGCTGATAGAGGCAACCGTGGTCATTCTTTCTATTACATTATGGTTGGCTCATAAATTTACAAATGAAGACTCTTATCTTAAAGATTTTTTAAATTAAAAACGTACACATAGTCCCATTAAAATAAAATGTATTCCTTTGATGGCAGAGCTGAATTTACTTCAGTCTTCAGTGTCACGTGGTCCTAGATTTGTTGCTCAAGAAACATTTCATATTATTATCAATGTTGAAAACAGTTGTGCTACTTACATTTTTGTGGACTAATTTTTAAGGATCTTCAGGAAGTTCAACATTTGTTTTGTAACATTATAATTGTCTTTACTGCTACTTTTAGCAGTGATAATAACTATCAATTATTATTTTTTAAAATCTTACTCACCCTAAACTTTTGAATGGCACTGTAGTGTACATCATGTGACAAACATGGATATTGGTTAAAAGGCTTTTTCTAAGATAGGAAATCCTAATGGAATAGTCACTTTAAGTTGTCTATATGAGCTTTTACACATATTCTTGGCTTTTTTGAGTGAAATATTTGTTCTCATGATGCGATCTGGGTTGAAATGACATCTCATTCATGTTTATCCTTGCAGGTATCTTTCCTGGGCTCTAGACACAAACCAAGAGGAAAGAGACAAGGGGAAAACAGTAGAAGTCGGAAGAGCCTACTTTGAGACTGAGAAAAAGCACTTTACTATTCTTGACGCTCCGGGCCATAAAAGCTTTGTGCCCAACATGATTGGGGGGGCATCCCAAGCTGATTTGGCAGTGCTGGTGAGTTCCTCTTGAAATGCCAACAGTCGATTGTATAGCTCTGTAGCTAAGCTGTGCAAGTCTTTGACAAAGACATTTGTCAAATGCTTAAAAAATGGTTCCATAATAATTTTGTAAATGTCTTTTTTTAATTTATAATATGATAAAAATTATTAGACATATTAATATTTTATACAAATGAATTGTAACCTTATTTTGCAATATTGATGTTTTTAAAAAAATGCTGCCTTGGTGAGAATTTAAAAAAATTACAAAAGCATTACCGACCCCAAACTTTTGAATGGTAGTGTACATATAAATAAAAATTAAAAAAATTAAATAATAGGTCTTGACTTTATTTATTGACACCTTTGAAAACATAATTTTCCTTTTCTTTTAGGTCATCTCTGCCAGGAAGGGTGAGTTTGAGACCGGTTTTGAAAAGGGAGGTCAGACGAGAGAGCATGCCATGCTGGCCAAAACCGCTGGAGTCAAACATCTGATAGTCCTCGTCAACAAAATGGACGATCCCACTGTGAACTGGAGTTTGGATAGGTGAATTAAATAGAGTTTGACTTCTATCATTTATATCCTTGGATCTGGTCCTTCTTTTACCTATTACTACACATTTACCCCCACAGATACGAGGAATGTAAAGAGAAGTTAGTGCCATTTCTGAAGAAAGTGGGCTTTAATCCAAAGAAAGACATTCACTTCATGCCCTGCTCCGGAATGACAGGTGCCAACCTGAAGGAAACTTCTGAGTTGTGCCCCTGGTACACGTAAGTTTAACATGTCATTTTTCAGGCTACCGTGAACATATGAAGGTGAAATCCGAGTGACAATTGGCAGTTTACTTCAACGCTGAACTTTTATAGGGGATTGCCTTTCATTCCACATCTGGACAGCCTGACAAACTTCACCAGACCAACTGATGGTCCCATCAGATTGGCTATTGTGGATAAATACAAGGTAAGTGAAAGATGGTATTGATATCTTAAAGGGATAGTTCACTTTGAAATTAATTTTTGGTATGTTTTAGCTTACCTCAAGGGCATCCAAGACGTAGGTGTCTTTGTTTCCACAGTATTTTCAATTTTGATATTTTTAGGTCAAACCGTTCTTGTCTGTCAGTCATATAATGGAGGTCTATGGTCACCACCTCAAGGAGCATGCACAGAGAAGTCCAAATTAAACACGATTTAATGACTCGTAAATGTAAGCACACATTGATGGCCTAAGACACGAAACGGGCGGTTTGTGTGAGAAAACGAACAGTATTTATATCGTTTTTACCTCTTGTAATCACAGTCACGTCCAAGTGATCTGAGGGTGAGGGCGCTTCGATCTGCGCAAGCGCCGGAAGTGATCTCTCGCGGGTGTACGTCACTCATTGATTACACAGAGATTTCAGAAGCGTTATCCTTCACTGTGAAGATCTAAAGATCTATTTAGACTTGCGCAGATCGAAGCGCCCTCGCCCTCAGAGTACTTGGACGTGACTGTGATTACAAGAGGTAAAAACGATATAAATACTGTTGGTTTTCTCACACAAACCGCTCGTTTCGTGTCTTAGGCCATCAAAGTGTACTTACATTTACGAGTCATTAAATCATGTTTAATCTGGACTTCTCTGTGCACGCTCTTTGAGGTGGTGACCATAGACCTCCATTATATGACTGACAGACAAGAACGGTTTGACCGAAAAATATCAAAATTGAAAATACTGTGGAAACAAAGACACCTACATCTTGGATGCCCTTGAGGTAAACTAAAACATATCAAAAATTAATTTCAAAGTGAACTATCCTTTTAACATTTGATGTCAAGTTTACACATTTGCATATGCTCTTCAAAACGGCATCTGTTGTTCTAAAATATAATATTCTGAGTATCTATCAAGAGTGTCTTACTGTTCCAAATACTGCTATTGTCTCAGTTTCTGCTGATGATTTCCAATTATTTAAAGGAATGTTTTGGCAGGAAAGCATCTAGTATAATGGAACGAGGAAATTGTTTTCTCAGCTGTTCTCTTCCCAGTGAGACAAAATGCGGCTGGTATTTTGAAACCAATAAGCTAAACTAAGCCCTGTGTTCAGCACATGTAATGAGATTAAGTTCAAGTTAATTAAAGACATGCTTAGTTTCTGTGCTAGAGCTGGCAGTTACCATCAAATCGAAGTGTCAGTAATTGGATAGAAAACATCTTAAAATATGCTTGACACCCAAATGCTACAAGTCAATTTAGGCATCACAACATTATAATGTGATTGTTATAATGTTATAAAGTAGTGTTATTAAAGTATTCTTGTTTTTTCAAGATGAACTTTAGCTTTAAATCATGGCAGATCAAATATAACAATATATGGAATCGCATTGAATCGTATCTAACATAAAAGTTTGTATGCATACATAAATATATATATATATATATATATATATATATATATCTGTGTATATACATATTGACACATATATGTATATCTCACAAAAGTGAGTACACCCCTCACATTTCAGCAAACATTTTAGTATATCTTCTCACGGGACAATACTATAGAAATGAAACTTGGATATATTTTAGAGTAGTCAATGTGCTGCTTGTATAGCAGTGTATATTTACTGTCCTCAATTAAAATAACTCAACATACAGTCATTCTTTTCAAAATAGCTGGCAACAAAAGTGAGTACACCCTAAGTGAACATTTTAAAATCTGTGTCCAAAGTGTCCATATTTTGTGTGGTTTTCTTGGTACTCCTTACCAGGGTGTCGCCACACATGCTGGACACCATCTGAGCCAAACAAGTTCATCTTAGTCTCATCAGACCACAGGACATGGTTCCAATAATTAATGCTTTTGGACAGGTGCCATGTTAAACATCTAGTGGTCAGTATGAGAAAACTGTACTCTAAGCACAAATTTGAACGGCTCTAATACAAAATACTACAATTTGTATGGTCCTGTCAAGCAGACAAAAACATGAACATGATGAATAGGACATGTGGCTTTGCGTAGTTTAACAATGTACTGCTATTATCACATAGGGTGTACTCACTTTTGTTGCCAGCTATTTTGAAAATAATGGGTGTATGTTGAGTTATTTTTAGAGGACAGTAAATATACACTGCTCTCTAAAACACTCTAAAATACATCCAAGTTTCATTTCTATAGTATTGTCTCTTGAGAGGATATACTAAAATGTTTGCTGAAATGTGAGGGGTGTACAGTACTCACTTTTGTGAGATACTGTATATATGCATACATATGTGTGTGTGTGTGCATTTACATATATTAAATAAATACAAATGTATATACAATATCATATTGCCTATATGACTATGTTTTCAGTGGTGTATATCCATTTTGTGCCGACATGTTTCTACATAGTATCCCTTAACAGACAATCGTGCTTCGTCACTATGTTGTTCTTTGTGCAAAGAGGTAGCTAAAGTCAACAACAAAACACTGACAAAATGATGAACAAGTAACAATAATATTCACAATAATATTTCGTTTTGCTGAATAATTATTATCTTTGTAAAGAAACCTCATTGCTTAACTCTGCTGTGTTGTCGGTTGCAATTCGCAACCTTACCACTAGATGCCGATAAAAATTTCACAGTGTACTTTTAAGATGACCTCTACCATCATTTAACTTTCTCTTAAAGGTCCCCTGACATGGGGTTATTTTATTATTTTATAATGTTTCCTGGGTTGCCCTTATAATGTTAGTATGTTTTTTTAGATAAAAAATAGTCAGAATTTAGAAATTAAAGGCATTTTTCCTAGCCTTCTGCTTTGAACGCTCTGTTAGCTGTGGGATTCAGTAGGGAATCGTAAGAAGTCTTTGAAGTATATAGATTCCCATCACATAAAATGTTGCTGTGATGAGCATTGAGGAGCACATGACAGTCTGTTGATCGCGAGAATGATGATCTTATTGCAACGCAGTTTCTGCACTTTCTCTAATGCTTTCACCAATGTAGACATGATGATGTACATACAGTAGGAGCTGCGTTGTGCAGTGTAACACAGTTTCTGCTCTCTCTAATGCTTTCACCATTGCAGACACGATGATGTACTTACAGTAAGAGCTTCATTGTGCGTCATTGATTTCATAACGAGTTGTCCAGATAAACTTGCGCTGTGTGGAAAGTTTGTTCTTTGATCGCTTTCTGTATTATTTGTTCAGAATTCAAATACGATTATTTTCATCCTACTAAAAGAAACGATGTGAAGTTGATATTTTATTCACTGGCTTGACTTGCTGATGCATAAACAGTATTGAACGACTTTGAGAGAAAGATTACCTGTCTGAACTTGAACAAATAGGCCCCGTCCACACTACTGCGCTTTCGTTTAAAAACGGAGAATTAAAACGAATAAGATCTCCGTCCACACCAGCGTTTTATCTGCGTATTAGAATTAATCTCCTTCCACATTAAAACGACTGAAAACGCGGATCACGTGACCATTCACCAACACTGGGTATACGCGTGACGGTGTAAACAGTGGTTGGCGAATCAGGGAAGGACACGTCATGACTGATAACACCCAATCATAGAGCCGAGAGTCAGCCTCTGCGTCAGCTTTTCTAAACTCCACCGTTTTGTCGGTTTTGTCACGTCCACACTAAGGCCCCGTCCACACTACTGCGTTTTCGTTTAAAAACGGAGAATTAAAACGAAAACGATCTCCGTCCACACTAGCGTTTTACCTGCGTATTAGAATTTATCTCCGTCCACACTAAAACGACTGAAAACGTGGATCACGTGACCATTCACCAACACTGGGCATGCGCGCGCCGGTGTAAACAGTGGTTGGCGAATCAGGGAAAGATACGTCATGACTGATGACACCCAATCATAGAGCCGAGCGTGAGCCTCTGCGTCATCGTTTGTAAACTCCTCCGTTTTGTCTCGTCCACACTAAAACGCCCTCCGGAGTTTCAAAACGCAGCTGCAGCGTTTCTAAACTTCTCCGTTTTAGGTCTTCGTTTTTCCCGTTTTAGTGTGGACGGGAGGTGTTAAACGTAGCAAAAGGTCTCCGTTTTTAAACGAAAACGCAGTAGTGTGGACGGGGCCTAAATCGCCCTCTGGAGATTCAAAACGAAAAACGGAGCTGCATCGTTTCTAAACTTCGTTTTAGGTCTTCGTTTTTCCCGTTTTAGTCTGGACGGGAGGTGCAAACGTAGCAAAAGGTCTCCGTTTTTAAACAAAAACGCAGTAGTGTGGACGGGGCCTTAGGCTGCACATCCGAAATTGTTGCTTGGTAGCTCGATCGATTTATTTTCAGACGTTCATCGAGTTGAGGAAACAGTCGTCAGTGAAATGTTTGGACCATACAAACTTTGGGAGTTGAGTCAGCGCATTTCCAGAGAAAATAAAATTAACCCATTGTTTCTTCAGAGGCTCGGATGAAGGAACTAAAAAATACGTTTGTGTTCATGTGTACATCCGAGCACTGAGCAACTGCCATGCTTCGCTCGTTTGCAAGCCATGATATCTCTCAAGGACACAGTCAAATCTCAAAGCTATTTCTCTAGGAAAAACTAGAATCGCGGCTGCGTGTTCGTACTTCCTGTTCCTAGCCAAATTCTCCGGGCGGGCAAAGCAGAGAAAGGGAAGTAACCTTTCCCCCGTATGACGTCATAACGGGGGAGATAATTCAAGATCAGCGCGTCTGAGCTGCAGAAAAGAGAAAATAGCCAAAGCTCGGTTTACACCGATTGAAAATTCTAGACACGAGGGGACCAAATACAGGTTAGGGCAGTGTTTCCCAACCCTGTTCCTGGCGGCACACCAACACTGCGCGTATTCTTTGTCTCCCTAATCAAACACACCTGATTCAACTCATCAGCTCATTAACCCATCTGATTATGAGCTGATGAGTTGAATCCGGTGTGTTTGATAAGGGAGACAAAGAATACGCGCAGTGTTGGTGTGCCGCCAGGAACAGGGTTGGGAAACACTGGGTTAGGGGAACTCATATTACAACATGACATCATGACTTTTGCGTAAACATACACGCCACTTTCGAGTCAAGTGGCGTGTTATCTCTACGCATTTTGAGCTATCTGCGTGTATCCGCGTGTTTGTGTGTATGTCTACGCCATTAACGTCCGCGTCATTCCGCGTGTCTGTACACAACGTCAAATCTCCAGTCATAAATGCCATTAACCCCAGTGACGGTTAAGTTTAGGGATGGGGTTGAGGTAAGTCATATCTTTTTTTTTCCTAGGATGGTAAGGGAAGAGTCATAAATGCCATTAACCCCAGTGACGGTTAGGTTTAGGGACGGGGTTGAGGTAAGTCATATATTTATATAACGTTAAGTCAACGGCGTTCATAAACACGCTGAAAAGCGATTATGCGTCTTGACAGCACGCCAAATATGGAAATACGAATTGGCGTGTCATACACGTGATCAGTCATGAGATCAGTCTGCATATTAATGTTAAAAAACCTCAGAAAATGTAACTTTCATGTCAGGGGATCTTTAAAGGTGCAGTGTGTGAATTTTAGCAGCATCTAGTGGTTTGATTGCGAATTGCTGGAAAAAAGCCCCACCGATGTTAATACGGGATTTATGTCCCGACTTCCCCTGGCTGGCTGCATCATGTTTTCTCTTCTTTGCCGACGAAGATATCCACTCGCAAAATGATACGTGTGATTCTCCATTTGTTCAAATTTCACTACTTGCAATCGTACTTTGTTACTGTTACTACTACTACTACTACTACTTCATGCGTATTCAACGTTAAGCTTGTGCGTTTAGGGTTACTGTAGAAACATGGCGCTGCAAAATGGCGACTTAAAGGGTTAGTTCACCCAAAAATGAAAATGAAGTCATTAATTACTCACCCCCATGCTGTACCAACCCTGTAAGACCTTCGTTCGTCTTCGGAACACAAATGAAGATATTTTTGATTCAATTTGAGAGCTGTCTCACTAGCACATTGGCTCCTAAGGGACTGCCTCTTGACGGCCCAGAAAGTCAATGAAGAAAATGTTTAAATATCCCAAGTGACTACCGTGGCTCAACTATATGTTTATCAAGCGACGCGAATACTTTTTGTGCGAAAAAACAAACAAAAATAACGAGTTTATTCGACTATTCCTTTTCTTCCTTGTAGGCCAGAAACGAGATTTCCTTAGATTTCCACGACGCATGCTCGAAAACTGATCTGAAGTAGTTGAAAAAGATCGCAATTCTCGCGCATGCGTCGTGGAAATCTATAAGGAAGTCTCGTTTCTGGCCTACAAGGAAGAAAAGGAATAGTCGAATAAACTCGTTATTTTTGTTTGTTTTTTCGCACAAAAAGTATTCTCGTCGCTTGATAAACATATAGTTGAGCCACGGTAGTCACATGGGATATTTAAACATTTTCTTCATTGACTTTCTGGGCCGTCAAGAGGCAGTCCCTTAGGAGCCAATGTGGTAGTTATACAGCTCTCAAAATTAATAAAAAATATCTTCATTTGTGTTCCGAAGACGAACGAAGGTCTTACGGGGTTGGTACAGCATGAGGGTGAGTTATTAATGACTTAATTTTCATTTTTGGGTGAACTAACCCTTTAACATGTAAGGTGACCCACGGTGTATGTAGATAGAAATGGCTCATTCTACGATAATAAAAACATAACGGTTCATTTTGTAAGGTCCTTATACACCACTCAAAACATAGATATGTTTATTATAATGGATTTCTGAAAACAGATACTCATACATTTTGCAAATTACACCTTTAAAGTTAATCTAAATTTAAAAAAGGAGGCATGAATAAATATCAAAAAATATGTTTTTAAAAATCTCTAAAAGCAGCTGCTTTATTATCTCTCGTGCAGGACATGGGCACCGTGGTGCTTGGAAAACTGGAGTCTGGGTGTATCGGGAAAGCACAACAACTTATTATGATGCCAAATCGGGTAAGACTGCACAACACAAAAACGCATATCCTTCTTGTTTTGTTAGTTACAAATACAATATGTTTTTATCGTAACCATTATGAATTTACCCAGTCAGCAGTCAGCGTCTAAAACACGGTTTGTTCTCATTTCCCAGAACACGGTGGAGGTGTTGAGTCTTCTCTCCGATGATGTGGAGACGGAGTACGCCTCTCCTGGCGAAAACCTGAAGCTCCGGCTCAAAGGCATCGAGGAGGAAGAGATTCTCCCAGGATTTATCCTATGCAATGCTGAGAACCTCTGTCACTCAGGACGCACTTTTGATGCCCAGGTAATGACTCCTCCTCTGACGGTAAAGATTATGAATACTACCTCACATTTTAGAAGATCTAATAGCTTTTTTCTTTGTTCCTCTTCCTACAGATTGTCATTATTGAACACAAATCCATTATATGCCCAGGTTACAATGCAGTACTACACATACATACCTGCATAGAAGAAGTACAGATAACAGTAAGTTATTTTGTAAAATGTCAAATCTCCACCTAGCCTAGTAGCATAAAATATTGAACTATCATGTTCCTCAAAAACCTCTACGAATAGGCATTAATCTGTCTGGTGGACAAGAAGACAGGAGAAAAGAGCAAGACTCGCCCACGCTTTGTCAAACAAGACCAAGTATGCATCGCCCGTCTCAGGGCTGCAGGAACTATCTGCTTAGAGACTTTTAAAGACTTCCCTCAGATGGGACGTTTCACCTTGAGAGATGAGGGTAATATATCAAGAAAATATAACATGACAAATCAAATACAATAATCCCTGAACGCTAAAATGAAGATGTCATTCGTTTTTTTAGGTAAAACAATCGCAATTGGCAAGGTGCTGAAGTTGGTACCTGAGAAGGACTAAATGCGGATCGAAGGACTTCCGTGGTGCACTCTAGGATTGAGGAGGATGCAGTGGTGTGTGCCTGCCAGATGTCCTCCAAACTGCTCCATCTTCCCACTGTGGATCAGTCTAAGAAAATTAGTTTGGGAAAAGGACATTATCAAAGTGACACAATCAATTTTTAGGGAGAACATTAATATAGAAAGACAAGCTCAGTGTGACAGCTTTCTCATATTGAGAGCTCAGCTATGCCACTCATGTAGCCCAATTTTTAGAGCCAGTTTCTTTCAACTGTTACATATTCAATATTAAAGTGGATGCAAATTTCTTTTAAGGCACTGGCCTTTTAATTTCATGTTAAAATACAGATGACTTACTGAGGAAGTCTTGGTGTCATCTCTTCGAGAGGTGCCTCTTTTTGATGCTGTTCAAACATAACATTCAGATCATTTCCCCCCCCACACATGAAAGCAGGGTCTCTGATCGCATATCACTTTATTGCAACATCATCTGGATAGTTACTGTTTCATTATGGCATGACAGGGTCAGAGCTTGCCAGTACCATTGCTCTTTACCTGGAAAGCCCTGCAAGAGTCGTAATTGTCAAGATCCGGTCATGCAAGAGGCCTTGTCCTTCAAATAAAATGACACTTATGTAGAGATGATATCATGCACCAGATGAGCAGATTAATTTGTTTACTGTGATGTCATTACATAACAAATCACAAATACACCCATGTGGTTAAGAAAAGAACATGTCACATCAGCTGGTGTAAATTCTGTACACATCAAACTTCCAAAATAATAAAACACTAAAATGACTTTAAAAGAAAGTGTTTTTTTTGTGTGTGTTTATATAGTGTACAATATCCTGGAACTCACATTGTAGTTTACAAATTCTGCATTATTCTGCTAATGCAATATGGTCAATGGACCTTTTTCACTGATGTAAGTTAACACTATATATATTTTTTTTATTTAAACAACAAAACGATAGAGCAAGGGGAGCAAAGACCACACACACACACACACACACACACTTTTTCTTTTGCTATTTGAACAAATGGGAACTCAAATATATATTTAATGTAGTCTCTCATTCACCACTATAGAAGTTTACCCAACTATGTTGACTTCGGCTTCTGAGAAACCCAGAAAAGTGAAAAATGTCAATGGTTTAATTAAAGCAGATAAGAAAGCAGGATGGCCAAATGGGAATTATGTGCCACTGTTTCATTAATAATGGTATTTTATTATGGCTTAAGCTTATTTATAGTCCATTTTATAATGTATATATTTAGAAAATTATAAACGTTAACAAGAAATGGAGAATTTGAGGAATCTGTTTTCTAATCATTTTAAATTATAATATTAATATTATAATATAAAATTAAAAAATGTTTATAATATTAACCCATCCATTTGTTAGGTCTGCAAAAGTTTTATTCCATTTAAATTAGGCCTGGATGCAAAAAAAAAATGGGTTTGTTGTGCTGCAGGAAAGTGACCAACTCATGAAGCATCCCACTATCTAATACATTTTTTCAAAATAAAAGTTTAAGTGACGTTTACCGGAAACGCGCATGCGTCTTGAGCTTCCTCTACACACGTGCAGAATGGAGTCCCCACGAGAAGATTTGGTCCTCGACCGGACTCAGGTAAACGAGCTATAGTTTCCTCGCACATTTGTTATGTTTTACTATTTGTGTGTGTGTGTGTATTTCCGATTGGGTGGGTAACTTTACCTTGTCAAAATGTATTTACAAAGAATCAATGCTGTGGCAACCAGCTGTTTACAAGCGCGGCAACCAAACTGTCGAGGTTTAGATATAAAAACATGTAAAGTTATTATGTTTAGGTTGACCTGTTATGTATATGCCCAATGAAGTTATATTGTTTGTGACTATAACAATGAATGACTGATTCTATGGCTGTTTCTGATTCCATGTCTTTTTCTGACGTTGGAAACGTTTTAAAAGACGCTTAATTTTGTTCAAACATCATATTAAAGGCGAAGAAAGCTGCACAGGCATTACAGGCATATATAAAGAGCAGCTCCTCGTCCCAGAAACTCTTCCAGAATGAGGGTCAGGCCATCTTCCTACTGTTTACTCATTGGAAAATCCCTAAGAAGGAGCAAACCATTCGCATGTAAGTGTTTCAAAGGGAAATGAATCCAGGGTCATTGATGTAGACATAACGGATTTAAGTATGTTACTGCTCTCACCAAATGTGATTTGTCCCACAGTCCTTTACCCCATGGAGTGAGGAAAGAAATGGGAGACGTGTGTCTCTTCACCAGAGATGAACCCAACATGACTTCAGAACAGACGGAGAGATTCTACAAGAAGTTACTCACTGAGAGAGGCTTCAAAAATGCCATAGAGGTATATTTTATCTGTCTGATCATTCAATGCTTTCAGCAATTATTATAGTTTACTATATGCAAATGCATTTCAGCAAACCCTATCCTGTCTCAGTGCTGGTCGTGGGTTAAAAAGTGCTAAAAGTACCTCAGAGTGTATCCAGACGAGTCTCCTCTATTGGAACTTGTCTCTACAAACTTTGAAACAAACAAGCAGGTCTATTTAAAATTATGTTTTACCTATTTAAAAGTATTTAAAAGTATGTTTACATGATTTTTTTCCCCCTCTTGTTAGGTGATTCCCTTTAAGGTTTTGAAAACTGAGTATAAGCCGTTTGAAGCCAAGAGAAGACTGCTAGGCAACTTTGACGTGTTTTTGGCAGACGCACGTATTCGACGCAGGTTACCCTCCCACATTGGAAAACATTTCTATGAGAGGAAGAAGTAAGTTTGCTTTTAAATACACAACAAAACAAAAAATAGTTCAGAGTTGAGATGTATTGTATACACTAGATATTTAAAGGCTTAATTTTATGATCAAAGCTCAGTGGTTTTTATTGTGGAAAACAAATAATGCATGTATATATTTTTATTCACAATTAATATTACATATAAAGATAAATATTTGATATATTAATAATAACACATTTTTCTTAAATAAATGCATGCATGTGTGGGTATTTATATATACAAATTAAATGTACACACTACACAAACATATATTATGTAAACAAACTTTTATTTTGGATGCGATAAATCGTTGCCCATCCCTACTTTAATATATTGTTCTAATTTTCTTGTCGGGGCAATAACATTAAAAATGAACACATCTGCATCCCTTTTTGAAAATGACATCTGTGTGAGCTGTATGAAATGCATCTACACTGACAATAGATTGTGAATGACATTCATAAAAGTTCTTGTTTACTTACTTTTCATAGTATGTTTTTATTTGGTATTTTATCTTTGTCTGTTACTGACTTTCATTAATGCATTGTTTGTATAATTGTATGGTATTTGATCTTATTCTTGTGAAGATGCTAATTTTAAAGGCGCTATAGAAATGAAAGTTTATTATTATTCCTCTCTGTCAGGGCTCCTCTGTCGGTGGATCTAGAGAGTAAAAGTCTGGCCAGACACATGGAGCTCCTCATTCAAGGCACCACCCTCTGTGTCTCAAACAAAGGCTCCTGTTGGTATGAACATTTGATATACTTACAGTACGTAGAAGCACTACAGCAAACCGTTTCCTGCGTCATAACAGCTGGATATGGGTTAAAAATGTGCGACAGTAACTCATAGTGTATCCAGACGGGTCTCCTCATCTGTTGGAACTTGTCCCTACAAACTATGAAACATGAGATTTTTCTTTTCTCCCAAAATCCCAAAATGTTTTCAGTTTCCCTGATTTGTGAGATTTACCTTTGCAGCATGGCACGTGTTGCACATTCAAACATGACGGCTGATGAGATAGTCGACAATGTGACCATGGCGGTTTCCACCATATCAACAAAGTCAGCAACAGTGAGTAGAGTGGGTTAAGAGTTTTATGCCCCTCACAATATCATTCGCTACTCATTATTTATTTTTGTGGTCTTGTGTTTTTAATGGGATGAGTGTTTTCATCCAAAACCTTGAATCTTATGTTTTCCTCTCAGACAGGAAAAAACATAAAAATCATCCATTTGAAGAGTCAGAACTCAGTTGCTCTGCCCATCTACACCTCTGACTTGAGTCATCTTGCAGTGGTCGAGGAGGCACAGAAGAAAGCTCATCCAACAAAGGTGAAGTTGCTTAAAGTTGCTCCAAAAATACTTTTGTAAAATAAGAAGTCATTTATTTTACCCTTTCATTTTTAGGGAGCACAAAAGAGAAAGAGAAAGAGCGAAAATAAGAAAACAGAACTATCAGAGCCGATCACTAAAGAGATGGAGAAAGATGAAGACTGTGAGGAGGAAATACCACAGCTGGTACCAATCGAGACGCCAACCAAAAAGCCAAAACGGGAGGTCAGTGTCTGCACATCTCACAAGGGACTGTTAGTAAAACCACTATTTACACTGCATGGATATTAATGCAATAATGGTGTTGTATGTTTTATAGGCCATATCCAAAAAAGGATTGAAAAAAGCACCCAGGCCTGCTAGCAAAGGACTTAAGAAAACTGTAAAAGACAAAAAACTGGCCAAGAAAACGCCAAAGGTCACAGGACGTGTTCTGAAAAGAAAAGCTAAAACAAATAAAATCTGAAATGCAATTAATGTACAGCTTAATGTGTGCAACCTGAATTTGTTATAAACATTTGTTCTGACAGATCAACAGTGAATTAAAAGAATTCTAAGTCTGATGATGGCTTTTGTGAATTCATTTATATGAAGTCGTATCTGGATTTGATGATGCAATGTTCTGTTTACAATGGAAGCTTGTTTCTGCCACTGAATAAAAAAAAATAATAATAATTGCGACTTTTTATCTCACAATTGCGAGATATAAAGTCAGATTTACGAGATATAAAGTCAGATTTGCGAGATATAAAGTCAGAGTTGCGAGATATAGTCAGAATTGCAAGATATAAAGTCAGATTTGCGAGATATAAATTCAGATTTGTGAGATATAAAGTCAGATTTGCGAGATATAGTCAGAATTGCGTGATATAAAGTCAGATTTGTGAGATATAAAGTCAGAATTGCGAGATTTAAAGTCAGATTTGCGAGATATAAAGTCAGATTTGTGAGATATAAAGTCAGAATTGCGAGATATAAAGTCAGAATTGCGAGATATAAAGTCAGATTTGCGAGATATAAAGTCAGAATTGTGAGATATAAAGTCAAATTTGCGAGATATAAAGTCAGAATTGCGAGATATAAAGTCAAATTTGCGAGATATAGTCAGAATTGCGAGATATAAAGTCAGATTTGCGAGATATAGTCAGAATTGCGAGATATAAAGTCAGAATTGCGAGATATAAAGTCAAATTTGCGAGATATAGTCAGATTTGCTAGATATGAAGTCAGAATTGCGAGATATAGTCAGATTTGTGAGATATAAAGTCAGAATTGCGAGATATAAAGTCAGATTTGCGAGATATAAAGTTGCAATTCTGAGAAAAAAAGACAGATGTGCGACTTTTTATCTCACAATTCTGACTTTCTCATAATTGTGAGTTTACATCTCACACTTCTGACTTTATAACACACTTTTCTCAGAATTGTGAGATATAAACGCGCAATTGCAACTTATCAGGCCAATTCTAAGGGGAAAAAAGACCTCAGAATAGTTTAAATCCCACAATTCTGACTTTATATCATGCATTTCTGACTTTATAAAACGCAATTGCCACTTTATATCACGCAAACAAGCTTCCATAGTTTACAGTAGGTGTGTGTAATAGATGTATTATATTACATGCATTTGATGATCTAGATGGTGTGTTGGACCAGTTGCTCTTGTTGTGCTGCTGTTCCTGTTCACACTGGTTTGGAGTTCTTCCACTTGGTTTGGTAATGGTCATCTAGTCACTGAGTCCCATGTTTTTTCAAAAAATGTGAGATTTTTGCCAAGATCGTTTTGGTCAAGACAGGTGTTTTGAATGGTCTCTCTCATATTTCCTGGATTTACGTGTGCAGCTGATTACAACGAAAGGAACCAAGTAGTCTCTGAAGGCAAGTAAAAAAAGTTTTGATGCTATCAACAACGTTTACATGATATTGTTAAAAGGATAGCTCAGCTACAAATGAAAGTTGTGTACTTGCCCTCATGTGACTTCTGTGGAACAGTGGTTTTATGTCCATCCAATGGAGATTCCAGTCAGTTTTGGAGTGACACGAGGGCAAGTAAATGACAGAATCTTCATTTGTGAGTGAACAATGCGTTTCAGAATGATATTTATATTAAACAGGATCGTACAAAGCGAGTGACATTTACTTGTGTATTTTTTGTTTGACAGTCAGGATGCGCTCATTGTGATTTAAGTGAAGATTTGACTATGCAAACAGTTCGGGACCCTGTAGTTGTTGGACTACCACAAACCCATCGTCATCTTGACCTTGACCATTAGTGGGCTAGCATTGAGTGCTGGTTTGGTGGTCATCCTCAGCTCCAGTGGATTATTTGGCAGTAAGCCGAGAGACTTGATGCCTGTGAAGGATGAAGTGGGCCAATTGTGTTTTTCAGTTGGGCTGATGTTTGCTGTGCTCGGTGTGGTCTGGACATTCATCATAAAAGAAAATGAAAACAAAGGCAGATGGTCTAGAATTAGATATAGTCGAAGACGTCACATGAAAAACTTGCATGCACGTGTAATTTTGACAAGATGTCCGTTATCGTGATTTCTCTTTATGTTCGTGATCCTGATAAAAGCATTGGTTTACAGCTGAACCTCAAGGTTTATTCACTTCAGTGTACTTTGAACATCTGTAAAGGTGTGCGTCATGTTTCACGCAGTGTGTACTTTTAGCACTGTAGTTTTCTTTAGATGGATCTGAATTGAAGAGCTGGTGTCTAGCTATATGTTTCAATAAAAAGGGACACTAATATAAAATTACGGATATGGAGAAAAAGCATCCAGGAGTTGGACGTTGTAAATGTGCCTTTTGGTTTGCAGTTTTTCATGACATCTTTGGACTTTTTGTCCTCCTAGTTGGGGTGTTTTGGGACATCTTTTTCCATGACTTTTTAATATACGCTGGAGCTGTGATCATTTTCCTGAGTCTTATCTGGTGGGTGTTTTGGTACACTGGGAATATCGAAGTGCCTCCCGAAGAGCTGGAGGATGACGTTGCTCAGTACAAACGCGCTAAAGGAATTTCAGGCGTTATGCGTAAAGTCTCGAGCAGTCTCTCCAACGGACTGAGGAATTCCCTCAGGAGAAATGGAAGAACCAACACTCAGCCTGGAGGCTCTCATGAAAACCGCACGGCCAGGGCGGATCAACCGGTTACCATTGCCATGAGCTCCTATCAGAATACACAGCCAGCTGAGACGACCAACCACCTGAACCGAGACCCTTTAGTGATATAACGTGCAGGTAATGCTACTAACACCCTAAAGGTGTTTTAAAGAATACAAACTAGTATATTGCAATGGAAACCAGCCATCTTTCATGTTATCATCAATAAGCATGATCTTTTTATTTTCATGCAACGTGTGGCTTTGTTAATCATTTATAGCATTCTGGTCGTCAGGTGGAATCCCATTGGCCAGGACAGAGAATCAAATAAGACTTATCTTTTGTACCACACAGCAAACTTTGCTCGACTTTCAGTGTTCGGCTCTGATTTGCCTCTTTATTCCCAGAGTGCTCTGCAGGAAGACCCTCCTCTCTCCACAACTGCAGTCACGACTTGCCTTTAGAAGTGCTTTATAGATCTTTAAGATCATCAGTGTTATTCAGCTACATTCATGTATAATTGTTCATATAAATGTATTTAAAAATTGTTCATTTAATCCAACTGAACTAAAATATTTTTCTATTATTTAATATGGTAACGTTTTACAATGATGGCTAACTAATTAATAATGAACAATATTTGGGGTAACACTTTACAATAAGGCTTTATTAGTTAAAAAGAACAATAACTCTACCGCATTTATTAATACCGTACAAGTTATTGTTAATCTTTACATTTACTAATACATTATTCAAATTAAAACTTGTGTTTGTTAAAATTAGGCAATACACTGTCAACGAACAATGAAAAGCTGCATTTCTTAACTAACATAACCAAAGACTAATAAATATTTTAACAAAATGTAAGTTGTTAGTTCATACATTGTGAACAGATGAAACCTCATTTGTTAATGCAACGTGAACTAAAAATAAGCAATTAGACTTTACCAACTAACATAAAAAAATAAATGCTTTAATATATTGCTCATTGTTAGCTAGCTAATGCATTATTGTTAACTTCTACTGATAATATTATGTAATATGCTAATTTAATATGCATGATTGTCCTGTTTTTTTTTGAATTCATACTAATTTGTTGACAAAATGTTATTAAAAAAGGTTTTAAAAGGAGGGTTTCCCAGTTTTTCATGGAAGAAATTCCATTGATATTAAAGGTTCTTCTGAATGATGATTGATTCTATTAAAGGAGTAGTTCACTTTAAAAAAAAACTGTTGCTGATAATTTACTCACCCCCATGTCATTCAAGATGTCCATGTCTTTCTTTCTTCAGTGGAAAGGAAATTAAGGTTTTTGTTGAAAACATTCCTAGAATTTTCTCCATATAATGGACTTCAATGGGAACCAAACGGTTCAAGGTCCAAATGAGAGTTTCAGTGCAGCTTCAAAGGGTTTTAAACGACACCAGGCGATGAATGAGTGAAAGTGAACAACTCCTTTAAGAGTCTATTATGATGAAACAAATGGTAGTATCAATAGTTATTTAACTAAACAAAAGTACAAATGTGGTTAATGACGATAGTTCAGTTTTTGTCATGAAAAATATTTGACAAATTTAAACCGATCCCGAATGTAAAAGTCAAAAGTTTTGATAGCTCAGGGACATCCCCTCCTTAAGACATATTTACATACTAGGTTTAATAAAGTTTTGACTGTTGTGTTCAGTTCAGTGACTTCCAACACCTCAGTGGAAGATGATTCTCTTTATATGGCTGCTTTACATGATTATTTGTGTTGAGGGAAAATGTGCAAAGAATTCTTATTACGATGGACTTCTTGAGGAGTGTCAACATTGCTCCATGAGATGCAACTCTCCACCAAATATTTGCAAAACATTTTGTACCTCAAGTAAGTATACTTTTATTTCTTATTTAAAACTTTTTCACTTAGAACAAGCACATTACATCATTTAATGTAATGTGCTTGTTCTAAGTTACAGTTATGGTAAGTTACATACTCCTTGCAGAATCAGTAAGTTGTCAATTTTTTTAAAACTGAGATTCAGCTTACCTTGAAAAGGCTAAATAACATTTTTAATGTTCAATATATATATATATATATATATATATATATATATATATATATAGGCCTATATATATACTACCGGTCAAAAGTTTTAGATCGGTAAGATTTTTTGTTTTTATGTCTCTTCTGCTCACCAAAGGCTGCTTTATTTGATGAAAAAACAAACAAACTGAAAAACAGTAATATTGTGAAATATTGTGACAATTTAAAATGACTGTTTTCTATTTGAATATATTTTAAAATGTAATTTCAAAGCTGAATTTTCAACATCATTACTGTTGCTGATTACACATCAGTTTTCAGTGTCACATGATCCTTCAGAAATCATTCTAATATGCTGATGCTCAAAAAACATAAATTATTATTTTCAATGTTGAAAACAGTCGTGTACCATTTCCCCCCCAAAATTCTTTGATGAATAGAAAGTTCAAAAGAACAGCATTTATTTAAAATATAATCTTTTCTAACATTATAATTGTCTTTACTGTAACTTTTGATCAATTTAACTCATCCTTGATGAATAAAAGTATTTTCTAATTTCTTTCCCCCAAAAATAAAAAATAAATTCTTACTGACCCCAAACTTTTGAATGGTAGTGATTAAAAGCTTTCCATTTCAGATCAATTCTGTTCTTTTGAACTTTCTATTCATCAAAGAATCCTGAAATAAAAATATAAAAAACTGTTTTCAACATGGATAATCATCATAAATGTTTCTTGAGCAACATATTATAATAATTTCTTTAGGATAATGTGACACTGAAGACTGAGTAATGATGCTGTAAATTCAGCTTTGATCACAGGAATAAATTACACTTTACTATATATTCACATAGAAACCCGCTGTTTTAAATTGTAATAATATTTCACAATATTACTGTTTTTTTTGTTGTTGTATTTTTTTATCAAATAATTGCAGCCTTGGTGAGCAGAAGAGACTTCTTATATATATATATATATATTCTACAAGCCTGAATATACACAAAATACCTTGTGTATAACGAATCAAGGGTATGCCTATGTATTATTTTGTCTTGTGAAATAATGTATGTACATATAAATGCATAAAATATCCATTTAATAGCTTCATCAGATAAAAAAATGCAATAGTCTCCAGTTATTTAAATATCAAACTCTTTGAAAATTCTGCAAAAGGTATGAAAACGTACGTCCACGATGTACGTCTTATGTTGTTCTCTTATACCTTGTGTCCTTTTCAGTACCAGCAAATGAAGCTGAAAACAATCCAAATATCCGTTTCATTTTGATCGTGTTTTTTGTGTTCCTGGGAGCTTTCACTGCACTGACCATTATTCTGCGAGTTATACGCAGAAAAACCTGTAAGCCCATCATCATGAAAGGTATATTGCTGTAAGAATTTTGATATATTATGAATGTAGACAATTTGGTTCAAATTTTAGTTCATTGTGCATGCATTTGCTTAGTTTACTGTACTTGATTTCAAGTTGTATGACATTGCATCTGAAAACAACAACATCAAAAGAAAAAATATGTAATATAATAATATGTAATACAGATTATTTTCATTTTAAATGCATTGTACATGATATATCTAACTATACTAGTAGCCAGTATCTTATAATGACATTAGCCTACTTGTGTGGCAAACACATACTTATGAAGTCAATGAAATATCACACAGCGATAGGTCAAGAACAAAAGACATCTGACAGCGAGAGAGGTTCGGATGTCACAGAGCAATCTGAAGACACGGATGAAGCTACGACTGATTTACCAGATGGATTGAATCAACATCACTACAACTCCAATCTGCCTCTTCCCTCCACTGAGGAAGGCACCACATTGCTGGTGACCGCAAAGACAGTACAAACTTACCAGTTTACACCGGTCACACATGGAGGACACCGCATGGAACTAGTATAACAGCAGCAGACTCTGAAAACTCTGCAATCTCACCTTGGCCTACTCTGTCCTGACTGGATAACATTCTCATTATAATTTGAAATGGAGAGCTGGATGTACTAATTATGAACACATGACTTGAACACAGGATGGCATTTGACTGTCAAAGTGAACTTCTCTGCTATTTAGGTGTAATATGAATGGAAACAATTTTCAACATGCTTTATCCAAATGTTTTACGTCTCAGATTCACTCACATATATTTATCAAAGCAAAAACAGTACACATTTTTGCCCATCTTTGTTAAATTAAAATGTGTTCGCCTGCTTCAATTGTAGTCGTCTTATATATGTAATATACTTCAAGACAGAAAAAAATGCATGGCATTTATGCAAAAGGGATAGTTCACCCATGACAATGAAATTCTGCCATTATTTACTCCCCTTTATTTACTATTTCCTCATCCCAAACCCTGTAGCCGATGCTTAATTTTCTCTCTCTCTTTCAAAAGGATATGCACAATGATATTCTCAGTCACCATTCACTTTCACTGTAGCTAAGGCGACGGAGGTGGTAAATTCCTAATATTTATTCTGCTTAACATTACCTTTTATGTTTCACAGAGGAAAGAAAGTCATAGACAACAACACGCGGGTGAGTAGGCTAAATAATGACAGTTTTCATTTTTGGGTGAACCTTCCCTTTAAATCAGAATTTCAAACTTACTAAAATGTCAGCAACCACTGTTGAACGACTTCTAAATAGTTTTATTTCGGTATCGTTTTGACCCATGTGACAATGTTGGTGCCACGTGACACCAAGTCTGTCATGTGACGGACACGAGCGCTGTGCAGTGGCATTAGCGAGCTCTCGTTAGCACAACGATATAAGAGCTTAACTGGGTAGAAACAGTTAACTTATGCTGGACAATAAACCCTTACGATACTCCATAAACAACGTCTTCATAGTTGTGATGCATTAAACGGCATTAAAGTGCCTAGTGTTGTCTGAGCTAGGCCTCGGTTGTACTGCAAATGAAACTATGGAGAACGATTCAACATGTAAACAATGCTGTTAAATGTCACTTGGGATTAATCTGAAACCTTTAGGGACCGACTCAACTGAGATTCATGTCGCTTGCCAAACCGTTTAATCGGGATTTTCAGAATGAACGGTGAGTTGCAACTTGCAAATTTGAGGTGAAATATTCCTGCTGTTAAATCTGTTTGAATCACATTTCATTGTTATCTAACAATATTGTTTGTTAGGTTGTCTGAGGTTTCAAAACATTCAGTCAGTGTCACTGCGGTGGGAATATGGAAATCCTACAATGTTATACACTTTAAATTGTAGTGAATTATTGGAACAAAATGTTTTTTTTTTTTTTTTGTGGTTACTGGCAATCTGCTTTTCTACAGTAACTTAACTGCCTGGTACTACTTATTAAGTTCTTTATCTGCAGTTTTGACAGGGCATGTCAAATGTGTGACTGCATTTTTAGACTGATGTTTCCAAAGGAGCCAAACTTACAGTTTTGTGTGTGCGGGTGTGTGTGTATAGATAAATATAATACACTCCACTGCCAAAAAAGGTCGCTTTAAGAAAGAAAGGTGATTTAAGTAATTTTGAGCGTGGCATGGTTGTTGGTGCCAGACGGGCCGGTCTGAGTATTTCACAATCTGCTCACTTACGGGGATTTTCATGCACAACCATTTTTAGGGTTTACAAAGAATGGTGTGAAAAGGGAAAACATCCAGTATGCGGCAGTCCTGTGGGTGAAAATGCTTTGTTGATGCTAGAGGTCAGAGGAGAATGGGCCGACTGATTCAAGCTGATAGAAGAGCACCTTTGACTGAAATAACCACTCGTTACAACCGAGGTATTCAGCAAAGTGTTTCTGAAGCCACAACACGCACAACCTTGAGGCGGATGGGCTACAACAGCAGAAGACCCCACCGGGTACCACTCAACTGCACAACAAATAGGAAAAAGAGGCTATAATTTGCAAGAGCTCACCAAAATTGGACAGTTGAATACTGGATGAGTCTCGGTTTCTGTTGAGACATTCAGATGGTAGAGTCAGAATTTGGCGTAAACAGAATGAGAACATGGATCCATCATGCCTTGTTACCACTGTGCAGGCGTGTTGGTGGTCTAATGGTGTGGGGGATGTTTTCTTGGCACACTTTAGGCCCCTTAGTGCCAATTGGGCATCGTTTAAATGCCACGGTCTACCTGAGCATTGTTTCTGACCATGTCCATCCCTTCCCATGTCACAAAGCTTGAATCCTTTCAAATTGGTTTCTTGAACATGACAATGAGTTCACTGTCCTAAAATGGTCACCAGATCTCAACCCAATAGAGCATCTTTGGGATGTGGTGGAACGAGAGCTTCGTGCTCTGGATGTGCATCCCACAAATCTCCATCAACTGCAAGATGCTGTCCTATCAATAAGGGCCAACATTTCTAAAGAATGCTTTCAGCACCTTGTTGAATCAATGCCACGTAGATTTAAGGCAGTTCTGAAGGCGAAAGGGGGTCAAACACAGTATTAGTATGGTGCTCCTAATAATCCTTTAGGTGAGTGTGTGTATGTATACTGTATATGTAAGTGTGTGTGTGAAGAAGGGATCAGATGAATATATTCAGATCGACAGTGGTTACGCCACTGCGAACTGCTGCATGTTCTGTTTCTGTGCAGTCACATAACATTAGTTAATCATTCATAAACATTTCATGCACTGTGATTTTGACATGTTTATATTGTTAAGTGAGGCCAGTTCAGTCAGTAATATTTCAGGACATTGTTCCTTACAGGCGCGCAGCAAAATGACCTGAAAAGACAAAACCTGTTAGAGAGACTTCTTGATGCAGTTAAACAGGTAAGGTGACATTGACTTGTTTAATTGACTATTAATAACTTATTTATGCAGAACAGTTCCTCTTTTGCCAATGCTGGCTTCAAACAACGAGGAAAGAAGTTGTTATAAAACAGGCCAAGGGAGACCAGTTTTAATCTATTGGGCTAGAAAGAAGTATAAAACGGTTTAGATTTTTTTTAATTGTCAGAATGCCTTTCGTGAACGAACACTGCTACATCATGCCCTATCGAGCCATGTTGTTATATTTTTAATGCTGGGAATTGTTTATCTTTCTCCCATTCACCAGCAGTTTTATTTAGTGAGTTTAGTAACAATGGCAGATCAGAATGTACTGCAGCAATCCTTGAAAAACATATATGTTGCATATAAAAGTCTATCATTTCCAACTGTTTGAATGATGTTAAGTATTTTGTGATAAAGACTGACCATTCCTTGCTTTAAACAATTATTATCTTCTCAGTGCCAAATTCGCTTTGGTGGCAGGAAGGAGATTGCCTCAGATTCTGATAGCAGGTGGGAAGAATAGTCCATCCAAGTATTATCTGTTTATATTATAAGTCTGAAATAGTTTGATACGATTATGCTGAATCATATTTTTGTCCTCCTTTGCTGTTTGTTTTCAGAGTCATATGCCTGTGTGCCCAGTTTGAAGCGGTATTTCAACACGGCTTGAGGAAAAGCCGCGGTTTGGCGCTCACTGCAGCTGCCATTAAACATGCTGCTGGATTCAGCAGTAAAACTGAAGCAGGTACCTTGTTTTCTGTCATTCAGCTTTTGACCAGCCATATTCATCAATGTATGATTGTGCACGGTGCAAAGAAGTATTTTTCCAAGCCTTTACTTGGTGAACTCTGTGCACTACTTAATGAGTTTGTCTTAGTTGGTACCCCTGAGAGTCATTGCCTGAGAGATTTCCCTAGTAACAAAGAACATATGCGGTGTTATGGGTTGTCCATAGAGGAAACAGATGCTTATGAGTGCTCATACAGGAAAACCAGGTGCCGATACTGTTTATGAAACCAGATGGTTATGCAACAAGCCCTGTAAAAATGGCAAAAAAGAGAAACAAGGATTTTCTGAGGTTGGTCTCTGCACCTGTTGTGGTTTTGAACTGTTTAAAATTAACAGCAGAACTAAGAGTGATACTATCAATCAATGCTCACAGTGAGTACTTTTTAGTTTTTGTAGAGTAGAAAGTTGATTGCCATCCAGAAAATAGTGGGGAAATTTTGAGTGATGTTATACGATTCTGAGATATCATAAATAATGTACTTGATGAACTCTAGTCGAAACTGAACATGGTTGAAGAAATTCACTGCTGAATGAGTTCATGCAAAAAGCTACGGTGTCAATTTTTATCTTGAGGATGCCCCCCCCCCCCCCTCTATTATATATACACACACACACATTCATACTTTCAAAAGTGACAGTCAAAACATTTATAATGTTACAAAACATTTCAGTTTCAAGTAAATGCTGTTTATTTTCTGTTTTCAACATTTATAATAATAATAATAAATATTTATTGAGCCACAAATCAGCATATTAGAATTATTTCTGAAAGACCGCTGTCACTGAGTAATGTTTCTTCAATATATATCTCAATATATATATATATAAACGCGTGTATAATAAAATATATATTAAATATGTATAAATACTGTATTATATTATATATACTGTATAAATATACTGTATTTTGATCAAATAAATGCAGCCTTGGTGAGCATAAAAAAAAAATTACAAAAAAAATCTGACTGAGCCCATACATTTGAATGGTATTAAATATGTAAATAATATTTAACCATTGTTTCCCATTGATGCCACAGTCTAATCTGTCCCGCCGCAGCTTCATAATGTATTTGACGTTGGGTTTTGCATCATCTGTCAAACCAGCTAAAAACCAAATGCATCTATATAGTCTGTTGCCCTCCACAGTCTCACACAATCCCATGGGAAACACTTTTAGCTGTTGTTAATAATGTTAATAAGTTAATAATAAGTTATACTAATAAGTTATTTAAATGTATTATTTTGCAAGTAAAATGATCACATCAGAACCCACAACCTCTTAGTTTCCAGCCCAGATCTTTAAACATTAGGCTTCACTACCCTTTATCCACAGTCCAGACTACCTGAGCCCCAAGTGACCAGTTATATTATACAACAGCATTATATTATAGAGATTATATTTTTATTTTTTGCAGTGAAAACATTTATTGTAATTTTCTTTTCTCTCAACCATGAGGATTTTTAGAATAAGTATTGCTGATCTAAATTCTGATTGACAAAATGACCTCCTTATAACGTCTGTGATATCTCTATTATCAATAATGGGGAACTGAGAGCATTGCTGTGGCAGTTCAAACCGACTCTCTTGTGTGTTTCAGAGCTGACGTTCTGGTTTTATGTGAAGGAGCACCTCAACCGCCATGAGTTGCAGCGCTTCTACTCTCTGCGCAATATCACATCTGAGCTGGGCCGGGGCCGGGCATGGCTTCGCTGTGCCCTGAACGAACACTCGCTAGAGCGTTATCTACACATGTTGCTGGCAGATAATGCCCGTCTTGGGTAAAGACACCAATGATTCTTGGTTTTGGATGTCTTTTTTTGTTTATTATTATCCTTGTTGATTTTCGTTACATATCAGTAAAGCCCTGTTTACACCACCAGTGACGCGCAGTGACAAAGTGACATGATCCAATTCATTTAAATCGAGAACTGGCTACTAGTGATGTGAAGTTTGGTAGAATATAATTTAAATGTTACATGTTAATTGCCAAATTCCCCAACACTTCTACTTTAGCAAATGTTGATCACATTTCGAATAAGAAAAACTATAATGCAGCAAACGCCAAATGATGAGAGACCGAATTGGTTAATAATTCATTGCTTAGCAGTCTATTAGTTCACCTCCCCTCCCGATCAGAGTCATTCGTTCTATTGTCATATATTGTCTGTAGCGGAAACAGAAATTATTAGTTCACCTTCGGCTTAGAGTCTCCGCAATTTTGTTGTTTTTTCATTTTACAGCGCCACTAAGTGGCAGTGACCTCGTTCTTTTTCACGTAACCTCATACTGAGGCCATTTACAGTTATACCGACTTTGGTGAAATTGTCTCATTCCGTGCAAGAGTTAAAGGGTTAGTTCACCCAAAAATGAAAATTCTGTCAGTATTTACTCACCCTCATGTTGTTCCAACCCCGTAAGACCTTCGTTCATCTTCGGAACACAAATTAAGATATTTAAGATATTAAGATCGCTCCTGCATACAGTCCATAGGCTTCTTGAGGGACTGGCTCTTGCTGTCCTCGAAAAGTCATTAAAGACATCGTTAAAATAGTCCAAGTGACTACAGGGGCTCAATCTTAAGTTTATCAAACGACGAGAACACTTTTGTGCGCAAAAAAACAACAAAAATAACGACTTTATTTCAACTATTCACTTCCTTCTCCATGAGCCTGTAAGTCAGTTAACGTAGTGTGATTGCGTAGAGCTACGTCACACGTAGGCTCACTATTGGCCGACGCTGGTCATGTGTGTGTGATGCGTGTGACGTACAGTAACAGAAGCTTACGCTATTAAACTAGTAACCTGACTCGCGCAGAGGGAGAAATAAACGAATAGTTTTCGTTAGTAGTTTCGTTTCGAATAGTTACTTTTGACCATTGGGCCGAGGTGACGTCTTCAGGTCCGAGTTGTTTGACGGCCAACTCTTCATTACCACATTCAATGTTATGGAAAAGAACCATCATGACAGAAATTCACAAATGTATTAATTGTAAGAAATTTGAGACCAGAAATGCTCACTTAACTGGAAGAAATAAAAAAGCCGGAACTATTCACTTGTTTGCCAACCTCCCTTTACTCTTACAGTTGGGAATTATTTAACAAAACGTAACAAAAGAACAAACGACTCAGAATCAAAAAATGGATTTTTCAGGGGCAACTCGTTGTTCCCGAGTCATATTAAAAATTAGTTTGAATCGTTCATGATCGGCCCATCTCTAGAACTGGTGATTTCTGGCGACACGAGCAAAGTGATCATTTAACTTTATGCAAATTAAGAGAGTAGTTGAGTCAGTGGAGAGAGCATGTTATCCATCAGTCACTTCATCCTGTCGTATATTGTTGGCGACAAGATGGAGAAGTTCATTTTAGCGGTTAACTTCCCGGACCTCATCCAGCCGCAGCTCCTGCATCAGACAGTGGTACTCGCCATGCTCACTCCAAGCCTTAATGTTATCGTGAATCCAGATAGACTGACGCTTTCGCCTCTTATAAATAGCTGTGACGACCAAGAGCATTTGCTGTTTCTCGTTCATCTTTAATATTAAGCATTTTACGTACTGATTCCATTTTATATTTAGTCTTTTCCCTCTAAAGTCTCTGGCGGTGTGAACGGGGCTTAAGAACTCCTAACTTGTGTGAAAATAAATAGATGTTAAAGGAACACTCCGACTTTTTGGGACTTTAGCCTATTCACCTTACCCCCCAGAGTTAGATAAGTCCATACATACCTTTTTCATCTCCGTGCGTGCTATAAGTCTGTTTGACGCACCCACCGCTAGCCTAGCTTAGCACAAAGACTGGATGTGACTGGTTGCAGCTTTCATACTAATCCAAATGAGTGGCAAAATAATGCAAACGTTTTCCTATTTACATGTTGTGATTTCTATAGTCACATAATGTACAAATAACAAAGTCAAATGAGACACAGACATCTTTTAACCGTATAAAACCTGGGAACTATTCTCTGAAGGCGAAGCACTGCTACTTTGACGGCGTAATAACCGCATCACCGGAGACACGCTGTGGTGAGGAGCGGAGAGTTCGTTCGGTGTTTGGGTAATAGAGTCAGCAATTTATAAATAGTAAAAGCATAGTTTAGAGTCATGGGTTTTCGCTCTATTGTAAATAGCTGCGACTGTAAACAGGGGAGGTAATACCATGTTTCACAGAATTCCAACTAAAAACGCTGACTGGATGAAGAAATGGCTAACTTACTCTGGATATTTATCCAAACACACCATAAGATTATCAAGGGACATTATGTTTGCTCGGTACATTTCAATAAGGACGACTATTTTGAAAAAATGGAATTTGCCACACGGACCATAATGTGCTGAAGGATACGGCCATCCCATCGCTAGCACAGACAGGACAAGTGGATCACCTGCGGCTGAGGTAAGTGTTCCGTTATGTTTTTAGATGACCTACTGTAACAGTGCCTTTAGCCAGATCTAATGTAACGTTAGTGACACTATTATATGATTAGGGTATGAATATGTTTTTATCTTGATGCGGTGCGGACGCGCTTGGGAAAAAAAAACGAGCGCGTTCACCGCGTTGAACTTGCACCCTGCGCGCGGCGCGCCTAGTAGCCTAAATTTGAAATAACCATGGAAATAACGAACTTGAGCGTGCAAAAGGGTACGATAGGCTGTGAGTTCATTGTGCAAAAACAATTTGTGCTATTACTTTCCCCTTATTCTATCCTATAGTAATGCAATACTGTATATTATATAGGCAAATGTATTTACTGTTGAATACATTTGGTTCAGCTAATAAATTGCATTTCAAATATATTGATTCCTGTAATAATAATTATTTATTCATGTGATATTTATAAATCTGGGTGCGTTTTTGGTTGGAAATCAATGAAACATGGTACTGTATTACCTGGTCTCCCCTGTTTATTGTCACAGCTCATACAATAAAGCAAACACCCATGATAAACTTTGCTTTTATATCTAACGTTAGTAATTGCTGACTCTTTATTCCAACGCTGAGCGAAGCGAACTCTCTGCTCCTCGTCACGGTGCGTCTCAGGTGATTGTTATCACTCTGCCCAAGTAGCAGTGCTTCCCCTTCAGAAAATATAGTATTTATACGGTCAAAAGATGTCTGTGTCTCATATGGCCTTGATATTTGCACACTCTGTGACTATACAAACCACAACATGTAAATAGGAAAACGTTTGCGTTATTTTGTCACTCATTTGGATTAGTATGAAAGCTGCAACCATTCACATCCAGTCTTTGTGCTAAGCTAGGCTAGCGGTGGGTGCGTCAAACAGACTTATAGCACGCACGGAGATGAAAAAGGTATGTATGGACTTATCTAACTCTGGGGGGTAAGGTGAATAGGCTAAAGTCCCAAAAAGTCGGAGTGTTCCTTTAATATTTCACCCTCATATATAGTGCCTTCTATGAAGACTGGGCTTTTGTCCTGGACGAGGAGAGAGCCAGTATGCTGCCCACTATGGCTGCAGGTGATATTGCAATAAGATATTTACCACAGAGTGCCGAAGTTATGGCGTCACTTTGTACGCCAAAACGCGGAAGTGAGTTAGCATTTTAGCACTCCCGGTTCCCTTGCCTTAAAGTCTATGGGTTTTTTGGATGAATTTTTGGTAAATCGCCTGAAATAAGGTCTGTGGTGAACAAAGCCTCTAAATATTTTCACGTTTTCATCTATGACAGACCACAGCAGTTATAACTTGTGTTTTTTTTAAACTTTATTGTATCTACTTGTGGTTTTTGAAATTTTATATAGGCTTCAAAATGTATACATTTTGGTTTAACTTGTAAAGATTGTAAACTTGTAAGGGTCACAACTCTTTGTTGAACACAGATCTTATTTTTTGTGATTTTCCAAAAGTCTATGGGGAAAATGCATAACTTTTCGATCGAGGGAACCCATGCGCCGCTAACTTCCGAGTTGTCCTACAAAGTGACGTCATCACTTTGGCACTCTATTTGCTTCTGATAGTTAGCATAACATTATAAGTGTATGGCATCCTTTCTTGTGCAAGTGTCAATTCAGTTTATGTGTCAACAGGGCTCAATTCCATCCTGTTTGCCATCAACATTGACAACACGGACCTAAATGGCGTGACCCGTGGGGGACCGTCTGTCTCCCACCTGCTTAAGGAGTCCACACAGGGCATGAGCAGTTTGTGGAAAGAGTCTACTCAAGGTGTCAGCACACTTCTGCGGGAAATCGGCACTGCCACTGCCGTGGTTCCTGGTTTCATTCCTCGCTCCGATGCTCCATCAGACCCACTGCCTGTCTTGCCCCGAAGCACTTCTGCAGGTTCTTGAGTCACATACTATATAAGATTTACACATGCACTGGCAAAAAAAAGTGCAAAAATGCTACTTCGGGGTACAACAGCTTGTCACTGGGGTTATTACTACTCTAAGGTACAAATATGCACCTCGAGCGTAGATGTGTACCCCGAAGGCCACTATATACACTCACTGTGAAGTTCTTTTCTGTTTTTCACCTGGGAGTTAAAAAAAAGTTTGAATAATTTTTCAGGGGTGTACTGTTGAGTGAATATCCAACGGCGCCCACGTTGCTGAGAGCGGCATTTAGATGAATATGTAAATATGTGCTGCAAGCTTTTCTATCTAAAACAGAATAAGCACAATAAAGTATCCGATCATAGCGAGGTGGATGTGTTTGCACAAGCTCTGCAGTTTACATGCATCATTTCACGTTTATTCATATTGCACTTTATACAAGAAACTGCGGTAGGCATGAAAAATAGTGTCAGTGTGGCTTTCAATTAGAATTACAACCACTTTTTTTTGGAAATAGACTCATTTTGCAACTCCCCCAGAGTTAAACATTTGGGTTTTACCGTTTTTGAATGTATTCAGCCAATTTTTTTATATTTAGAAGAATATCAGTAACCAGACAGTTTCTGGTCCCATTGACTCCCATAGTACGGTATATTTTTTTTCCTACTATGGAAGTCAATGAGACCAGAAACTGTCTGGTTACTGATATTCTTCTAAATATCAGAAAATCGGCTGAATACATTTGAAAACGGTAAAACCCAAATGTTTAACTCTGGGGGAGTTGTAAAATGAGCCTATTTCCAAAAAAAGTGGAGTATCCCTTTAATTTCTACCATGAAGCAGCTCTCCAGTGTGTTCATGTTTCAGTAAAGATGTCCCTTTATTGTTACTACCCCACTGACATGCTGTTGTATCCTTAAAGATATAATTTGTCTAAGAGTGTGTTTTATTTCCTGTTCTTTAACTAATAAATATTATTATTATTGTGCATTCATTTGATGACTGAGATTCAGTTGCCATTGTTTAGTTACCCTTATATTATTGATTTAATTGCATTTTAGATTCCGGTTTAAGAAAAGACCGTAGACGTAAAAAGAAGATCACAAACATAATCTCGTTTGACGATGACTTGGACGTGGGTGCGGAAGATGAGGATGAAGCTGGTGAGGACGTTGTGAGGAGTCTCAGAAAGAGTGCGATGGGTCATATGAGTTCTGAGGAGGCTCTGGACCCTCCGGACTCTACCTCTCCCATTCATAATGGCCTGACTGAGCCTGGGATTGTGAGATGGGGTGAAACGCCCACAGAGAATGGAGTGCTGTCCGATACCAAGAGCATTGACAATGAGGAAGAGGATGACATTTATGGAAAGAGCAGGCAGGAGCTCCCACAAGAGGATCATGGGAATGGGGAGCGGTGAGATTACTTAAAAGATGTTCCCGAAATCACCCCTTATACCATTAGATAGGGCGCTATTTGAAGGGACAGCCATTTGTAGTGGTGTCCGAAACCATAGTGGACATTGAGTGCACTCATTCAATCTGATAATGCACCGCAATAACGGGTGTACAGCTGATGTACACTCAATGGCCAGAGAATACCCATAATGCACTGCGAGGGTCGTGCCGAATAAATTCCCGGGTCTCCGAATTCGCTCATTCATTTCATTTAATACTTCAAGTGGACTATATTAGTGGAGTAATGTAGGGAATAGTGAACGAGGGCGATTTCATTGTTGTTTTAATTGTTGAAATCACTATCACCTGTAGTTCTGTATATTATATTGCATTTCTGTCTACAGATCCTCCTAAATATTACACAATGCACCTTTAATAAACATCAGGATGTTGTGAGACTTCAACCGAATTGACAATTAAATATAGCTTTATTAACTTTTATAATAACACTTTATTTTAATGTGTCTTTGTTACACGTCACATATCAAAAGCGACAAGCATTTATAATGTTGGTAATAGTAAAATACATTTATAATGTTACAAAGAAATTCTATTTTAAAATAAAAGCAGTTCTTCCTGAAATTTCTATTCATCAAAGAATCCTGAGAAAGAATGTTTCATGTTTTTTTATGAACTTCATAACTACATATTAATCTGCACAACTCTATATTTCTAAATATTCTTGATTTTACTTCATTTTTAAAACAAATGAATGCATCTTTGGGTGAGCTTAAGAGACTTTCAAAAATATGACGACAAAAAAAGTTAAACTTTACGGACCCCAAACCTGTAAAAAGTAGTTTATTTGCAATGCAACATAATTGCAAGCAACTAACACTAAACCATAACCCTATAGTAAGTAGTACATGCAGTAAAATAATATTTAGATCTTGTGAAATTACATTGTAACAAAGAAACAATGAAATAAGGGGTTACACTTTATTTTAAGATGTCTTTGTTAGATTAATTATACATTTAAGTACTTAGATTATTATACATTTAAGTACTTAGGTTAAGCTTAGGGTTTGGTCTAGGGTTAGTTGCATGAAATTGTGTATAATTTTTAGTTATAGTAACTTATAAGGTTTGATTATAACATTCTGCTCTGCATAGGTTGGTTGTGGGGAGTTTATCCAGTGTTTCTACATGGAGACCAAGGCAAATCATCACAGAGAATGACAATGACAACTCGCACATTCTCATACCTCTGGCCTCCAGCGAGCCCTATACACAACAAGGTCAGACCCACATCCTGTCACACACTGCTCATTTAGGGACATCTTGCTGTGTTTTCATGTTCTTGTCCACATAGATGGGGCTGGCATTTTTATGTCTTCTGATTGTTCAAACGGATGAGTTTAACTTAAAGTGTAAATTGCAGGTTACATTTTTCACGAAGATAATACAATGTGCTTACTAAACAAACATAAGAACCGCCCACAATTGTTTTTTTTATGTTTTTTTTAATAATGAAATGATGCATTATAATATGAAAAGTTGGTACGTTTTAGTGTGGTTTTAAGCATGCCTTCTCCTTTAACGTCATTTAAAGGAGTAGTTCACTTTAAAAAAAAAAAACTTTTGCTGATAATTTACTCAACCCTATGTCATCCAAGATGTCCATGTCATTCTTTCTTCTGTCAAACAGAAATTAAGGTTTTTGATGAAAACATTCTAGGATTTTTCTCCATATAATGCACTTTACTGGTAACCAAACGGTTCAAGGTCCAAAAGACAGTTTCAGTTCATTCATTCATCAAAATGAACAAATCTTTTCCTGAGTCAATTCGTTCATTTCGTTCGTTGAATGAACCAAATGACACGAAAAAAGATTCGTTCATTTTGATGAACGAGTTTGAACAGGAGAGTCACGAATGCGCATCACAGCACAGAGCAAGGTGACCATTTGAGCTTATAAAACTTAAACTTTTTTTTTTTTTTTTTTAAATGAGTGACCATTTCACTTGATTCTTCGTCTGGAATCGTTTAAAGCCCTTTGAACAGTTTGCACTGAAACTGTCTTTTGGACCTTGAACCATTTGGTTCCCATTAAAGTCCATTATATGCAGAAAAATGCTGGAATGTTTTCATCAAAAACCTTAATTTCTTTTCGACTGAAGAAAGAAAGACATGGACATCTTGGATGACATGGGGGTGAGTAAATTATCAGCAAAAGTTTTTTTTAAAAGTGAACAACTCCTTTAACTCTTTCCCCGCCAGCGTTTAAAAAAAAAGTTGCCAGCCACCGCCAGGGTTTTTGACGATTTTCGCTAAATTTTAATGCCCCGCTGAATATTTTCTTCCATGAATATATGAAGATGATATATATAAAAATAAAGATCTGAGCCTCTGCTTTTAGGCAAAAAAAACGTTTTTATTTTATCTTCATTTGTTCTTTTTTTATTGCCTCTTGAACAGAGGTAGGTTTTGTCAAAAACACAACATTTTGGACAAAAAACTGAGAAAAAGGTATTTTTATCAAACAAGTGCATTTAAAAGCGGAATACATTCAGATGTTGTTTCCTTCATATATAAAACTTTCCAAAATAAATTAAAAACATAAATAAATGTAAAATGTATCAAATTTCCCAGGATGTAAGGGAAATGTAACTTTTGCAATAAAACTTCTGCCTCTGCCTCTCTGTGTTCTACCTGTGAATAATGAATAATTGGAATTACAATAAAAAGGCCTAGACACACACACACACACACACACACAAATACATATTACAATGTGGTAAATGTGCACAAAGAGAGAAATAATTTGACAATTACACCTTCATATTTAGACAGCCACACATAAATGCCTGCACACACACATACATATTATAGTGTCATAATACAAGTATTATACGATCTATCTGCGGCACGTCCATGGCTAGAACTTTCTGTGACAACATGTGCATCTCTCTCACTGACTACTTCGTCCCGATCAGATTCAGAATAATCAAATAAAGAGTGATCGGACTCCGAGTCCATTAACCTCCAGTACTTCAGCCATATACCTCTGCATTGTCTGTCTGATGCATTCTCACTACTCCACTGTTTGAGACGATTGCAATCTGTTTCTCTAAACAAAGAGTTGCGCACTCATTCAGGACATGCGCGCGGGTCTTCCTCACCGTATACCACCTAAAACACGGATACCCGGAAAATTCCGTGTTTGGCGGTGATGCGTTTTTTCATTAAACCCGGAAAATTCCGTGTTTGGCGGGGAAAGAGTTAAAGGGACTCCAAGCTTTTACTGTCTATGCCTGGTCTATGGCCCAAGCCTAGAGTTACCGTTAGTCTAAACGGCAAGTAGGCTAGCAGTTATATTGGAGACCTAGCTTGCAAAAATGGTTAACTATTGTGTTTGTGTGGGATGTATGAATGCATCAAAATATGGGGGAGAAGCGCTACAAGTTCCCCAAGGACAGACGACTGATTCGTGCCTGTAAGTGTTAGCAGACCCGAGGTAGATCTTGGGTATGCAAGCCCGACCCTAACCAAGACCCTAACCCTAACCCAGCCCGGCCCGACACAATAACTGTAATGAGCCCGAGCCCGATTTAAACCCGACCATATTTTGATACGTGGGTCATTATATAACTGACGTTCTCAACTGTTGTCTATATTCCATTCTCCCGCCCACAACATATGTTTTGTCAGCAAAAATCCTTTTTTTCAAATGTGTTAGCATATGTGTCGCCACCATACACATCAGCATAAATGCTCCTGATAAATAATTTCTTATTAAAGCATTAACACACAAACCACACTGTTATAACATAAAAACATGCAGACTAACTTACAGTCATGCATGGTTTGGCATGACTGCGCGCAAAGTGGGCTCCCATAATAATTCCTAAAAAGCTGACATCAGTTCAGCACGATTTCACACATCTCTGTTATTATCAATGAATCTTTCATAATATCTACACTTTGTTCGTTATAATTCCAGGATTTGCCTGCATACAGAATTTATCACTGAACAAAAAGTAAGTTTTGAGCGGTGAGGGAAGTCTATCATAAATGCTTCTGATTGGCCATTGTGTTCCTAGAAATCAACACACACGTCTGTGATTGGCTACATCGCTCAACGCTGCAAAGAAACTCTGGCCTGTAAATCGTATCTATTTTGTTTTAGTTGTTCTTGTTGCTTTTCTGCAAAAGGTGAATAAAAATGTGTTCGTTTTTATGTTTTATTCATAGATATTTCTAGTTTGCGGGAGTAATGCGAATCGTTTTATTCTCCCTCGACCCACACACACACAGTGAGTGCATTACCGCCCGCGCTCCCTTAAACAGCTACTATAAAAAACATGCTACCTTTGAAGAAACCTCAAAAAATCTTATTTGTAACGCATTTTTTAAGACATTTTTTTTAAATATATGCTTATTGAGCACTTTAATTTACTCATTAATTGTTTGTTGTGGTTAACCTGCAATTTACACTTTAAATGTAGCACTGATTAATTGAATGTGTAATGTGTGAGTTCAATTTTGGCATGGAGAAATGTGCTATTTTTGTACTTTCAGCTGGTAGTTCAGTTGAAAATGTCAAATTTCATGGACAGAAGGAGAGCTCAAGCCCACCAACTGACAGCGAAAAACAAAGCCAACTCCAATTTAGGTATCTGATACAAAAGAGCACTTTTTTTAGTGCGATTTTCTTTGAAGACTAATGCTTATTGTCTGTCTTAGCATGGAGCCCGACTCACCAGCGCAGATTTCTCCCACGACCGGTGTTCTGCCGACCCCTGGCCTTCCCGAGTCCATGACCATTGGTGAGTCGACCTAAGATATCATTGTCCAGAGATTTGATCTTTATTTATTTTTTTTTACTTTTTGAAAGTTACAACTTTACTTGAACATTTTTTATACTAATTTAAATGGATAGTTCACCCTAAAATAATTGTCATTTGTCCTCATTTATTTACCTAATTTCAAACCTCTATGCTGTGAAAAATTGAATAATCTTATCTTCACACAGCTCTTTTCAATAAAACCACCAAGCTCCAAAGATGGAGAACGTTTACACTACTGTTTCAAAATTTGGAGTCAGAAAGATCAAATTAATTTTTTTTAAATACTTTTATTCAATTAAAAAGCAATAAATTGATCAAAAGTGACATTATAGACTTTTACATTGTTACAAAAGGTTACCATTTCATGATAAAAAGTATCATGGATCCACAAAAATGTTAACTTTGTACAACTTTCTAATGTTGATAATAATAAGAAAAGTTACTTTAGCTAAATCGCCATATTAAAATGGTTTCTGAAGGTTCATCTTTAAATTCCATCACAGGAATAAATCATTTTAAAATGCTTTAAAAAAGAGGTTATTTTAAATTGTGATATTATTTCACAGTATTACTGTTTAAATAAGTGCACAAGCGACTTCTTTAAAAATCTTAGCGACCCCCAAATTTTGAACGGTACTTGAATGTTGTCGTGTGTCCGATGTCTTCTGAAGCCATACGACTGCTTTGTTACCTGTGGTCACTATGAACTTTGTTGTATGAAAGGAGGAAGATTCTTCAAAGATTATCTTTTTGTTTCTACAACAGACTGTTTTGGAACAACATGAAGGTCAATAAGTAATGATTATTAATATTTTAAATATCAGTCATGACTGTTTCTTTAACTATACGTTTAGCATATTTTTGCATACTTCGTCTAAACAAAGGATGTATGCCTTTGAGGATTTGTGCTGTGGACAGATGGCATCACTGAGGTAATTTGCCTTGACCACAGCTCTGTTGTCTAGTGGTTTGGTGCAGATGTAAGACCGTTTTATTCATTGTTTAAATATTGGCCATGTGACTTTGCCTTTAAGAAGACGACTTTGAAACTAAGTTATGATAGTAATCTATCACTTTACCGTCTTTGTGCTGTGGAGACATGCTACACTTGTAAGCGCAGACATTATTCTAGACTTCTATGGGATTAGATGGGATTTCTATTTTTTGATTCAACCCCTGCATACTTCCTCTGTCCAGATGAGGGCAATGTTGGTTCAGTGTGAAACACTCATGTTGTCTGTCTGTCTCTCTCTCTCTCTTTTGTCTGGACAAAACACAACTTTGAGATGGGGCTTGAGGTGACTGATCCAGTTTTACTTCAGCTTTCAAAAATAAAAAGGAGAAAAGATGAAAGCAAGAAAATATTCCATGCAGAGTGCCAGAATCTGCTTGTGCTCCTCTCAGACATGAGTAAAATTCAATTTCAGATCAAACATGGCTTTCTCAGTATGCCTTAATAACCTATTAAATCATATTTGATTATGGATACAACGAACATTACCTTCAAGGCTCGAAAATGCTGTTTTTATCAGCTATATATTAGACAGCTTTTTCACCTGGATATTTATTTGCCTTTTGTTAACATCGTAGTTTGCTTATATGCAAAAAAACCCCCCCAGCTAAAATACATTCTTAAAGGGATACTCTACATAAAAATTAAATATTCATTCATCATTTACTCACAATCAGTGTTGCTAAGTAATTAGTTACTGTAATTGAATTACTTTTCCCTTGAAAATGTAAAGTAAGGGATTACTCTTCATTTATCTGTTATTTAATTATTACATCTGATGTAATTGAGGTAAATACTGTGTATAGATCAATCAGATCTCATAGCGATTCCTATGCATTTTATGAGGTGTCTAAATCACACGACCGCACTCGTACAAATTTGCATGAATTAATGTAAAATATGTATGATAAAAGTGTGAAATCTGAAATGTCATGAGATCAGACATAAAACAATAGTGGGTTTAACATCAAAATGTATTGTCTGATGTTAAAAAGTATGTTTTTATAATGTAACCTTCTCCACCTTGGTCAGTTTATGGATAATGCAATTTTATAGTATTGATTTGAAAGAATTAAGACAGATTCATGGCTTTGTATTATTCAGCTGGTTGAGATTGATATGGGATTTTGAAAGTAATTAGTAATTAAATACTTTTTAGAGAGCGTAATTAGTACAGTAATCTAATTACACTGTTGGAGAGGTAATTAGTAACTAGTAGTAATTAATTACTTTTTTTAGAGTAACTTACCCAATACTGCTCACAATTATGTCATTACTGTCTTCTGTGAAAAATAAAAGACAATATTTAGTGAACCAAAACCGTTTGGTTGCCACTATTCAAAATATCATCTTTCATGTTCCACAGAAGAAAGATAGTCATACAGGTTTGGTTTGGAAGAACATGAGGGTAAATGATGAGAGAAATACATATTTTTTGGGTGAACTGTAACTAAGTTGATTTCCTAAAACATGTGTTACGACATTGGCTAAATTGTTGCATATGTTGTATCCGCTGATGTGAATGAGAAAAGATGGCGTCTGTGGATGGTCTGCCGTCTGTCGCGCCTCCTCTCCCTCTTTTTGCTCTTTCTACTGTTTCTTCTGCTCCCAAATTGTTTTGCACTTTTGATGATCATCAAACGTTGATGGATATTTGAACCTGCCAGAAAGGCTGACGCAGAACATTTCAGTGGCAAATCTCTGAGACTCGCTTATTAAGACAAGCTTTTAGAAAAACAGGGAACAGTTGTGGGATTAGTCTTTTGGGAACAGTTGTAATTAATACTATGAACAAACCCATCTTACGTGGCTTATGAGTGAGTGGGAAAGGAATATTTTATTTATATGTATTTTCAGCCTGTCAGAATCATGAATATTTCTATTCTTGTCTGTCTATTTAGTCCAAGTCTATTTAAGCCCATTCCTAATGTGATACTAATTGTAGCATTTTTATGAACAGTACTCTTTTTTTTTTTTTTTTGCTGTTTATCATATGTTTTATAAGGAACAACTAAATAACCTCCCCATTTTAAAGGTACACTGTTACCTTTTTGTTCAAAATGACCATAATGAGTCAAGACATTTTAACATGTGTTTGTCTTCACTGTAAAAAATATTGATGGTTTAACTTAAAAAAGTAAGTTCATTGAACTGGAAAAAGTGAGTTAATACAATGAAGGAGATTAATTTAACCATCAGAAACTCAAAATTATATGTTATCTGAACTAAATAAATGATTTAAGTTGATTTGACAAAAGAAAAAATGTTGTGATTACTACACTGTAAAAAAATATTGTTGGTTTAACTTAAAAAAGTAAGTAACCTGGGTTGCCTTAAAATTTTAAGTTGATTGAACTGGAAAAAGTGAGTTAATACAATGAAGTAGACTAATTTAACCATCAGAAACTCAAAATAATAAGTTATCTTAACTAAATAAATTACTGTAAAGTTGATTTGACAAAAGAAAATATGTTGTGATAACAAATCTCGAAAATATTTTTTACAGTGTTACTATGGCAAGGCTATTATAAGTGTTTATATTTTAGACCTGTCAGGATGGTTCTTGCAGGAAATTGCATATATCATTTGTTGCCTGTGTGTGTCTTGTCATATTCGTAAAAAGTTGCTCCGGCTACTGATGCATGGTGTGGGAGTGGCATAGGTTAGTTGTAAAAATGAGAAAGAAAGGTTGACATGAACATGCTAAATATCGAAACTCTGAGGAATCACTTATTTTTTAAATCGCTAAACATCAGAGAGTCTGCTGGCAAAAAGAAAACGTGACACAGCTCGTAATAAACCGAAAGCCGACATTGCATTGGCTACTGGGGGATTTGAAATTGTTTTACTCGACAGAGGAGTAAAGTATTTTATTGAATGAATAAAGTGCCATATGTATCTCTCTAACAGAGTTCATTGTAAAGCATTATACTACAGGGCTGTTGAATACTTGATTCTGATTGGTTGAGAACATTCTAAAGGTGTGCAATTATTTTCAGGGAAACGCACAGCTAAAGTAGTTTCAGGCAAGTTTGAACCGCATTACAGTTCCATATCACTGCGCGTAGTTAACTGTAGTAACGGAAAATAGGATACAATTCATACCAAGAGAAGACATGCAGCCCCATGCTCTTGATCTGCAATTTTCGATGTCTAACTTCACAATCAATGGACACAATACAGTTTAATTTTAATGAATAAAGTATAGTCCTATCTATAATAGGCTAAATAGAAAACTATTCCAGATAATATAACAAATAAATAATTATTGATAGGCTTACTTGTTAAAAGGGCGTTGTGTTTTTCATTTATTGGGTTATCTACTGTCAATTATAGAAAACAAGAATGAACCAATTAATTAAAACTAAGTTAATAAATAAATAAAAAATAACATTGACGCACATCGTCACGTCTCTCACGTCTCTCTCTCTTTCTCTCTCTATTAACTACATTAATAACTGCATAAAGCCGGGACAGACTAGTTTAGGCCAAAGGCAAAGCGCATGCACTACACATTTGGTCAAAAATGAGTTAAGACTTGTAATGGGTTTCATGACGTGTTCTGTCTTGTGAAAAAATATCTGGGTTAAATGATGTCCCGTTTCGGAGATGCATTACCACATAATCTACCCATAACATGTTTTACTGGCATGGTATAAAAACTTTAAAGGCCTTTTCTCCATTTCTTTGTTTGCCTAGTTACTGCACTTTGCCTTTGTAAGGCAGTTATGAATGTAATTTGATACTTCTGAGTTCTGACTGATCATGCCCAAACGCGCGTTCAGTCTGTGTTCACACAGTTGGTGTTTAGTAAGACCTGCTAAGTTACAGTCGATGGAAACAGTCGGTCTTCGAATATTTCAGCGAATTGTAAGTGTGTCCCCAATCATTACATTAGTCTGCTATAAGTGGCTCAAACCTCCGTTACTCTAAAATGACGTTTTGGAATTAGCAACGGAGCCAAGGGATTAGATGCGTAAGAAATTAGTCCTACATACAGTACAAGAGCGCTTTAAAGGAGAACTCCGGCGAACAATGAACCTTTGGTCTAATAAAACATCGGTACATAGTCAACCGTTCTCTGAGATTTGTTTTCATGATAATCGAATGTAAAGAGTTTTATCTCTAAAAACTGTTAAGCGTATAATGCTAGTAATGGGGGCATTGACTTAGTAAAGAGAAACCGCTGGTTTATACCACTAACAAGGCTCAAAATAGCCCCACATTAACGCAGTAACTTAATGAGGCTCCATACATGCAAAACGAAGCATTGAGAACTTTGTAAGTGTACAGACCGTTTAATAAGAAGATACTTTATGAAGACAGTTCACTTAGCGTATACAGACAGGAGCCATCTTAAAAAATAGTCTCGATAAGTCGTTTCCCGAACGCAGTGCTGAGTGATCTGAACTGTATGAAGTTCACATAGACTGTAAAAAAAGATGGACGACGCCCCTCCGCTCTTTTCCATCGGAGAGAACTGTAGCCGCCAGTGTCTCGATATGACGCTGACATCTTGGGACCTGAGTCTGCGCACTTGCGTGTTTCGGGACCAGTCATGCGCAGTCGTGAGCAGGAAGTAAAGCCGCGAAATCAAGGCCGCGCCCTCCTTCGCGCTGAATCAAACGCAAGCACACGCCCCGCACTTTCATTAAGTGTCATCTGTCTGCTTCGTTCTTCTCCAATGAAGTTTGCTGATTGCAGAACCTCGTTAAAATAAGGTAAATACAACTACTAACCACATAATCAACATTATTAAAAAAGTCCGCTGGTGCTTCAGTGACTACCTCGCACAGAGAACCTGTCAATCACAGCTGTCAATCATGATGTCAGAGCACCGTTTTTATCATCACATAACTAACTAAAAACAAACTTATTTTAAAAACGAACACTTGAAATTACATCAACGTGATAGAAACTACAGTAAATGACAGAAACTATCTTTGGAAAAAGGATATGTGAAGTGTAATTTAATTGTTTAGTTGGTCTCGCGTCCCATTGAATAACATGGGGAGGCGGGGGTTATGAGCTATACTAGGACCGGTCACAGGGGGGCGATCGAGACGTTTTGGCTTCACTTTTGAAGGCTTGTGCGGCACGCTTGGGAAGTTCAGCGAACTTCTGAACTGTATGAGCGGCGTTCGGGGATCGACTTATCGAGACTATTTTTTAAGATGGCTCCTGTCTGTATACGCTAAGTGAACTGTCTTCATAAAGTATCTTCTTATTAAACGGTCTGTACACTTACAAAGTTCTCAATGCTTCGTTTTGTATGTATGGAGTCTCATTATGTTACTGCGTTAGTGTGGGGCTATTTTGAGCCTTGTTAGTGGTATAAACCAGCGGTTTCTTTTTACTTAGTCAATGCCCCCATTACTAGCATTATACGCTAAACAGTTTTTAGAGATAAAACTCTTTACATTCGATTATCATGAAAACAAATCTCAGAGAACGATTGACTAGGTACCGATGTTTTATTAGACCAAAGGTTCATTGTTCGCCGGAGTTCTCCTTTAATGTCAAAAACTTGACAAACGTCTTGATATGAATCATCCGAACAATGTTTTGAGGTGTGGTAACTGTAGTATAAGCGGAATAATTGACTTCAGGCCGTTGAATTATCCGGAAAATAATGCACACCCGAGGTGGTAATGCGGTCACGACGTCGATGTGCATTATTTTTCAACGGCCTGTCGTCAATTATTCCTTACTTATCTGTTGTGAAGGGTCTCATTCATCCGCACTGTCACCTGGAGCCAAAGCACAACCAAAATAATGTTCTTCTGCAAAATACATGCAGTTTGAATTTTTTACTGTTAGAAAAGCCAAAAGTTACACGTTTACCTTTCTTTTTTTTTTTTTGAGATCAGTATAGTGTATCGAACCAATTTGTGACATGGGTCTATCGTAACTCCCCTACGTGTAACACAAAACTTCAGGTTCAATCCCAAGTAGGGGTGACCCCAATGCGCTTTTTTAGCAGACTCATAATCTCAGGTTTCTCCAGAGGGATTCTCCATGCAGATAATACGATGTAAATAGCCTTTGATGAAAAGCCTATGTGCTAAATGTGAACCGATGCCAGGTGTCTCAGACTGCTGTCTTACTTTCTGGGAAGCAAGTCAAAGCTTTGCCTCCTGTACTTGCTCCTGCCTGCTTCCTCTCAGGATTACAAACGTACTTGGACGCCTCGCCCTGGTGTGTTTCTCCTCCTCCAGATGGGGGGCTATGGGAGTGGGAGCGGGCTCATCCGCATGAATTCTCCTCCAGATCCCTCTCCAACACACACACACACGCACACATGCACTTCTGCAGTCCAGTGTAGCATAACTGTGACAACCACATAGTGCATTGTGCATTTAAAATCCTTTGTGTGGGTGAAAACAGCCCTAAACAGTTTGTTTGATTTGTTCTGTTAAATATAGTGCTATCTTGTACTGTAATTCATTTGGAACAGTCCATTAAGCACACAGGACTAGGCAGTTATACTAACAGTCTTTATTGGAAAACACCAATCATTCTTATCGGTCAGTTGAGTGGAATGGATAGGTCATACATGGATTATTAGCAATATTTTGCTGATGTTCTTAGGGAATATCGTGAATTTCATGGTAATGTTCAAAGTTTAGCTCATATAGACGCTAAGCCAATTTCACTCCCCTTGAAAAGCAGCTGATATAATAGTCTGCTGCTTTCAAATGCTCCCTTGAATGTCTTTATGATAATTCTGTGAAGAGCGGCAAATATTTCTATTGCTATTTGTTTTTGCAGCATTGAGCATTGTAGCCAATCACAGACATGTCTGTTAAGTGCATCAACGTAATGATAAATCAGATGTGTTTGTTATTCAGAATCACCTCAATAGCCGCGTTTCCACTGCCGGGCTAGGGCTGGGCCAGAGCTAACAGCGAGCCGGGCCGAGCTAGTGGCCTCGGGCCTCAAGCACCGGGCTTGCGTTTCCACTGCCGGGCCAGTAGCCCCACAGCGCTGCCCCAGACCCCACCCCTAACACGCCTTTCAGGATCAAACGTCATAAAACCCAACCCATTTCAGCGGGTATTATGAATTAATTTATTTTGTAAATTAGGAAGATAGCAAGTATATTAACTCACCTGCCGTAGTGGCTGCAATAGTGTCACGAGACCAGTAGGCTACAGGCGATTCTCCATTTCAAGCAGCGATTTTTTGCGCGATAGGCTATAACAGGCTGCGGGCACGTTTTCAAGTTATTCATTAATCGTTAACCGAGGCCCATCGGTTAATACTCGGTGCATAGTGTGCGCGCCGCAACCTCGAGATACAGAGTAAATTTTTAACACCTTTAATAACTGATTGGACCCCATTTGAAACGAAATTAATTTATAGAAATAAAACGCAGCAAGTACGGAGCAGTAAAAGCCCCATTTCCATCACCCTTCAAACTGAAATTGCCAATTGAAAATAAGCAAAACGTCCATTTCACAAAAACTCCGTGTCTGCAAATAATAATAATAATAATAACCATCATCATCATTATTGTAACATTTTATTAGGCTGCATATGTAGAAGACGCCTTTATCCAAAAAAGGAACAGAGCACAAATAAACACAATATTTTTGACAAATATCAGCGCATATCCAGTGTGTGTGGAGCACGCACTGATGGCTGCGAGACGCCCATGTGAACAGTTTCATTGCATTTATTTCAGTGGAAACAACTTAAAATACTCTTTAATTTCTGGTCATACAGAAAATAATAATACATTATTCGCAAATAAATTTATTTATAACAAGAAAACGTTGTGCTTTAACAATTAATCAAGGCGCGCTTCATGATCTCCGTGAACTGAAGCGCGAGACCTGAAACAGCCACTGCATTTGAATTTGTTCGTTTTAAATTGGACATTTAAAGCTTTAGTCTACAGGGGTTCTACAGGGGTTATATCCTTTGTAGATTAAATGTCCAATTTAAAACGAACAAATTCGAATCGAAAGCCAATATCTTCTATGTTTATGTAGCTTAATTTCTCTCTAAATGTGCATCCGGAGATGGAGATATGTTTTTAGCCGAAAATCATTTAGAAAACAATAGTTTATTAATAAACAATTAATGCCTCGTTATTTTATATTATTTTATTATCAGACACATTTATTATAGCCTATAAATCACCCATAAATCCCCTTTCTGTAGGCTGTGGTTACGGCTCTTCTCATTCAGCACTGCGGGGAAAATATCATTTCCAGGTTCTAATTTGGCCTCAGAAAACCAGTAAAATAGGCCTATATATTTTTTTCATATTAATTTGTCAAATATTTTAAATGTTTAAGGGGCAAAAAAATCAAACAAATATCTGAAAATTCGTCGATATGTAGCCTATATGGCCTATGTATTGTTGCGCAGCATTTGGCATAGGCCTACAGTTCAAATTAAAATGTTATGCTATTTTAAACGGTTAATCGGTTAAACATGGACACCCCAATGTGCATCTTGCTTCAGATCATAACGTTCCATAACACCGATAAACTCCGCCTTTTACCTTGAGCACGCCTCTAGCCCGAGCTGGCCCCCTCTGGCCCAAGGTATTCGACGGGCCAGAAATCCTGGCCGTTGGCCCTGAGGAAGCCCCGATCAAGCCCCGGAAGTGACAGTGGAAACGCGACTGGCCCTGGCACGCACTAGCACGGCCCGGCCCTGGCCCGGCAGTGGAAACGCGGCTATTGCTGCTCAAAACGGCTGAGTTTTTGTTTAAAATGAGGTCGAAGAATGAGTGCTCATTAATCCTTTCATTACAACCAACAAAGTGTAAGGATGATGCAAATTTGAGACTGATTACGCAGCGTAGACAGGTATTTGTTTAAAAGGGGAGCATCAGTGTGGAACTCCGTGAGATTGAGCTGAACTGAAGTGATTGACAACTTCAGTGATTATAGAGGGAGCGCTCTTTACTTGCTTTCGGTATATAACTTATAATTTGAAGAAAAGTTTTTTAAGTTTTTCTAACTGCAGTGCATGCTACAATTTTTTGGGGAGTGACAAACGTATTTAAGTGCAGAACTGAATCTGAAAGTGCGGTGATTGACAGTGAAAACCTTTGTTCTTCATTTTATTGGTAACTTTTCACTTGGCTTTTTAATGTTTACTTAACTGAAAATAATTTGAGGGAAACATGCTGTTTTTGAGGTTTATTTACTTATTCGCATTAATAGTGAACTTATTGAATTTTATATTTTTCATTTTCAAATAGTTAAATAGTTTCAATAGTTTTTGCTATGGTACAGAAATTGGTACAGAGAACCGTGAATTTTTACTTGCATTGGTCATAGCTGTCAACCCTCCCCGTTTTTTTTTTCCGGGTTTCTCACGTATTTTAGCTCTTTTCCCGTTGCCTTCCCATTTTAGTATTTCCCGTAAAATATCCCGTATTTTTACACTCTTATTGTGTGAGACGTACATGCTCGGACAGATTCGGCTTGAAGTCGTTCATCCTCGGATGCGGCACTGCTACAAAAAAGCTGTGCACACAGCCAAGCGAAATGAGGTCTTGACAGTCTTGCGCACCCAACTTTTCATTTTTTTTCCGCGCTTGTGCAAACGAGTCGAGTATAAAGGCTTTTGTCAGCGCACGCTCTTATCGGTAAAGGAGGACAGACCTCTCCCAATCATCTTCAGCAGAAGCAGCCTCCGATCGTACCACTAACTCCGCCTCCGTTTCCCTCGTAAGCTGATATTAGTATTTAAGCATTCTCTATAATTTTTTTTTTAATGACACATTTCACTCTTTCTCTCTCACACATATGTAGGCTAGTCATAAACTCTTTAGAATTTTAATGATTAGTGTTTTATTTAAAAATTTTGTAGGTAAGAGTCGTGTAAAAAAAAAAAATCCCTTATTTTGGGGATGGATTCCGGGAATTTCTCCCTTATTTTCAATGTTCAATGTTGACAGCTATGGCATTGGTGCCGACAAGGGGTAGGTGATATGACCATATTCTTAAAAGATATGAAAGTTTTTATTTCATGGTAACATGGTAAATAGGGTGCTGAAGTGATGACGTCACTTTAGGACAACTCGGAAGTTAGCGGTGCATGGGTTCCCTCGATCGAAAAGCTATGCTTTTTCCCCATAGACTTTTGGAAAATCGCAAAAAATAAGATCTGTGTTTAACAAAGAGTTGTGACCCTTACACATTTTGTCTATCAAGATAATCTTTACAAGTAAATCCAAAATGTATACATTTTGAAGCCTATATAAAGTTTAAAAAACACAAGCAGACACAATAAAGTTTAAAAAACCACAAGCAGGTTATAACAAGTGTGTTTTATGTCATATATCAAAACGTGAAAATATTTAGAGGCTTTGTTCACCACAGACCTTATTTCAGGCGATTTAGCAAAAACCCATTCAAAAAACCCATAGACTTTAGAGCGAGGGAACCGGGAGTGCTAAAATGCTAACTCACTTCCGTGTTTTGGCCTACAAAGTGACGTCGTAACTTCGGCACTCTATAAGACGCGAAAGAGAACTGAATTCGCGATCGCATCCTGAGAGACGTGCTTTTTCCCCGTGTGTCAGTCAGTCAGAGTTCTGTTTCACTGCTTATTGTGCTTCATAATACATTTGAACACCAAGCACATCCTAAATTTGCGATCACCTTCTGTGATAAGCAGCTTTCTGTGTGCGCCAGTCTGCATGAGCACCACACCGAGTTCTTTTTCAGGATATTGTGCTTATAACTCTTTTTATATTGCACTTACGGTATAGTAATTTTTTTAACATCAAGCACGTCCCGCTCTTTATACTGTCATTCATGCATTTCACCACTCTGAAGTGGCAATAGTGCTATATTTTTACATACCATGATATAGCAAAATCTCTTATACCATGGTAATGATGTATATCATCAAACAGCCAAGTATGAGCGTAATTCAATAATAAAGAAGTTGAGGACGCCATTTCCTCATTCAATAAAGTTCTGTGGCTCCTCTGAGAAATGATCATTTCACCCCTTGAGATCTTTTGTTACAGTTTTGAGTATTCATTTACATAATACTTTAATTATGAGTACTTTAGAATGATTTTTAAAAACTATTATTTTGGAGTTTGTCTTGTTTCACGTTTTATTACTGAATTGATGTGTTTTTTGCCTTTTGGGTTCGTTTTTAAATGTTTTTGTTGAGAGGTGTAATTGCTGATTTTCAAGAGTTGCTTTTTGCCTCAGGATCGTTTCTTTAATTTACTTTTTCATTTGGCATTTGGGAATATATTTAGCATTCCTGTGTAAAAATCACATCCCAACAACTCATGTCAGCATTACTATATACAAACCACACTGAAAAGGGACTAAAAAACAAATGTAGTCCTTTTCTTGTAACCATTTTCTGCAAATAGTTTTTAAAGGGACATTGCACACAAGTTTACTGAAGCTCTTTCTGATTACGCCTATGGCTGCCAATTGGATCTCTAGTGGTCTGATAAGCTTTTTCTCTGAGAGGCGAAATAATTGAGCTACATCGCCGTACCAATGTTGTTGCTTCTAAAAAATCAAATAAAACAAAGGCATTTTTCCCTTTCTTTTGGTGAGAGTACTTTAAACTTGTTAAATGTGGATCAGGCTAGCCAGGTTTATATAGATGGCTCCGTCCAATCCTGCGGTTCCTCTGAGATTCATTAAATGATAATGGACTGATAGGAGTGTTCAGACTTTGTCTTTTGGAGCCGTGTTGTTGGGGTTATCTAGGTTACCGAGTGCCAGGTTATCCAGCTTTGAGAGTGCAGCGACAACAAAGACTCTCTCTCTCTCTGTCCTCTTCACTCTCCACGAAAGCCTGGATTTAGACTATACCGAGTGCTGCAGTTTTTTTCCTACTGTTTTGAAGTGCCGTAATAATGCTTCCCAGTCAGAGCTTTATGTTTCACTCGGATTATTCACATACTAATGTGACAGAATCTGCAGAGTCTCTCCTTACGGCTGTGTTATAAATGCCTTACCCTTTCACGTCACCTTCATTTTAAAGAAATTAATGTCTGGCTGGTATTTTAAGCCTCACATGGTTCTCTTTATTAGTTCTGTGGTGCTATACAAATGAAAATGTCAGCGGTATAAAACAGTAACCCTTATTGAAAGAATGAAGACTGGTGTGGGACATTAAATCCCTCTGAGATATTGAGTCTTATTTTTCAGAAGTCATGTTTTTTTTTCTGAGTTGGGTGAGGACAAAAGCCATCGCTCATTTTGCGTAGGTTTTGATACCTTTATAACATTGTCTTTTTTTCCATCCTTAGCTGAACTGCGGCAAGCCATTGTGGCCATGATGAACAGAAAAGATGAACTCGCTGAGCAGAACATGTAAGAATTTCCTTACCGTTTTCACTGATTGCACCTTTTGCTCATTCATGAAACATGAACAGATTTGTCTAGAAATCTGTTCTTGAAACTATTCCTTTGGGTGAGAATGGTTTTTAGCAATTTTCAGAAATGTGTTCTGCTTGTGATTCATGGATGTCTTTTCTTTCAAATTGTGATTTTAGCCGGTCACACCATGATGCTGACTTTCATTTTTTTTAATGATATGTAGAATTGACATAATAATAATAATTGACATATCAGTAATACTTTACAATAAGATTTCGTTTGTTAACATTAGTTAACATGAACTAATGATAAACAATACAATACAGCATTTATTAATCTTAATTTCTACATTTACTCACACATTATTAAAGTCAAAAGTTATATCTGTTAACATTAGTTAATGCACTGTAAACTAACAAGAACAAACAGTGAACAATTGGTTATTAGATGCTAATAGATAAATACTACATATATATATATATATATGTATATATATATATATATATATATATATATGAAGAGTTCAGATGCAAAAGCCTCTAAATGCCATTTGAAATTTTCTTCTTTAATGATGGTTTTTATGAAACCTGTATATTTAAGTTCAGTAATTTCACTTAAATAACAATTAATAGGTAATTATCATTGCCATTTAAGTGAAATTACTAAACTTAAATATACAAGTTTGATAAAAATCATCATTAAAGAAGAAAATTTCAAATGGCATTTAGAGGCTTTTGCATCCGAACTCTTCATATATATGTATATATATATATATATATATATATATATATATATATATATATATATATATATATATATATATATATATATATATATATATATTATTCAGTTAGTTCATGTTAAATAATGGTTAACAAATGAGACCAAATTGTAAAGTGTTACTCATAAAGTAATTTAAGTTTAATTTTTACATTTAAGTTAATTAGTTGTTTAATATTTGTATGTGATGTGTGTTGTAAAGTAACAATCAAATACAGTACTGTTCAAATGGGGCCAACTTCTTTGAAAATAAATAAAACATTTTTTAAGCAAGGATGGATTGACTTGATCAAATATGACTGCATTTTTTTTGTAACATTATGCATTTATTTACTATTTTTTTTAAATATTCTGTTCATCAAAAAACAAACTGTTTTCAGCATTGATAATAATAATGTTTCTCGAGCACCAAATTAGCATATTAGATTTCTGACACTGATGTATTTTTTGTAAAATTTGTAATAATAGTGTCATAAGATTTAAACTGTAGTGTATATCAGTGTTTTTAATAAGATTTATCCAGCATTGGTTACAGTATTGCTCAAATTGCAACCTGCATTTAAAATAAATAGAAAATAACTTACTATAACCTAAATATATATTATCAAGATTGGGGAGGTTTAAGTTTCTCCTCTCACTGACCCCTGGTTAAAATATAATTGAATTTCAGTGAGTATAAGGTGTTGTTTTGTACCCCATTTGTGAAATGTGCCATGATGTGCACAGTCAATAATGTGCAGCTGGGTAATTATCCTGTGCACTGGTAGTCATTAAAGATGGCTAAGAGAAAGTGGGTCAGATGTGTGTGTCTCTTAACGATGTTAAACTCTTTGGCACAGGTCTCTGCGCAGTCTCCTGGATGGAGAGATGGAGCATTCTGCTGGGCTCAGGCAGGAGCTGGACAGCCTGAAGAAGAAACTTCCTGAGCTAGAGGAGAGACATGCGGCCAAAGTCCATACTCTCATGAGGTAATGTCACTAGAGGCTAACCGAAACAAGGTCTCGCATAGGCAGGATGTCAGCCTAAATTCTAGTCTTGCCCAACACCAGACAGAAAGCAGCTATCTGACCTACATGTGAAGCACATGGTTGCTTTTTGTCCCCTTTAGTTTAGGTTTGAGAACATCTGAAATTGGTTATTCCACAGTGATGGTAATAAACTGTAGCTACAGATTATTTATTTATTTATTATATTTATTTAACAGGGACAGTGTATGGCATGCAGCCATACCAGAATTAGCTACAAGCTAAATTTCATCTGTAGTCCCTGTTCAGACATTCAACTGACAATTAATGTTCAGCAATATCAAAGAAGTAATTGAAAAATGTGTGTTCATATCGTGTCCAGATTATAATTGATTTGGTAACGCTTCCTTTTATAGTACAGTACTTATAGTGTACTTACCTAGAAAGTACTGGTTAATATAAGGTAAGTACATGGAAAAGGGGTAGGCTTCGGGGTAGGTTCAGGGTTAGTACTAGTTATTACCCAGTAATTGTAGTTACTAAAATAAGTACATAGTATTTACACGGGTAACTGGACTGTAAAAGGAAGCGTGACCATTTATTTCATGGACAGGTTTTTCATCTCTTTACCTTGGTACTTACAACAAAAAAATATTACATTTCTTGGGGTGTCCAAACAACAGTATTTGTGGATATAAATGACTTTATCTACATTTTTGTATGTACAATTCCCGCTGAATTCCCCGAGATGTACCATCATCTTGAAGAGAGATCAGTAACACTTTATTTTGATAGTCCACTTTAGACATTCTACAAACTATAAGTAACTTTTCAACTACATGTGTCAACTAACTCTCATTAGAGTATTAGTAGACTGTCTGCTTAATATCTGCTAACACTTTATTTTGTTGTTCCCCCAACAGACAATCAACTCTGACAATAAGTAACTTGGCGACTACAAGTGTAAGGACTCACGGGACACGGAAGAATCCATTTGCAGCTTTATTATAAACAGAGTCGTACAGGCAGGGTCAAGACGAGGCAGACAGAGCAATACAGGCAGAGCAAAGGGATAATCCAGATAACAGGCAGAGTTCGGGGCAGGCAGCAAGAATCACAATCCAAAGACAGTCCAAGATCAGGCCAGGCAGATAACACTCGTAGAATAATCCAACAGTCCAAAGTCAAAACCAGAAAACCAGAAACAGGGAATAACGCTCAGAAATGATCACCGGGGCAAATCAAGACTTCGCAACAGTGTGTGTATGAAGGTGGCTTTTATGTGTGTGTGCTAATGCGGTGCAGGTGTGTGACGCAATCAGTCCCAGGTAAGAGGTATGATGGGAATTTGAGTTTATGTCCAATGATCAATACTCCGGTGAAGGCTCCCTCTGGTGGCGGAGAGGAGGCGGAGCGGGAGCCTCCACTGTAACAGAGCCCCCCCCCTGCGAGCGGCTCCTGACGCGAGGAGGCAATTGTCGTCGGGGTCTACCACGGGGTCGAGGGGCCGGTTTCTCCGGGTAAGTCCTATGGAACTCTTCCGTGAGAGTGGGGTCCAGGATATCTCTTGAACTGACCCAGGACTGCTCCTCCGGACCGTACCCCTCCCAGTCGACCAGATACTGAAGATTGTTACCCCGACGCCTGGAGTCCAGTAACTTATGTACCCGGTACGCCTCCTCGCCATCGACCAGAATGGGTGGAGGGCTCTGAGAAGCGGTCCCTCCCTCCGCTTCTCCCCTCGGACCACCAGCAGGTTTCAGCAGAGAAACATGAAAAGTAGGGGAAATACGGTAGTTAGCGGGCAGGTCTAATCGGAATGAAACTGGTGAAATCTGTCTAATAATTTGGAAGGGACCAACATACCTGGGACTGAGTTTGCGACATGGAAGTCTGAGTCTTAGGTCTCTGGTGGACAGCCAAACCCATTGGCCGATCTGGTATTCTGGAGCGGGGCGACGGTGACGATTGGCCTGATGTTCTTGACGTCTGACGGCGTGCCTTAGGTGAGTATGTGCCTGATCCCAGACCTCTTCGCTCTTGTGTAGCCATTCGGTGACAGATGGTAGTTCTGTGGGTTCGCCGGACCAGGGGAAGAGAGGAGGTTGGAAACCGAGGATACATTTGAAGGGTGTGATGCCAGTTGCAGGTTTTACCAGAGAATTTTGAGCATATTCAGCCCAGAACAGGTATCTGCTCCAATCCTGTTGATGCTGTTGACAGTAGGTTCGTAGAAAGCGGATTACATCTTGATTTAAACGTTCAGTTTGTCCGTTGGACTGTGGATGGTACCCGGAGGTGAGGCTAATGTTCACGTTAAGATTCTTGAAGAACGCGGTCCAAACTCGGGACGTGAACTGCGGTCCCCTATCGGACACGATGTCTTCAGGTAACCCATAGAATCTGAAGACTTGATTACATAGGAGTTCGGCAGTTTCGAAGGCTGTGGGGAGCTTGGTGAGAGGAACTAGTCGACAAGCTTTTGAAAATCGATCCACTATGGTGAGAATGGTGGTGTAACCTTGTGAGTTGGGAAGATCGGTGATGAAATCTACTGCGATGTGGGACCATGGTCGTTGTGGGGTTGGAAGAGGACATAGTAGACCAGCAGGGAGTTTTCGTGGTGATTTTGAGGTCTGACAGAGAGAACAGTTGTGAATGTGGTTAATGGTATCTGGGGTAAGTGTGGGCCACCAGAAACGATTTTGTAGAAGCTGAACCGTGGCAGTGATACCTGGATGACCCGAGCTGGGACTTGAATGAACTTGATCTAGGAGACGGGCTCGAAAGGTTTCTGGTACATATAGGAGGTTGGCTGGACATTCTGCAGGAATGGGAGTTTGACGATTGGTCTGCTGGATCTCGGTCATAATATCCCATTGGACAGGAGCAACTAACAATTTCTCATCCAGTATATTCTCGGGATTGTGGTTCTGGGCAGCTTCTTCAGATTGTCGAGAGAGAGCGTCGGCTTTGGTGTTTTTGGTTCCTGGGCGGTAGGTAACCGTGAAATTGAATCTGGTGAAGAACAGTGCCCATCTGGCCTGACGTGGGTTGAGACGTTTAGCCGATCTGAGGTATTCCAGATTTTTGTGGTCTGTAAGAATGACAAACGGTTCTGCTGCTCCCTCCAACCAATGACGCCACTCTTCCAAGGCCAACTTCATGGCCAACAATTCCCGGTTTCCCACATCGTAATTACGTTCAGCTGGAGAGAGTTTGCGAGAGAAGAACGCACATGGGTACATCTTGGCTGGGTCTCCCTGGCGTTGTGATAGTATAGCCCCCACCCCTGTATTTGAAGCATCGACTTCAACAATGAATTGTCGTTCAGGATCCGGATGATGCAGGATAGGTGCGGTAGTGAAACGACTCTTCAAGTCGTGAAAAGCTTGTTGGGCTTCGGGGTTCCAGGATATGCGATGGTTGTGACGTTTGGTTAAGGCTGTTAAAGGGGCGGCTATGAGGCTGAAGTTTCTGATAAATCTCCGGTAGAAATTTGCAAATCCCAGGAATCTTTGTAGTTCTTTTATGGTTTGTGGTAATGGCCAGTCTACTACACCCCTCACCTTCTTTTCATCCATGGCGACCCCTTCTTGACTGATGACGTATCCGAGGAAAGAGATGCTGGTTTGGTGGAATTCACATTTTTCCATTTTAGCATAGAGGTGAAACTGAATCAGACGTTGAAGTACAGACCGGACATGTTGAATATGCTCTTCTAGTGAATTGGAGTAGATCAGAATGTCGTCAATGTATACAATCACCCACTTGTCCAGCATATCACGGAACACATCATTCATGAAGGCCTGGAAGACAGAAGGACTGTTGGACAATCCGAAAGGCATGACGAGATATTCATAGTGCCCACTAGTGGTGGAAAAGGCAGTTTTCCACTCATCACCCTCTCGTATGCGAATCAAGTTGTAGGCATTGCGTAGATCGAGTTTGGTGTAATATTTGGCCTGACGGAGTTGTTCTAAGGCGGCAGGGACCAGCGGTAGTGGATATCGATATTTGACAGTGATTTCATTCAAGCCTCTGTAATCAATGCAGGGTCTGAGTCCCCCATCTTTTTTCTTTACAAAGAAAAACCCAGCGGCTGCTGGTGAGGTGGAGGGTCGAATGAAGCCCTTTCCGAGTTCCTCTTCTATATACTGTTTCATAGACTCGGATTCTGGTTTTGACAAAGGGAAAATTCTTCCTCTGGGAGGTGTGGCACCGGGAATTAACTCTATGGCACAATCCGTTGATCTGTGTTCGGGGAGTTGTGCGGCTTTTTCCTTGCTGAAGGCTTCCTTCAAATCCACATAAACAGAAGGCAAATCTTTCGGCTCGGGTGTTGAAGTGTCAGATTCTGATTCGGGATTGCAGACACGAATGACTTTGGATAGACAGCGGTTATTACATGCTTCACCCCAGCGAATGATTTGACCTTCCTTCCAAGAAATGTGAGGGTTGTGAGTTTGTAGCCAAGGATGACCCAGAATGATGGAGTGATGTGGAGCGTGAATGACATAGAACTGGATATTTTCAGAGTGAAGAGATCCAATGTGCAATTGAACATTCTCCGTGACGCGCTGAATTTTCCCCTCTCCGATGGGATGTCCATCTAGCGCCTCCACTGTCAATGAAGAAGGACACGGTTTTAGTTGGATGTTGTGTTGTTCAGCAAATGTTTGTGATATGAAATTTCCCGCAGCTCCAGAGTCAATGAAAGCAGAAGTGTCAATGGATTGATCATAAATGGTTAAACGGACTGGCAGTGTGAAACTGGTAACAGGATTGTGGGATTTATCTCGGGCACTCACCGACTGGTTATGATTGGAGGGTCGAACAGGACAGGAGAGCTTCATGTGTCCAGATTGACCGCAGTACATACAAAGCCGATGTTGAATTCGACGTTCGCGTTCCTCTGGCGAGATGTGAGTGAGTCCCAGTTGCATGGGTTCGGGATGGTTAGTGGCTACGAGTGAGGATTGAACTGGTAACCGGGGCTTACGTCTGGATCGCATCAGATTATCGACTTGAATGGCCAGAGTGATATATTCATTCAAAGTTCTCCCCTCATCTCGACAGGCTAATTCAGATTGCAGTTCATTGGTAAGTCCTCTCCTGAAAAGGGTCTTCAAAGTATCCTCCACCCAGTTCGTTTGAGCAGCTAGCGTGCGAAAAGTGAGGGCGTAATCCGCAGCAGTTTCTTTTCCCTGAGTGAGGTTTAAAAGTTGATCGCCTGCATCACCCTTCTCCGTGGTATGTTCAAATACTTGACGAAACTGATTGATAAACTCTTGGAATGAAGAAAACGTGTTGCCCTCTGGTTTCCAGACAGCCGTGGCCCATTCTAGTGCTCTGCCGGTAAGGAGAGAGCAAACAAATGCGATGCGACTCCCATGACTGGAGTATAATGCGGGTTGTTGCTCCACAAAGAGTGTACACTGTAACAGGAACCCTTTGCATTTGGTTGGAGAACCATCAAATTTGTCAGGGAAAGCGAGTCGTGGATTGACTGTAGTACTCACAGTAGTGGGAAGCGCACTCGGTGGTGGTGGTGGTGTAGTTGGCGTTTGAGGCGCGGTACCCACAGCGATACGAAGCTCCTGCATTCCCTGTACGAGCTGCTCGGTGAGAGTAGTCAGATGGCTGAGCTGTTGATGGTGTAGATCTAGGCGTGAAGCTTGAGAGGTGAGTTCGGAGGTCAGTTGCATGACGGCTGCTGGATTAGTTGGTGGCGAAGTCTTCTGTAAGGACTCACGGGACACGGAAGAATCCATTTGCAGCTTTATTATAAACAGAGTCGTACAGGCAGGGTCAAGACGAGGCAGACAGAGCAATACAGGCAGAGCAAAGGGATAATCCAGATAACAGGCAGAGTTCGGGGCAGGCAGCAAGAATCACAATCCAAAGACAGTCCAAGATCAGGCCAGGCAGATAACACTCGTAGAATAATCCAACAGTCCAAAGTCAAAACCAGAAAACCAGAAACAGGGAATAACGCTCAGAAATGATCACCGGGGCAAATCAAGACTTCGCAACAGTGTGTGTATGAAGGTGGCTTTTATGTGTGTGTGCTAATGCGGTGCAGGTGTGTGACGCAATCAGTCCCAGGTAAGAGGTATGATGGGAATTTGAGTTTATGTCCAATGATCAATACTCCGGTGAAGGCTCCCTCTGGTGGCGGAGAGGAGGCGGAGCGGGAGCCTCCACTGTAACAACAAGTAAACGTATTCTCCTAACACCTAACAGTCTACTGACAGTCCACTATAATATACTAATACTCTAATGAGAGTTAGTTGACATGTTGTTGAAAAGTTACTTATAATTAGTGGAACGTCTAAAGTGACTATCGAAATAAAGTGTAACCGAGAGATCCACCAGTTAGAGGAGTTTCAAGTGAAAAATGGAATCGCTCCTGCGGAGTTAGTGTGTGTTGGAGACTAGCTAGAGAATAACATTTGCTAGCTAATGTTAGCATTAATTAACATGAAATGTTGAAGTGTTAGAGCATAATTGGCTGTGTTTTCAGAAAATACATTCAAACGATTAAAAACACTTAGCTGATTCGAATACACTTTTCTTTTCTAATTAAATATTTTTTTGAAAAAGGTCTCTTATGCACATCAAGGCTGCATGTATTTTATAAAAAAAAAAACAGTAATGTTTTCTATTTTAATACATTTAAATGTATTTATTCCTGTGATGGCAAAGCTGGATTTTCAGCATCATTACCTGTCATGTGATCCTTCAGAAATCTTTCTAATGTGCTGATTTGCTGCTCAAGAATCATTTCTTATTAACATTTGACGACTATTAATGTTTGAAACCATGATTTTTCTTTCAGAATTTGATCAATTTAATTCACCCTTATTGAATAAAATTACACATTTCTTAAAAAATAAATATAAATTATAAATGAACCCTAACTTTTGAACAGTAATGGTAAATGCAGTCCATTTACAGTAATGCACATTATTTGTAGTCCTTTAGCAGTTATTTTATATGAAAATGTTCAAATACTTGCCAAATCAAATGTGGTGATTAATCTTGTGGATTATTATTATTTTTTTTGGTCCCACTTTATATTAAGTGCCTTTAAGTACTATGTACTTACATTGAACAATAAGTACAATGTATTCTTGTGTTCCTGTTGTATTGTAAAACACTTTTGCTGCTATTGAGGTGTGATACGGGTAAGGTTAGGTGGTATGGGTTGGTATGTATGTACACAATAAGTCCAATATCAAATTATTAATTTCAATGTAAGTACATAGTACTTAAAGCCACTTAATATAAAGTGGGACTTTTTTTTTTAAAGTTTTTTTTAAATCCTTATTGAAGACATTTCTTAAACACCTGTGGAGAAAATCAATCAGAAAAACACATAAAAGGTCTGCTGCTGAGACTAACCAAAGAATGACGCAAGTTAACATTGTTACAGTTATCCTCAAAGTCATCAGAAACCTTCAAGTGTTGTATTAATGCACTCCAAGGATGAGCAACATCAAATTGATTCCCAGTAAAGCATGCTTTTCTAACCAAAGTCTTTCCCATATCTTCCTGTCTCCGAGTCTTGGAAACTGCAAAGTTTCCAGTCCAGTCTGTTTTTCTGACTGAAACCTAATCTGTCCCTGTCGATAAAGACTAAAAATAAGGTGTGGAAATGCTCGGTGTGGCTGTGCGCTCAGAAGAAGCACCTGTGAACCGTGCTCTTGGGTTGAGCTCCATTGATTCAGCCCGGCTCAGCGGGCAGTATTTAAGGAGCGGGATCCATACGGCAAAAAGCCAAAACCCTCTCACAATCCTCTCCCACGCCATCACATCCAGGTTTAACCAGACGAGCAGAAACATGAGGGGATGGTCGTGGCAGTGTCTGGCGATCGGAAATAATGCTTTAGCTGCGGAGCTGCCAGGGTTTTTGTCTTCCTGAAGTGCTGCGGGATTATTGGGAGAGGCATCTTGCTTTTGTGAGCATTTCATCAGCTCTATAATAGTGGTTCCTCAGGGGGATAATGTGGGGAGTGAATGAACAAATTAATTTAGCTCAGTAGGAGGACAGCGGCCGAGAGCAGGAGGCAGGCTTGTCAGTATGATGCTGTGTCAAAGAGAGGATTATGGGGGAGAAAATCACACTCGGTATCATGCTGGTGACATCTGTACCGTTTCTGGATGGTTGCTTTTCATCAGCCTGTTTAGGCAAACTGACACCGAGTTGGCCTCGTTTGCAAGTCAATTCAGTAATGTGTCTGAAAGAGCCACCAGCCTACCCTTTTCGTATTTACCATCGCAAGAGTGTTTAGTCTACGTGTCACCTCGAGACTGTATTCGTCTGATTCACTTTTAAATGTGTTTGACTTCCGTTGTGGCTGTAATCAACACATTCTGTAACACTAAAGATAGACCAACGCCACTTTTGCGTCATCGAAGGGTAACGCCCCCTTCTGGGGGAGAACAGCTCTATACTGTCTATGGGAAAACAAACGGATTCCCATGAGAACAGAACTTGCACTAGATCTGCAAAGTTTCTTGATAGCAAAAATGGCACAAACTGAAAGAAGCTAACGTTACTGAATACGGGGTTACAGAGGTGTCCCTTTGAAATGGTCGAAAACTGGATTAATGACCCCACACAGCGGCCAAATATGGACTATTCAGACATCTAACGTTACCACTATCTCGTGGAATCGCCAAGTAAGCACGTAGCCTTTTTTTTTTCATTAACACTCACAGTATGACAAACTAGACGATGAATGGATCATATTTAACTTGATTTAAGCTATTGACATAGTCTAAAAAGGTAACGTTAGCTGCTAACAGCTTAGTCTTTCTAATAGCTAGTCGACAACAAAACTGTCAATAGCTTAAATCAAGTTAAATATGATCCAAGTGACATGGCCTCATCGTCTAGTAGTTTGTAATAGGCTACTGTGAGTGTGTAAATGATAAATAAATAAAAAAGGCTACTTACTTGGTGATTCCACGAGATAGTGGTAACGTTAGATGTCTGAATAGTCCATATTTGGCCGCTGTGTGGGGTCATTAATCCAGTTTTCGACCATTTCAAAGGGACACCTCTGTAACCCCGTATTCAGTAACGTTAGATTCTTTAAGTTTGTGCCATTTTTGCTATCAAGAAACTTTGCAGATCTAGTGCAAGTTCTGTTCTCATGGGAATCCGTTTGTTTTCCCATAGACAGTATAGAGGTGTTTTCCCCCAAAAGGGGGCGTTACCCTTCGATGACGCAAAAGTGGCGTTGGTCTATAGTAGCAGCTGCTGCATAATGGCGGTTCTGTGCTTGACGCTTTATTTACCTGTGGCCTTAGGGAGATGGAAATGAGTTTTGGGAAGGGCATGTAGACTGCTGTCGTGCATAGTAAAAAAAAAAAAAAGGACTGCATTTATATAGCGCTTTCACAGACCCGATGGCCACCAAAGTGCTTTACATTCACCCATTCACTCACTCATTCATACACCGACGGTCAGGTCTAGGCCTTTTTTACATTGGCATTCTTCAAAATATATTTCATGCAGTTGGTGAGATACCTCGTACCTCTAGAACAGGGATTCCCAAACTTTTGTCAGCCAAACATTTAGAGAATATACTTGACGTAAATATTCCTTCATGAGATTTTATGTTAATTCATCAATAATTTAAAGGGCACCTATTATGGAAAATTCACTTTTACATGGTGTTTGAACATAAATGTGTGTTGGCAGTGTGTGAGCAAAACCACCCTAGAATGAAAAAAAATTTTTTTTACAATCTCAATAAGTCATATGCACTGTCTCATAACGAGCTGTTCTGAGATTCAGCTCTTTGTGACGTAGAACGGGAGACAGGGGTTTGATTGACAGTGTGGCTGTGGCCTAGACCCCGCCCTCGGTGATCTGTACACATCATCCTCCATAGTTTCAACGACGACAGCCGGTAATGTCTCTTGGAAACATAAGTGTTCTGTCGTGGACTCGTGGGTTAATCCTGTTGTTGTAGCTTAAAAGTTAATCCTCAAGTGTGGATCGTCATCTACTGTTTGCGATCCACCGTCACATCCAGTAACAGTAAGTGTGTTTTATGATTTTTGAGCAAATAGTCTTTTCAGTCGATGTCAGCCAATTCAACAACAAATGCGTCTAAAGTTGTTGTCGTTGTAGGATGTCTGTGTAGGCTATATAATTTAAACCTTGTTTGTATAGTGTGTAACCACACGTTTATATATATTTAAAGATATTGTATTAAAAACTGCATATATGTTGTTGTTCGGTATGTTAGCCATCTCCTCACATTTGCCACAGAAGCACCCGTATGACAAGTAAACATGACGCCACAGGTCCCCGTCCCTCGCATAAATGTAATTTTGCTTGTACGTAGCAAACTTTATCACAGTATGTGTATGTAATTTCAAAAAAATTGCGCCAGCATTAGTGTTTATGTGTGTCTGTGTTGCACATGCCCATCATTTCAAAGGGAACGCGATTACAACGCTAAAGTACATAAATGTATCAAATAACCATACCGAGACGTACTGGTCCATTCTCATTTATGTTTATTCTGCCGGAGTCTCTTCGTACTATTTATATATTCCGATTCAAACGTACGGCTGAATGACATTCAAAACAGCGCGTCTCTCACTCTCTTAGCCCTTCTGCTTACGGACTGCCATAGGTATTAAGTTACGCCCTCATCCAAAGGCAGGGCGGGGATATGCAGCTCATTTGCATTTAAGGTCGTATACCCCCGAAACAGCTCATTTTTAAGCAGGCCCCAAAATGACATTTTCAAATGGTTATAATAAATTAACTGTGGGGTATTTTGAGCTGAAACTTCACAAATACATTCTAGGGACACCAGAGACCAATATTACATCTTGTAAAAAGGGGCATAATAGGTGCCCTTTAACACATTCATGGTTCAACATCAACATGTTTCTGGTCACATGGCATGAAGGTAAACTATACAGATATTTCATCTTCTTAAGTTAGATATTTTTTTTTTTTATTATTTGTTTATTGTTTATTTATGACTTAAACTCACAAACCCCTGCTCTAGCTGTTTTTCCAGGAGATTCAGACTAGTAAAATATTTTTAACAGAGTAAGACCACTTTTATTAAGACATTATTAATGTATTCGTTATAGCTTAATTTAAAGGGCATATTTCTTCATTAGTCTATTTAATTCAGATCTATGGTGACTTTTTATTTCCATGATGCAGCGGCTATTTTAATTCAACAGTATTATGCATAATTACAAGGCTTATAAGAATTATAATTATAAGGTGGTTAAGATTATAAGACCAATTAATCATCTGTGTGCCAAAATTTGAATCAGAATTTAAATGAATTTTATGTTATAGTTCTGTGGAACAATAGCTCTGTATAGAATACATTATAGAAATTTCTGAGTGATGGTTGTTCTGGTTCTGTGGTGCAGAATTCTGCAACCAGGGAGGATGTAATGCATTCGAAGTGCTAAATCCTTTGAAGCTTATTCTTTTAATACTTTGTCTACAATCCAATTTCCTTAATGGATTTACATTTTAGGGAATTCATTTAGTAAGTGGTTTTTAATAGAAAACATTTCTCTACTGGGTCTGTGGGAGGTCGCATGTGTGAAGCACGTTGCAAGAGTCATACTTTAATAATATGTCAAAAGTGTGTTTAAGTGTACATTTACATTTATTCATTTAGCAGATGCTGTTATCCAAAGCGACTTACAAATGAGGAATACAACAAACATAAGTGCTAGTACTACAAAGTTTCAGACATCAATTAGATTAGTACAAGCTAGAACAGGAATAGTGAAAGCATATGCAAGGAATTTTATTCTGTGCTGATGGAAGAGATGAGTTTTCAGTTGTTTCTTGAGTAGTATCAGGCATTCCGGATAGAGTTGGGAAGATCATGTAACTGGTGGCCAGTGCGGAGAGATAAACAGAGCTGTGACGTGGGCTCTATTGGCTTCATTAAATATTTACTGCTGTGTTCTGAATCATTTCAAGAGGTTTGATTGTTCATGATGGAAGTCCAGCCAGAAGAGCATTGCAATAGTCCAGCCTAGAAATGACAAGGGCCTGCAGTTGCACCTCATTGCAGTACTTGAGATCCAGGGGGCGGAGTTGGATCTAGATCTAAGGGGTGGAGATGGGTAGGATTAGGGGTGGGGTTTTGGATTAGGGGTGGAGATGGGTAGGTTTTGGGGTGGGGTTGGGTAGGATTAGGGGTGGGGTTTTGGATTAGGGGTGGAGATGGGTAGGTTTTGGGGTGGGGTTGGGTAGGATTAGGGGTGGGGTTATGGATCAGGGGGTGAAGATGTGTAGGTTTTGGGGTGGGGTTGGGTAGGATTAGGGGTGGGGTTATGGATCAGGGGGTGAAGATGTGTAGGTTTAGGTATATGTAAGGTGGGAAGAGTTGGATCTGAATCCAACTCCTCTCCCTTGATTTCGTGTTCTGCAGTGACAGGGCGAAAAGTTGTGCTGCATGCTTTGTTAGGAAGGGCCTAAATTTTTTGATATTGTGCAGTGCAAACTTGCATGATTGTGGTATTCTTGAAATGTGGTCTTTTAAAGGTCAGCTAGTCATCAAAGATTACTCCAAGATTCCATGCACAGAATGCCTTTGGTTTTTGGTTAAAACCAGACCAATCTCAGTTGTAACTGAGTTATGGTCTGGCAAAGCATCATAGACAAATCATTTCCAGAGGGGCGTCATCAACGGACTTCGTGGGTAGACCTAAAACCAATCAGAGCGATGAAGGAGATGACGCATTCAGAGCGGCGGGCGGCGGAGAAACATCTCAGAGTGTTGTTCATTGCTCGGTTTTTAACAAAAAGGAAACGTTCAAATCACTTAAAACAGACACGATACCTAATTCGAATGTGTGATGTTTGATGGCGGCATCCATCTTTGTAATGCAAGCCACAAAATCTGCTTCAAAATCCCTGTGCTGTCGTCATCTTGTAAACCCCGCCCCAACATTTCTGATTGGTGTCACGATTTCGACGAATTGGAAATGGGCTTGAATGAGCTCTTTGCCGACTTGATGGGATTATTGTTGATGAATCTAGCTGGATGGTGAAATTGTGCTGTACAGTGACAGTCAGAGTGGCAGGCAGGGAAGACATGAAGCTCTGTCTTTGCTAAGTTGAGGTGATTTTTTTTTCATCCACCAGGCAGACTGAGATCCGTGCGGCCCCCGTTGGATCATCTGGATGAAATGAAAAGTAGAGCTTTGTCATCAGCATGATTGGACAAACCATGTGCAGTATAATGGGTCTCAGTGATGTAGTGTATATGGAAGAAGCGGAGAGGTCTAAGAACAGATCCCTGAGGAACCCCCATGACCAGTTGATGTGCTTTGGACTTCTCCCTCCGCCCAGACCAGCAAAGTGGAGTCTGGTTATGCCCTCTGATTACAGAGTGGACAGAAGGTTCTGATGATTAATGGCCTGTTTGCACCAACAAGTATATTATTGTCCACACTAGTGGACGATAACATTGTTTATTCTAAGCGCGAGCTGCAGGATTAGCTTCTGCTGCTTTAAATGCTCAAGCTTTTTAAGGCAGGATGGATTCTGATTGGCTGTCAATGTTTTATCAGCTACAAAAAATAGTTCTTAAAGTAATTCCAATGATATCATTTGAGTGTGCCATTATCGTTATATTTGCGGTGTGGACTTTTATATTTAGAACTATTTTAGAACTATATGAAGAGTTCAGATGCAAAAGCCTCTAAATGCCATTTGAAATTTTCTTCTTTAATGATGATTTTTATTAAACTTGTATATTTAAGTTCAGTAATTTCACCTAAATAACAATTAATAGGTAATTATCATTGCCATTTAAGTGAAATTACTGAACTTAAATATACAAGTTTGGTAAAAATCATCATTAAAGAGGAAAATTTCAAATGGCATTTAGAGGCTTTTGCATCTGAACTCTTCATATCTTTCTCTTTATACTTGTCGTTATTGGTGTAAACAGGCCTAAACCGCGTCGAAAGCTGCAGATAGATAGATCTAGCAGAATGAGAAGAGATGATTTGGAATCAGCTTTCGCAATCCATAGAGCTTCAGTGACCAAAAGCAAGGCAGTCTCAGTTGAATGGGTGCTTTTAAATCCTGGTTGAAGTCAAAAGTTTTAATTTAAACCAACAGAAACCCCTGACTGTTAAGAACAGTGACCTTTGTTGTGAAATGGATAAATTATTTAGACATGCATGTCTTTTTAGACTTATGCATGTTACTTTCAAGTGAATGAGATTGTGTCTGTCCACTCATTAAGTAGAGCACTATGTGACCCATAAGCCCTTCAGAGGGACACCTGCAGTCCCCCTCTTTTGCTGGATGTCTTTTAATATGAATACAATGGCATGTGTGCATACCGTGGCTCGCTCTGCAGGGGCAATGGAAAAGATCAATGTGGCACACCTGACTTGCTGAGTCCTCCCTATAGAGAAGCTGTCACTTATTAACTTTAATTAAATCGCCGGCGAATCGTGTGCCGCTCGCCGGTGCGAAAAACGACAAGTCTCCTCCTTTGAGAGCCCGCCAGACGCCTTTTGAATCTCCTTCATTCTCTCAGTCTATTGAAGGGTATAAAATAGGCATTGATAAGCGAGGTACAGAATGCATCCTGGAGGAATAGGAAGGGATGTTTTTCACAGTAACACAACCTGGATTGATTCTGATTGATTTTCCCAAACCACCAATAACAGGCCTTGTAAGAAAGTGCACATCTTGTTCCCTGGAACAGCCTTATTAAACTTTGTTTAAAGCAGTTCCTGGAATTGAATTCAGTGGGCGGCTTGCTGTGGGAGTCTCTCGGTGGGCTTCTAACTGCACATATGTCCTGAATGCCAGGAAAGTATTGGATTATGTTAGTAGTTCCTTTTTATGCATTATTTTCCCGTATTTTGTATAGATGTTATTTCAAATAGTGTTGTAGTTCTATTTTAATTAGGGCGTGGAATCAATTAAAATGTCCATTTTTTTCCTCATGCTTTCAAAGCTAGCTCTCTATTGCTAGCCTCTCTGAAATTGCATTCCCTACCTTTAACAATTAAACATATTGGAATATGTTTAGCTTTACCTTTCTTTAGTGTGGAATATCCCAACATGATTTTTCTATCTGAGAGCCTGCTATTATTGTTTTTCACTTCATGTTAATCTAACAAATCAGCTTCTATGTGCAATTTGTTTATCTCTCTTATGATATTTTTATTTTTACAGAGAAAATGAGGTTCTGAAGGTTCAGCTGAAGAAGTATGTTGGAGCTGTCCAAATGCTGAAAAGGGAAGGCAGCCAAGGCAATGACGGTAAGTCAGTGTTTCCTTAATATAGCATGTTTGAAATAAATTTGACCACCTCTTATGGTGCGTTCACACAGGACGTGAATAGCACGTCAGGCGCGAATGATTTCAATGTTAAGTCAATGCAAAGACACGTTACGCGCATAAAAAATTCCTGCGGCGGGAATGAGGCGTAGAGCGCGAATGGCGCGAATTGATCGCCTGGCGCGTTAAGCACGAATGATTTAGTTAGTGCTATTTGTGCATTCACGCGTTTGACGCGAATTCGCGTCTGCTGACCGATTGAAAAATCTGAACTTTGGCGTCAAATTCGCGCCGCGTTAACCAATCAGGAGCCAGCTGCTTGCTCACGTGGTGCAGTATCTGGATGCTTCAATAGATTATTTTGTAATATAACTATATGTGGTTCTAATGCACAACAAAGCAAATATTTTATCACTCAAAACTTTCAAAAAATTTCTATATATGAGACATGTTCATTTTGTATTGAATGTTATTTATTCCATATCTAGATTATATGAAATATTATTATAATGTAAAGACAACCAACATACAGTACATGTGCATAAGTTCGTGTCTGGACGTGAGAGAGAAAAAAATCACAGGACAGGTTAATAACTTTTGGAGGCTGGCTCTATTTATCATCAAAATAAAAAATAAATTACAGATTAGATGGATGAGGGCGAGGGCGATCCTCGCTCCGATGCGGGACAACAGCTCATCAAACTGGACGCGTGACAGGTGGAAGTACCGCTGACAGGGTACGAATGGTCCGGTGCACACAAATACGGCAACGATGATCCCCACGTCGCTGTTTTGCTCTCCAGAGCAAATACTGAGCGGTGACTCTCTCGACGAATGCTCGGTCGACAAAAAAAATGGCCGCCAACGGATTTCGATTCTAACGCACGTAAATTTCGTTTACTTTTGTTTTTACACACGTCAGGTTCACTCTTGACACGCTAATTAACACAAAGTGGTCAAGCGGCAAACTAGACGCGGTAGACACGAATTTGACGCGCTATTCGCGTCCGGTGTGAACGATTCTGTAACCTGCAGCCATTTTCGATTAATTGGTCATTTTTTTAAAGGCTTTTTAAAACTTTAAAACTTGTTGCCAGATAAAATCACCTTATCAAAGTCAAACACATTAACGTGAAATATTTTGTTGAGAAAAGGACTGTTAATTAGATTTTATGTTAAAAAACGTTGTTATCTGTGCAGTGATGCGTTGGATCTGCAGACAATCCAAGCTCCTGGAGGGTTTATAATGAGGCCAAAAACAAAACAAAACAACCAACCTTTTATTGAAATATTGCATTGTAGTTCTTCCTTTGTTGCTGCAGACTATTAAACATGCGTGTGATGAATGACATATCCCTCAGTGGGATGCTGTCATATGTTTGAACAGCCTGTCTATAATTTCACAGTTTTTCTGCGATATGGTGGGAATTTCAATTATCTCTACATCATCAACAGATGATCATTGTGAGATATTTTATGCAGCAAGTTTAGTGTGGTAGCTCAGCTCTTATATGCAAAATAAAAGTATGCCTTACATGAGCTGAAATGAGAAGAGTTTATCAAAATTCCTGTGTGGGTTGTTTGCGTCTCATCCCTCCGATAAATCCAGCTAACTGGGTGATGTGCGCCCAGCAACTATTGGTTGTGAACCTTTAAGATTGCGCTTTGCATCTTTTTAATGGATTTGACAAACACGCTCCTCTTCACTGATCAGCAGTCCCAGCTCTCCCAGTTCGCGTTGTGTCGTGCTATTACAGTATCAGTCAGATCTGTGTGTGGAAGAGCGGTCCTACAGGGGATTGAGCCTCAGAGAAACCCCAAGCGAATGCCTAATAAAGAGTTTTATACAGAAGGATCATGCGGGTCTATTATGGCTCCTTGTTGGATGCACCAGGCAGCACTATTGATGCAAATTTCCCCAATTGCTTTCTCTGTGGCTTTCTCTCTCTCTCTCCATTGTTGCAAAAAATAAAAAGTAGAAAAATGGAGGAGTCTAATGCTCCAATTGAAAACCAAGTGAGCTGCCTATGGAAGCAGCATTTGAAAGCATCAAAGATATGCTCGCAACTCGAAGGTTAGGCATAGTAATTGTACTGCCTCCTTTAATCAAATTTCACACAGTTGTTGCCACATTTTACGGCAGACATTTTATATGTCCTTCACAGGGAATGCACTCCCACAACGCTTTGTGACCAGCTCAAGTGAAAAGATGAATCCAAGATGGCAGACGAGCAATGCCAGTATAGCTAAACGTTTTATAGCTAAACGAGTATCGGTTTTAAAAAAGTTCAGTGTAATTAAATGTGAGATTTTGTGATAATTAAATGTAGTTGATTGAAACATTTATTTTTTGTTTTAATTGTGCGATCATAGCTTATCATCATGCTAACCTCAAACTCTGGCGCAAAATGAACCTTTGGTCTAATTACAAATTGTTACTTAGTCAACCGTTATCTGAGATTTGTTTTCATGATTGTCGAATGCAAGTAGTTTTATCTCTAAAAACAGTTTAGCCTATAATGCTAGTATAACGCTAGTATATAGGGCATAGAGTAATGACAAATAAAAATCGCTTGTTATTACCACTAACAAGGCTCAAAATAACCCCACACTAACATAATAAGGGTCCCTACATTCAAACCGAAGCATTGAGAACTTTGTCAGTGTCCATACAGTTAAATAAGAAGATATTTTATACACACAGTCAACTTCGCGAATACAGGAAGAAGCCATCTTTGAAAAATAGTCTCTACCAGTCGATCTACGAACGCCGATACAAGTGCGCTGGTGAGATGTAAATAAGGTGATAAGGTGAGCACGAACATTAGTCTACGTGTACATACTGAAGAGAAGAAAATGGTTCGTGTTTGTGTTTCTTCCAGAAACAACGGACCATGTGAGATTCTGCACAGTTCAAGCTCACTTGGATCGGCGTTCGTAGATCGACTGGTAGAGACTATTTTTCAAAGATGGCTTCTTCCTGTATTCGCAAAGTTGACTGTGTGTATAAAATATCTTCTTATTAAACTGTATGGACACTGACAAAGTTCTCAATGCTTCGGTTTGAATGTAGGGACCCTTATTATGCTACCGTGTTATTGTGGGGCTATTTTGAGCCTTGTTAGTGGTAATAACAAGCGATTTTTATTTGTCATTACTCTATGCCCTATATACTAGCGTTGTACTAGGCTAAACTGTTTTTAGAGATAAAACTATTTACATTCGGCAATCATGAAAACAAATCTCAGATAACGGTTAACTAGGTAACAATGTGTAATTAGACCAAAGGTTCTCATCTTGCGCCGGACTTCTCCTTTAAATCAGTTGTGAGTCAAGGCTTTAGTATGTAACATTGTTTGTAGGCACGCACACACGGGGTTCTGCGAGGGATGCTGCCTATGTAGGCTGTTCTTGGTTGAACTTGAGACACATCAAATTGATACACAAGCGTGCAATACGAGCCTTTTTCATGTCCTGTCAGACTGTGCACACACAATCTGAGCTCTTTTGAAAGTTGTGCTTTAATGATAGTGTGCTCCCGATGTGATCTTCGTGAACCCACGCTTCTGAGATCGTGATATGTTTAAAAAGAATTCCTTGTGTCTCCCCAAAGTTGAACTGCTATTTCGTTTTTGCTAGTGTTGGATTAAAGCATGCAATTAGATGAACGCCTCGCTCCACCAAAATGTGAAATTGAAAAATCTTTTTCAATCCCATATCAAATATCCTTTTATTACGCATTGGAAGTGAACATGAAATCATGCAAATGAGGGAGGTTAAGAGTCTTGTCACTTGCAGAGGCTGCAAAGAGAGCAAAAGCAGCTGGGGTTTCTTCTCCTCTTTTTTTTCTTTTTTTTTTTTTTTCAGAAATATGGGTCAAAGGGAGAGTCATCAGTTCTGGGATAACCCGAGCTGAGAGAACACTACATTTGTCTCAGATGAAAAATGGTAGTTATGCAGCTTGTTACAATAGATAAATCTGTATCTGTGTAGTGTGAACTGAGAACTTAGAGGATTTGTTCTGAAGTGAAGTGCTTTGACTATAACCAACTAGTTGATTGGCAAGGTCAACTAGTTTATATAGCTTATTTACCTTTTTTCTTGATTATTTAGCTGTTTTTTTAGCAGTTTTCTAACAGTGTGCTGTTTTTTTTATAGCCGACAGTTTGCACAATCTCAGAAAAGTTTAAAAACTGCTTCATACTTTTCTATTCAGTTAGTTAAGCTTTTTTGAACATAACACATCCCATATAAAAGACCTTTTCTCTTGGTAAGTGTGGTTTGCCCACCTTCATTTTAGCAGGGGTCACAACTAAATATGAGAGTAATGACATTTATGATGCGTTTTGATCAAGCGTGCCGCACAAGCCCTCAAAAGTGAAGCCAAAACGTCTCGATCGCCGCCCTGTGACCGGACCCTGTATAGCTCATAACCCCCGCCTCCCCATGTTATTCAATGGGACGAGAGACCAACTAAACAGTTAAATTACACTTCACATATCCTTTTTCCAAAGATAGTTTCTGCCATTTACTGTAGTTTCTATCACGTTGATGTAATTTCAAGTGTTCGTTTTTAATATAAGTTTGTTTTTAGCTAGTTATGTGATGATAAAAACGATGCTCTGACATCATGATTGACAGCTGTGATTGACAGGTTCTCTGTGCGAGGTAGTCACTGAAGCACCAGCAGACTTTTTTAATTATGTTGATTATGTGGTTAGTAGTTGTATTTACCTTATTTTAACGAGGTTCTGCAATCAGCAGACGTCATTGGAGAAGAACGAAGCAGACAGAGGACACTTAATGAAAGTGCGGGGCGTGTGCTTGCGCTTGATTCAGCGAGAATGAGGGCGCGGCCTTGATTTCGCGGCTTTACTTCCTGCTCACGACTGCGCATGACTGGTCCCGAAACACGCAAGTGCGCAGACTCAAGTTTCAAGATGTCAGCGTCATATCGAGACACTGGCGGCTTCAGTTCTCTCTGATGGAAAAGAGTGAAGGGGCGTCGTCCATCTTTTTTTAAGACTTTGTTCATCAAAGATTGTTGAATCACAAAAATTTTAAGTAAATATGAATATAAAAATATTAAAAATATAAATGTTGTTTCCACAAAAATATTAAGCAGCACAATTGTTTTATTTTTTCTATATTATACAAATACTGATTTGATTCTCAGAACATTTCATAAGAATGATTTCTGAGGTATCATGTGACACTGAGGACTGGAGTAATGGCTGCTGAGAATTACAGCTTTGCCATCACAAAAGTAAATGATATTTCAGAAATATATTCTAATGTTTTTGATCAAATATATGGTGAGGCAGCCTTGGTGAGCATATGAGACTTCTAACATTCACTTGAAGTGAATCTTTAAAAGCAGTAATTTGTTAACACTATAAATGAATATCCGTTTTTCATACTGTACATTGTAATGTTGTGAAACAATTGAAAAGATTTGAGTTTTTAGGGATTTCTTGGATGCTATTTGGATGTAACCCAAATTCACTATGATACAAGATTTTGGTATTCAAATTGTGTTGGATTCATTGCTTCATCAGCCCTCCTTGACTTATAATGCATTCATTTGTTTGAGCCTCTGACAGGCTAAATTAATCTTAGTTCAGGAAATGGATCAGGGCGCTATTTAAAAATGAATAAACGTGCCGTGCTTTCGCCTCTCTCCGATGACGGCCACAGTTAATGAGTCAACGAACGCCATTCTTCACTAGTGCAGCCAGAAAAGCGTTAATAATGTCATATTTCGAATTCATTACACGGCAGATTGTATTTACTCAACCCTGTTGGGCTCTGGAAGCCAAGCCGTTTTGTTGTTTGCGACTCCGCTTTGGTGGAAAGGTGTAGATGAGCGTGCAGCCGTGTGTGGGTAATGTGGGTTATTGTGTTTACTTGGACTAATGCGGATCCCCGCCGTGTGTGAGAGAGCTTGGTGTTTATTAATCAGAGGCGGTGCGTTCACAGCAGAGCCGAGATGAGCGGGTCGCGTAGGTGGGGCCAGGTGGTCTTCGGCAAGGGGGATGACGTACCTGATCACTTGTTAATGAACGGTGTTAATGAACATTTTAATCATCGCCTGCAGGTTAAACAGGGCCCGCATAACTCTCGGCTCAAGCCGTGTCCATTATTGCACCGTCGTCTTAAGATAGAGAGGCCGAGGAGGTGTACGCCGGATACCTCACACTGGGAGAGCACCTGGACTGTGATGGTTTCTATTGCCTGAGGTTATTTTTCATTTACTGTCAAGCCATCCCCTGACTCTCCATAGATGCCCCCCTCCGGCGACAGAGCGGGTGTTCTGGTTCTTGGTTATGGTGGACCTCAAGATCTCCTCTGACAGTCATAGTGTGACGGCGACACTAATTTGTGATTCTGGTCCTGCCGCGCAACCCGAGAGAGAGAGACACAGACAGGCGAGAAAAGGGGTAGAGGGTGGAAAACATTTGCCCATCATTACTCAGGCCTTTATAGGCCTGAAATAAAAAGCACAATGCAGGATAAGTGAATAAAGACATCAAAAACTCTTGTTTGGCATTTCTGTTGGATATGAGAAATTTCAAAGGGCAAACTAAACAAAAGCAGAACGAAACCGCACTACTTGTTTGAGCTGTGCAGTGCAGACCATTGTTAGACCATTATTAGACAAGATCACTGGGAGATCCAGTGATAAAGCATTTGAATTTTTCACAGATTCACTAGTATCGTTGCAAGATCTAAAGAGAAACATTCATATTCAGTAGGGGTGGCACGGTTCACGAAACCGACGGTTCGGTTTGTATCACGGTTTTAGTGTCACGGTTTTCGGTTCTGTACGGTTCTTGTTATTTTTTTCTTTTAATCTTTAACACTTCAGAAATGTACTTCAGCATGTGATATATAGCTTAATTATCCACACTTTAGGATACAGTATTAAAAAAAATTATATTCATGCAATCATGCACAAACTGAATTTGACTCTTTGACTTTAAGCACATTTTGGGACTATCTCAGAGGAAAGCTAGGTGAGATTTTGACACAGCAAGAGAGGAGAAATTGACATGCTTTTCGTTTATTTGGCAAAAAAAAAGGAGAATGTGTATCACTATGTCTACAAGAACTTGTGCATTTTTATCACACAAATCTTATTTACACAAAGAAATTAACTTGCATTTATGAACTGACAACTTTTGTAGCTCTTACAAAAATTCTATCTTTTAAAAGAAAAAAAGAGGAACTACACTGTCTTTTATGAATAAGTCAATATACATGAAACCTCATTGCCTATAATTAGGCTACAGAAATAGCAAAGGCCATAAACATAAAGTGAAAAGTTCAACCTCAACACAAAAAACAGTATCAACAATGCTTCTATTCCCAAAAAGTGAGGGTACCTTTTTTTCAGTTTAAATTAAAGTGCAGGATTTGGAAACATTTGACTGAAGCTCTTATCTAAACATAAAGTGCCACTGTAACGTTATATTAAAATACCATAACATGAAATCAAAAATGTCCCCACACACCGGACTTATAGACTTATAGGACGGTGGCGCATCCTCCAACTCCCTCATCTCTCCCACTTGCCATTTCTCCGCGTGCCGTGACCTCCATACTCCACTTTTACTGGCTTGTTTATTAACTTGAACCGGCGCTGCACAGAGCGATCGGTAATGACATCAAATATCGCGAAAGTGAGTGACGGAGCCGTCGTTCCCGCTCTAGTGTGATGTTATTCACCGGTCGCTCTGTGCAGCGCCGGTCCAAGTCGAACAAGCTTATGTCGCGCGAAAAGAAAACACACGTCACATACGGGCACGAGGTTACATTGCGCATGCGTCGAACCGTGGGACGCACACACGCTCCGAACCGAGACAAGCGAACCGAACGGTTCGGGTGTTTTTTCATGTACCGTGCCACCCCTAATATTCAGCGCTGAATTCTCTGTTAAAGCAGCATTATGTTGTTTTTGAAATTTTGCTCTCGGGGTCCCCCTACAGTTGGGATACAGTATTGTCTTCTACTACTGTCGTAAAATCTGTCATGGTTACACCAGGGAATACACGCGTGCATTTGTTGACAAGTGATACCCCCGAACTCTGCAGAAGGTAGGAGTTCTCACATCTTGGGCAGACTCCAGTGTTGCATGTGAAATGTCTTCATCCCAGGTACATTGGCGTATATTTCAGTATGTCATATGAATATAGTTAAATGGGCTTTATTTTTTTCAAACGTCAAAAGATCGCGTAGCTCACGTTTACAAGCCAGCGAGGTTAAAAAAAAAAAAACGCTCGTTGGGCTCTCGTGTCGGAATTTAAGGAAGTGGGGGAAGTGATGTATGCCGTAAAGCAGTCGAATTTTGTAGTTCTTTTTGTGCTCGGGTTCCTACCCGCACCTCGAAGTTACATAGTGTAAAAGCGATACAAACACTTTCAGGCTATTGCAGACCTGTCATTCAACCTATTGTAAGTCGATGTACCATCTCCAGGGTCTTTGAAAAATATTATAAAGGTTGAAAAAGTTACATAGTGCTGCTTTAAAAGCCATACATATCAGATCAAACAATTGAAGATCAACAAACAAATTGTAGAAGTCTCTTCAGTCCACAAATCACCAACATTGTCCATGGATCCCTATACCATGGATGCAGTAATGCTAACTCTAACCATGTTATTGTGGTAGAATATTCATACTAACCTTTGAGAGTGAAATTCATGCACTTCATTTGGCTTTCAACAAGTGCTTCACATTACTTTTCTAGCACTTGATCAAATTTAAATGTAAAATTATGTGATGACCAAAAACATTATCTGATCTTACTTCAAAGATTATCCCCATTTGAAAAATTGGTAACACTTTACAATAAGGTTTATTAGTTAACATTAGTAAATGCATTAACTAACATGAACTAATGATGAGCAATGCATTAGTTACAGTGTTTACTAATCTTTGTTAATGTTAGTTAATACAAATACAGCTGTTCGTTGTGCGTTCATGTTAGTTCACAGTCCATTAACTAATGTTAACTAATACAACCTTTGATTTTAATAACGTATTAGTAAATGTTGGAATTAATATTAACTAAGATTAATAAATGCTGAAGAAGTATTGTTCACATATTGTACATGTTAACTAATGTAGTTAACTAATGTTAACTAATGAACCTTATTGTAAAGTTTCCAGATGGCAAACAAACACTTTTGTGGCTTAAAGATGAAAAAAGACTTTAAATTTGCAACTATAACCAGTAGATGACAGCCAGTAAAATGTACAAAATATTGGTTATATACTGTTTGAAATATGTTTCTTCTTTGCATTGTTTGTGTGGGCTGGAGTCTTGCCCCTGGCATGTTCTCACCCCATCTCTCTGTACCATCCAGGGTGAACGAGCCCTTACACTTGCTGTGCTTATGCCTTGGCTACTTTCTCACTGTTGCATCACTGACTTTGTGTTCGTCTTGCACAATGACAGCTATACAGTGAGGGCCAAGTAAAGGGCAACATATTGTAGGCAGCCCACGAAACCAATTCAACAGTTGCTTTCTGGTGAGTAGCAGCTGCTTATCGGCCATTATTCAGATGAAGCTGGGCTTCAGAGGCCTATACCATGCTGAGGCCCTCCAGGAACACTCCGCGCACGAACAGACCTGCGTTCATCAGAGAAGCAGTTTGGCGCTTCTGCTCTTATCAAAGCGGCCCGGACGCTCTGCCTGTCCCCAGGCCCTGCTTCAAAAAAAAAAAAAAAAAAGCATGGGGAGATGAAGAGTAAAATAAAGCGCTGTTTGTACCTGGCCTATGCTAATGTGCCTCTCAGCGTGGTGACTTAAGCTGTTTAACATGCATGATGCTTATCAAGGTTAATCAAACTTTTTGTTGTTAAACTAGCAGCCAGACTGAAGAGGTGATGGCTGCCGGCAAGTTTTAGCACTTGAGAAGCGCTTGGGAGCCAGAACTATTGAGTTTGTCGTCTTCTTCTGCGTAACTAATTGTGAATTAATAAGCATGTAGCCGTGTCGCCATGTCAAACTGGTGACAAAATTAAAAAAGCGGTTTGTGTGTCACCAGAATGTTAAAGTCAATGCGAATTGCTGTTCGCACTCTATTTTTCAGAGAAAAACAAGATATTCAATAAAAGAAAAGGTTGGTTGATTTTTGTCCACCGGGAATTGTCAGGAACAGAGGAGGAGTATCAAAGGTAGAAGGAATGATTACATTTTGAATAAAGATTATGTAGACTTTCTTCGGAATAACATTTACTGATGAATTGTGTACAATAAATGCACAAACAGAAAGTACATGGTCAATTTTTATCTTCCTGGGTCAGCATATCCTGATTTTATTATTTTATTTCAGTTTATTTTATTTGATCAGTTCCACCATTTTCTTCTTATTGATTGGTTACACGATAAGATTCAATTCTTTACCATCTGTTTATGCATTATGTATCATGGACTAAACTAAACTTTTTACAGCATTTATCAATCTAGGTATAAACTACTCTTCTTTAATTCAATTTGTTAGTAGTACATTAACTAATGTTAATTTATAGAAGTTGAGATGTCAAAAATGCATTATTGTACACAGATACATACTGTAAAATAATTATTCATTTCAAGTTTGTGATACCTACAGTATTTCCAAAATGTTAACCCTCTAGGCGCCCCGGTCGTGTTTACTCGACAAGATTTTGTCAAATTGGCCGTTTTTGTCAAATTGGGTGTCAAATTTTGTTCGTCAGACATGTCATACTTCATCCCCGACTCAAAAAATGTCATGTTTCTATTAGGGCTGTCAAACGATTAATCGCGATTAATCGTATCCGAAGTAAAAGTTTGTGTTTACATAATATATGTGGGTGCACTGTGTATAATTATTTTATATATATAAATACACACACATGCTTGTCTATATTTAAGAAATATTTTCATGTATATACTGTGTATAGATTTATAAATATAAATATTATATATATAAATAATATTTTTTTTCTTGAATATACATGCATGTGTGTATATTTATGTATATACAAAATAATTATACACAATGCACCCACATATATTATGTAAACACAAACTTTTATTTTGGATGCGATTAATCGTTTGACAGCCCTACAAACTGTTCGAGTTAGAGCGCATTGAATCAGTGCGATCAAAAGTGGTGCTAGTGTGCGAGTGAGACATTTTATCCGTCTCTCCGCAATCGTGGCGACAGTATTGTGGTGGAGACTTTGTCTATTATCACTGGGTCTGTTTGACGAGGTCGAAGTATTCATTGTACAGTTTTTGGGCGACATGAAGGCAGGGTGGGGAGTCGCAGTGACAATGTGCATACTGTATACTCGGCGCATGCGCGAGGCAGATCTGGAACTCGCGCTGCTCGTATCATCTCACTCATGATCTGTGCCTTGCCGTGGCGAGTGATCTTTTGGACTAAAAAGGTCTTGTCTACTTGTGTTTGAATAATATCATATATTATATATATGTATATAATATATGTATCATATGAATAATATATGCCCCATACCATATAATCAGAGTGCCTACTATATGTAGTAAATGGAAAATCTCTTCAGCAAAAGGCCAAACACGAACTTGCATGCATACGTTTTTGTTTTACCAATTTTTGGTAATGATTTACACAGTTTGTTTACTACTTAATATATACCTGAGCATTCAGTATTGTGCAATATACAGAAGGTGATGGACATTTTGGGGGGAAAGAAGTGCTGCATTTTATCATTTAATCTTGACTTTTCATGGAAATTCTATAATCCAAGATTGTTGCCACCATATGATGTCATAATATGCAAATTAGATGGAACAATGTAATACCTACATAAACTTTGGGTCATCCTTAATATTTCTCTATTTTACAGAAAGTATCGATCTTTTTTAACTTTTAAGATATAACCTTTGAAATTAAGATGTCAAAATTGAACGTTTTAGAAAAAAACCTTTGCCGTCTAAAGGGGTTAACACATTAAACCTTATTGTAATTTTAATTGTTACCAATTAATTAAAAACAATTGTTCAGTGCACAACTATACTTCGCTATACTTATAATTTATGCAAATAATGTTTGAAACCATTTTTTTTTTATTGTAACAATGTCGGTAGCATATGTAAATGAACAATGTTTACTCGCTCTGTGACCAAAAAATTCACGTTTAATTGTAACGAAAAGCTCAAAGGCTTTCGTGAAATCAGAGTATACTTTTTTAGTATTCCCACCCACAGACAGTCAGATCAACAGAGGGTTATTAACAGCACAGTTATTGTATCCCACTCTTTAAACAGCATTATGATAAAAATTTAATAATATTGTTTTATTTCCTGTGTGCAAGGCATAAAACAGTGTTCGTAATCATCCAGTTTGAAATGTTGACTCCAAAAACAGGTTTTTCAGATTGTCCTCTCCATATTTACAATTCTTTGCTGTCTTTAGCCTCCAACGCACTTTCACGGATCTTTTCACCGGAAACCAAAAGTAACTCACTCCCGCTAAACGTTTACTCTTTAAATTCTTGTCAAAGTTTGCTTAGTAGTATTTCCTACTCAAACAAGGCAGTATCTGACTCTGGCAAACTGGTGGGAGTGGCCTTGGACGGCAACATGCCCAGTTTTGAACCTATTTGGCAAAAGGGAAGACAGCAGCAGTTTTCTCTAGTCAGGCAGCACTGATTAAATAAAAACTCCATTCTACTGCATAGGCAGCCAAGTTTTATTGCAAGCCCAATGTGCAGGCGGTGAATAGAATGATTTCTCTTTGGCCTTGTCCATAACATGAAGTATTACTCTTACCCTCATATTTTAGGCTGCATAATGGTGTCTGTGCATTAATTATGCAAACGGACATTTTGACATGGTTTTCCATGCACATTTTGATGCAGCTGACCCCATGACCAGAAAGCATTTGAGGATTTTAGTGCTTGCTTTCTGCTGACATGTGGAAATCTTTTATGCAGAGTATAACAAAAGATGCGAGGAGGTAAAATGTATTCCTAGCTTCTTTCATGCGGAAAACTGTTTGAGCTGATTTACATTATTCCTTGCATCTCTGAGTTCATCAATGTGACATCTAATATAAATTTAGCCAAAACCAGGAACTATTGGACCATCTGTTTGCTCCAGCTGAGCTCGTCTCATAAACGTCTCAAACAGCAGCTGCCATCACTAGTATAGAGAAAAGGAATTGTTCCAGCATCATTAGACCTACAGGCTTTTCAAATATGTCTATTATTTCGGGTTTGTACCATTCTCCTTGTGCTAATTTTTGAACTATAATGAGTTTTCAAGGGGAAATATTCACGCGTTGCCAAATCAGGTGAACATGTAGGACAGCTTGTGTATTGAAATGCTCGAGGTCAGTTTGGTTCAGACTTATCGCGTTGTGCCGAGGAGAATTTAAGATGACTAATCGCACCGAGCTCATGTTAGACAGGTTTATCAGAAATACGTGCCATATGACTGTGAGGGTACAGCGATCTAAAGTTTGCATCACAATGCTCAATCTTATTAACACTTTGCCACTGGTGACTTAATATCTAATGGCAGTTTAATCTGAACAGTAATTAGGTGCCTGGCTGATTAAATCGGATATGCGTGTTGAAACTTATTTGTGTATTTGCATGAATGCCAGGGGAGGAGATTGCCTCTATTTCCTGCTAGTGAATGTCCTTCCTCAGCCTTGAACTGCTTCTTTGTAAAGTCTGATGATGTCCTTTATTATTACAGCAGCTTCTTCCATTTGACCCTGAATTTAGAGAATTTAGCTTATTTTGGAAATTCAATACTTATTCATTTATTATTTTATTTTAATGCAAATAATGATTTTTTTGAAGCATGATAGACACTCTGATGGTTTCTCTTAGGGATTCACCGATGTATTTATCTGCATCTGATAAAAGGAATTATTTTTTTTTCTATTGGCCATCGGCCAATTGTTTAAAAATGGCTGATGATCAGGGCTGATTATATCCTGTCAATCAAAAGGGATGGGAAACGTGTCAGACTGCAACTTAAAGAAGAAAATGTCTCTTGTGTTAAATTTAGGGCTTTCTAAGTTAAAGCTGCAGTCCGTAGCTTTTCCTCTTTGTCGCCATCTCTGTTCGAAATCTGCAATTGGAGTTATTCGCGGAATTATCATTTTTACGTGGGTTGTAAATCGCATGAAACAGTGCGGAAGAACACAGTGTTTTGAGGAGAGTGCTGCTGTCAATCACCACGCTCTGTGGATACTGTCATACAGAATCACAGATTTACTTTTTGAAAGTTTGACCAACATAAGAATATTCACCGGAAAATGTCTTCTGAAGAAATAAGTAACATCCATTTCGTTCTGATCAACTAAGGGGGAAAAGCATTCGACATGAGAAGCGTCATTAGATTTAATCAACAACCGCAAATTATAGCAACTGTGCAAATTATAGCCTACTTTGTTCTCAAATTGTTCATGTTAACAACATCAGCATTGTGTGACTAATGTTAAATTTAATGTGTTTTATGGTTACCTGTGCAGTTCAGAATTACTGTGACCCGATTGAACTATTGAAATGTCTTACTTGTTCAGCAGAAAAAAACAGTCTCTTCTTCCGTTTTGAAACCCTTCAAAACATGGAGTTAACACACTTTTCAAAAGCCCCGCCGATGTTTAAATCCTTGTGTTCGCATGAGACGGTTTCTTTCTCTTTCTCTAAACACCTTAAATCCGAAGTACGAAGTCTTTTGGGTTTTATAACTGCTGAATCTCCAGTTGACACTGATAATTGTTGTTTGGATCTTTCTGGATGCCATAAGTTTAATTATGTGAAGTGCTGGGAGAAAAGCCTATACATCTTTACATCTCTCCTCACGCGCAGTATAGCCGGCTAGCCGAAACTTCTTTGTGTTTACGGGTGTGACGTAATGACGCAAAGACATACTCGAATTTCCCGCGGAAACCCACCAGTACCACTGGAATTAAAATCATTATTACAAGCTATCTGGTTTGAATCTAGCTATGGCAAGCAGATAGTTTTGACCACTGGCAGAATATGTTTTTTTAAAATAATTATTTTGGATTATTTTTAACTTAAAAAAGTTACGGACAGCAGCTTTAATGCAACAATAACACCATAACATTTTTTTAAAAAAGTAATGTTAAACAGGGTATTTTTTACCCTATTACCCATAGTTCAACCCAGAGTTCTGTGGTTTTTCCATGCTCCAAACATTATTTGTAGCGCACCTCCCATCCACTTTTGCAAACTACTTTGTTACTTATGTTAAAAAACAAAGTCTCAGCTTTCAAATTTTGTTCGTTTTATCACATAATTGGGACAGATCGCTTTAGCACCTCAGTTCAGTGTGGGTCATCACTACCTTTTTAATACAAGGAATAACATGAAAAACATGCATGAACACACAGGGCTCTATTTTAACGGTCTGAAACGCAAGTATCAAGCGCGAAGCGCAAGTAACTTTGTGGGCGGGTCTTGGGCACTGTTGTTATTTTACCGGCGGGATAAATGACTCTTGTGCCCGACGCTTAAAAGTTTAAAAGGGGTTGCTCTGAAGTAGCCTCATTATTCATAGGTGTGGTTTGGTGTAATGTGAAATAAACCAATCAGAGCATCATCCAACATACCCTTTAAGAGCAGGTGCGCATGTTGCATGGCGCATTGTTATTATTATGGCGGATTTACCAGGTGCGCGCCAGGAGCGTTCACAGCCGAGGAGATCGACGTTCTCGTCAGGGCAGTGAAAGACAGAGAAGTGACTTTGTGGGATGGGAGAAACCCACCCAAATCAGTGTCGGTTAAATATTATATACATATGTGTCTTGCCACTATTGGGCAAAGATCCTTCAGTACTACAATTAGCCTTAAAAAAATAAGTAATTAAGTTTTTTCATCTTCATGTAATTGTAAACCACAATGATTTCCTCCATGTGTTAATATTTTTCCTTGTTATAATGTATGATTTGCAAAATTAAAAACTGCTGCATCTGTGTTGATGAGAGCATCAAAGTGTACAATGTCTCATGTAATCGCTCAATCAGTGTTTAAACCACAGGAAGATGTGGCTAAAGCAGCTTGTGAACAATATTGCAATTGCCTCAGGAAATTTATCCAATGTTCACAGTTTGTTCGTTATCTACAGTATAAAAACACTTACTGTAGAGAGGAGCTTATTTACTGAATAAATTTGTCATGAAGACTAGTGTTTATGTGCAACTGAGTTTACATTTCAGCTTTTTTCCTTAAGAAAATCAGATATCTATATTGTGATCGTCAAATATCATTTTGTGTAATCTGCAAAGAAATGTAGTATGGGTGCATCTCGACTCTTTTATACAGAATGCATTTTGTAGTAAATTTTTGGGGTGAACCATCCCTTCTATTGTTTTATTTTTTTGTAGACATTAATCTGCAGTCACATCAAAAATATTGTGCACATGACATATGAAGGCAGCCTTGTAATTACTATAGCCATACGTTTTCTCTTGATGATATTTCTGGATTCTGGCCTCAGGATAAGAAGATTTTTCACATAAAGATGCACACATTTACTGCTCATCCTAGTGTGGATGGATTGTAATCTGCCCACAGGGAGAGAGTGATTCTCAGTGAAATTGGACAGAATAACGTCTTCCGCAGGGGTTTCTTTGTGGTGACCTTGCGGTCCTTTATTCGTAATGATTTTAAGATGGAAAGTCACTCTGCCATCTGTTTTTTAATGGATAGTGGAAGGTGTTCCCTGACTCATGTCTTCATTATTTTTCAACAATAGGAAAATAAGTTACTGACAAGACAAGGGAATTTTTGTTTTTATTAGTTACATTGATATTCTAACGAAGGCTGGGTGAAAATAATAACTACATGGCTCCTTTGATTGAACATGCTTATGAAATTTAAATTGCAAGTTGCTTGGAAATTAGACGTGGGGTGGATGCTTGTGCGGAGAGGATTTGAGACCAGGTTGGGTTAGTGAAGGTGTCATTTTTAATACGCTGGTATGTTCAGGTTCAGGTAAGATGAGAACGCCCACAGCATCATACCTGATGGCTGTTGGAAAGGAGAAATACTTGGTTGGTCACTGTGATTTACACGCTTTACACACCAGTCATTCAATAATTAAAGCACTTCTTTTAATGGGGTATGACCACTATGTTTATGAGATTGCTCACTAAACAGGGGAGAAAAAGTACCTTGGCACTATCATCAAGGGAAAATGAAGATATAGATAAAAACTGTCTGATGAAAATGATTAGCATCTGTAATGCAAGACCATTAAAAAAAAAAAAAAAGTGGTCCAGTGACACGACATGCCATATTGAGCCATTTGGGAATATGTTAATGAGTTGTATTTCAAACAAATAATACAGACATAAATGAGTTATTTAATAACGTGTATTATTAAATGGACCGGATGATCATTATTATTCAACATACAGAATTAAGCGTCAGTGCTGATGTCTGATGCTTTCTCAAAGTTCCCCAAACTTTTAGGAGCTGAACCCTGAATCCTTGATTGTTTTCTTGAGACGACGGGTTTCATTTTGTCAGAGCTCCCTCTCCCTCGGATTCTTTGAAGAAATGTTGGCCCCACTTTAAAATGTAATAGTACTTCCTGCATTTGAAGGCAAAGCTTACTCTTAGTTGAGACACAACTGGCACATTTTTTCCCAGCAAGATATCAGTCTGGAGAGAAATGTTTATTTAATAATTCATGTTTTTTTTTTTTTTTTTTTTTGGCCAAAGTTCATGTATTATGTATTTTATTATCCATTTGAAATAATTTATACTAACCTGTTCAGGGTTGGTAATTTTTTCTTTTGTTTTAAAGAAATTCTCTGTTTTACAGAAATGAACACTTTTAATGAGAAAGGATCCATTGAATCACATTCTTGGTCATATTCTTTTATTCTTTTTATTTTAATGCAAAGTACTTTGGGCAACCTCGATTGTAGTGCTATATAAATAAACAGAAAGAAAGAAAAAAATTCTTCATGAAATGAGAAATTTTTTTTCATGATAACGATACATATCACTATATAATTATTTTGTTTTATTTGATCTCATTTCTGGTATTAAAAATAAGAAAAAATAAGCAAATTACAAACAATAGGGCAAGTACAATATAACACAACAACATTGATACATAGATTATAGTAAGAAATGTTTTTTCAGCACCAAATCAGCATATTAGAAATTATTGTGACACTGGAAGTAATGATGCTGAAAATTCCAGCTAAAGGAATAGAAATGCTGGGTTGTTTTAACCCACTTTTGGGTAAAATATGGACAAACCCAGCCATTGGGTTAAAAATGTAATTTAAAAATGTAACCCAAATTGGGTTAAAACAACCCAGCATTTTTTAGAGTGTACATAAAATATATTCAAATAGAAAATAATGATTGTAATGAAATGTCACAATATTACTGTTTTTACTTTATTTTTAATCAAATAAATAAAGGCTTGGTGATCATAAGAGGCCACAAACTTTTAATCAGTAGTGTATGTCAATTAATCGCACTAATGCCATACTTAACTCACGATTAATCACACATTTTAATCTATTCTAAATGTCTCTTGATTTCTTTTTGTCCCATTTTTTTTTCTTCTCATTTTAATGTTTTTATCAACATGGAAAAGTGGATCGGCATGCTTTGTGCAAATGTTTTATATTGAAAACAGATTCACACTATTTCTCACTTTGAGCAAATAATCTTTCACACAATGTAACACTGTCCATCAATAAAAGAGTGAAATAAATACTGACGAGGTCCTGATATTGACGATGGGGCGGAGAAGTCGCATCAGCTGTGTGTGTGTGTGCTTGGCCATCATCAACTGGCATTTCAGACTGGACGTGTTGCGATGATGATAGCTCCGTTCACAACGACAAAACACACAGATCACTTTGGTCTTGTTAACGGAACTTGGCAACTTTTTAAAAGTAAACTTTCCATTCAGAATCTTATAGAGAGCCTAAGTCCCTCCCCTTCCGGTCGACCACCATGGGACCTTATTTCGGAAAAAATATTGAATGGTAGTCAATGGCGAGAGACAACAAACATTTTGATCTCGTTTGAATTGTGCCCTGAATTGCACATATGATGTTTGTCAATTTAAACGATACATTTTAAAGTAAAGAAAGTCGCAGTTTGATGTAAAACCGTTGAGGTATAAGACTGTGAAAATACGTAATTACAAAGACTACAAACCCCAAAGGCGCACATTTTCTCTCAATGAATGAAGCCAACTTTACTGAGGCTAATGTCTGTCATTGTTTCTATAGTCTTCCGTTATAATCGTAACGTTACGCCGTCATACCCGAGTGTTTTGTACCAGACTGCACACACACGAGCAGCGGATCTCACTCGTTGTTTCGCTTCCCGGGAGATGTAGTTCATTTAGAGTGATTTTAACATAAAACTAAATGTTACTCTTCTGTTTTATGACAAACTGCACATTTTTGACTTTCAGAATTATCTTTTAAATTGACAAACATCATATGTGTAATTCAGGGCACAGTTCAGACGGAATAAAAAGATAAGTTGTCTGTCGCCATTGACTACCATTCATATTTTTTCCGAAATGAGGTCCCATGAGTCGGAAGCGGAGGGGCGGGACTTAGGCTCTCTATTGGCATCCATTTCGGCGTCTCGCACTCGTCAGCCACTGAAAACGTAACGCTAACCAACTATTTGGCCGCCTCTTAAGCCTAAACAAGTGTTTGTGCCTGTTGTTTTGTTTCCGGTCTAGCTAGATCCGCTCGCGTTTTGTTTGACGAAGCAACAAAACATTCTCACGCGGTGCAAGCCATTGAAATGAATAGATGTCATAGCACAGCGCCGAGTCCTGTTGCAAAAGCATGTGAAAAAAACTACAAAGTTTGCTAGGCCAAAAAGAACATTAATCGTGCGATAATTGACACTGTTAAATGGGTTTGCGTTAACGCAGTTAATAACGCGTTTAACTGACATTTATAATTTTGTTTTTAGGTTAGTGAGCTGACACAGCTTACCCCACTCTTTTTTTCTTGATCAACTGCACTGATTGGTTTAATCAGAGCAGTGATCGATTAGCATACGTTGTAAATTCCTCAAGAAGTTGCTGCTTCTAATGTGCACAGCTGAATTGGACGCATGCGAGTTGTGATTAGTTTGTATTTCATAACCAGTCGCCAGCTGCCTCTGAATCCTCTGGGGACTGAAGGTGTATGCTGTCCTCTGCTCATCGGATATTGCTGTTGGTCAGAGGTGGTGCACCGATGGCCTCTCCAGCAGGATTAATTTCAGCTTCCTTCAGAGGAACTTGCTCCCTGGCCCTGCTGATGAAAGCTAGGAGTTTGAGGAGACTATCGTACCTGGTGTCAGGGATCTAGCTCTCATAATAGAGTGTGATAGCATCTGGCTAGCTTTGCACTTTTCCCCAAACCTCAACATAGGAAATGTCTAAATTACACTAAATTACATGCAGAGTCGGTGATTCTTTTTTTTTTTCCCCTCTCGCCGCTTGGTTTTTAATTCTGTCTCTATCAGGAACAGAGCAAATCTCATTTGATATGAAATAAAAGGCTCTCTCTTATCAGCTATTTGAAAAGAAGAGTAGTAAAGGACAGAAGAGGACTTTTGCTGCAGACACCCAGTCTTCTGTCTTTTTATAAACAGATGGGATATCAGCACTTAAGGCCATTGCACACCGAGTCCGAAATTCGCATCCGGAATTTTCGCACGTTAAAAAAAAAATTCGACCTCACGTTATGTCAGTCACGCTTGCACACCGCCTCCGAAACTTTCGTCCGTCATAAAATTAATCGGATCGGGTTCGATTTTCTGCGTTTTTCGCATCCAGAGCCAGCATTTTGAAAGGTCTTTTGACACTTCAGGGCCGGGGGAGCTCGTCCTCAAATTATTGCACATATGCGCCGTGCTTTCAGTTTCGGTTTTCAATTCGATCAAGTGTTTATGTTCTTTTCTCTATATTGGATTATGAAATTAATAAACCTCCCCTTTCAATCAGATTGAAATTTAAGATCGAATAAGGTGTGATTGAGCAGCCTATTCGATAACTAATGTATTATTTGGGCACAATACACAATAACAGCCTAGCTGTTCTGTCTGACCAGCGCTTCCAACGGGCCGCGCGCGGGTGTGTGTTTGTCCGTGTGTGTGTGTCCATACCTGGTCCATTTCAGACACACTGCCAGTCTCCGTTCAGAATCGATTGGTTCACGGAAATTGGTGGTCTTGTTTTTAATATGGCTCCAGAATCGCTAGCAAAGCATCGAACTGTCCCACTGACATTCTGAGGTAAATTTTGAATCGCTCAGGATAAATTCGCAACTCCTTGATAATGAACTCTCCTTCCTCTCGGCGCAATTTCAGAATTGGATGGACGTAATATTTTCTCTTTCTTCATTTTCAATAAGAGAGGGCAAAAATCATCCTCACTGCTTGACGAATCCATTTGGTATTTTTGCGTTTTTTCCCGCAAAGGTTTAAGAAATACGCAACGGACTCGGTGTGCAAGGTTTCTATGCGTGACGAATTTTTAAGCTGACGAACACGAAAATACGCATACGAATATTTCGTGCTCAGTGTGCAATGGCCTTTAATGTACACCCCCTTGCCTTAACATTGCCATCATTCAATGATTAAAGGGTGGACATTAATATACTAATCAAACGAGTAAGCTTCAGTTATTGTGTTATGCAGCAGTTCTCAATTTTTTTACTTAAAGGGGTCATATAATGGTACACATACAAGTTGATTGTACTGAAATGTGTGTTGGCAGTGGCTGTACACAACCATCATATAATGATGAAAATCCATCCAGTGGTTTTTTTTTTATCTCATTATAGTTGAGACAGACATCTACTGACATTTGTTAAGACAGTGAGTGTGAAGTTGTTGTTTTTTTAGTTCTTTGCCAGTCGCGAAATTTTTTTTGTCAACCTATACTGATAAACTGAAACTGTCCAGTTTAGTTCACTAACCGTTTTCGTTATCATATTATACATTCACCTGTGTTGACATTGCTGATGAAAGATACACGAAAATAGTTAGTGAAATGGCTTATAACATCACATGTGGGCTAAATGCAGTTTATTGTAACATTATCATGGTACGAGCACAGAGCATTAGTTCAACGTCAAGCTGATAAAGTAGGCTATTATTGTACCTGCAGTGGGAGTTTACATTAGTTTCCAGCATGTTGTGTGATTATTTCGCCGTTGCGTTGAAAGTCTCCGTGTGGCTGGTAATGACTGCTCGCTCTTGAGATCTAGCACGCACACGAGCACGAGCGCTCTTGTTGCATTCTCAAACATCACCGCTAGAGGCCGCTACAAATCGCATACAGCACCTTTAAGAGGAAAGCCTTTTTTTCAACGTGGTTTTCCGCTTCTTGGCTTAGTTGTTGCTGTTCATAAATGCTTCCACTTTCTAATGATATCACTTACAGTTGAGTGTGGAATATCTCGCACGGATGAAATTTCTGGCTTATTGCAAAGATGGCATCCTATCACAGCACCACGCTTGAATTCACTGAGCTCTTCAGAACAATCTATTTTTTCCGCAGATGTTTGTAAATGCAGACTGCTTCACTATCTGCTTGGTTTTATGCACCTGTGGCAATGTGATTGAAACACCTGAATTCAATAATCAAGATTTCTTCCCCAATGCTTGTCCGTATAGTAGATTCAGTGCCTTGTGAAAGTATTTGTACCCCTTCATTTTTTTTCACATTTTGTTATGTTGCTGCCTTATGTTACCACTACTTTAAAATACTCTTTTCACATCAGTGTACACTCCATACACTATAATGATAAAGCAGAAAACAGATTTGTGACAACTTTAAAGGGTTAGTTCACCCAAAAATGAAAATGAAGTCATTAATTACTCACCCCCATGCTGTACCAACCCCGTAAGACCTTCGTTCGTCTTCGGAACACAAATAAAGATATTTTTGATTAAATTTGAGAGCTGTCTCACTACCACATTGGCTCCTAAGGGACTGCCTCTTGATGGCCCAGAAAGTCAATGAAGAAAATGTTTAAATATCCCAAGTGACTACCGTGGCTCAACTATAAGTTTATCAAGCGACGCGAATACTTTTTTGTGCGAAAAAAACAAACAAAAATAACGAGTTTATTCGACTATTCATTTTCTTCCTTGTTGGCCTGAAACGAGACTTCCTTAGATTTCCACGACGCATGCGCGAGAATTGCGATCTCCTTCAACTACCTCAGTTCAGTTTTCGAGCATGCGTCGTGGAAATCTAAGGAAGTCTTGTTTCAGGCCAACAAGGAAGAAAATGAATAGTCGAATAAAGTCGTTATTTTTGTTTGTTTTTTTGCACAAAAAGTATTCGCGTCGCTTGATAAACTTATAGTTGAGCCACGGTAGTCACTTGGAATATTTAAACATTTTCTTCATTGACTTTCTGGGCCATCAAGAGGCAGTCCCTTAGGAGCCAATGTGGTAGTGAGACAGCTCTCAGATTTAATCAAAAATATCTTCATTTGTGTTCCGAAGACGAACGAAGGTCTTACGGGGTTGGTACAGCATGGGGGTGAGTAATTAATGACTTAATTTTCATTTAGTTTCATTTCACTAACGCTTTAATAAATATTAAAAACTGAAAAAACCCAGATAATTGGAGTGATTCTGTTGGAGAAGTTTCTCCCATCTTCATATATGATCAACTATCAGCTTCTTGGTCACCCCTTAAACCAAGACCCTTCTCCATCGATTTCTCATTTTGACGAGCTCCTGGAAGGGTCCCGGTTGTTACAAACTTCTTCCATTAAGGATTATGGAGCTACTTGCTTCTATGAACCTTCAATGCAGCAGCATTCTGTGTCTTGAAACAATCCTGTCTCTGAGCTCTACCGGCAGTTCCTTTGACCTCATGAATTGGATGTTGCTCTAATATGCATTTTCAGCTGTTACTGTGTGTTCACACCGGACGCGAATAGCATGTCAAATTCGCGTCAAGTTTGACACTTGACCACTTTGTGTTAATTCACGCGTCAAGAGTGAAACTGACGAAATTTACGCGCGTCAGAATCAAAACCCGTTGGCGGCCATTTTTTTATGTCGACCGAGCATTCGTCGAGGGAGCCACCGCTCTGTATTTGCTCTGGAGAGCAGAACAGCGGCGCGGGGATCATCGTCGCCGTATTTGTGTCCTCCGCACTCTTCGAAGGCGAACAGTTTGGCGAGTTTCACCATTTGCTCACTCCAGGAGCTGCACCTGGATGACGGCCACTGTCAGCGGTACATCCGCCTGTCACGCGAACAGTTTGATGACCTGTTGTCCCGCATCGGAGCGAGGATAACCCTCGACCTCATCCATCTAATCTAGCTGTCATTTATTTTTGTTTTGATGATGAATAGAGCCAGCCTTCAAAAGTTATTAACCTGTCCTGTGATTTTTTTTTTCTCTCACGTCCAGACACGAACTTATGCACATGTATGTTGGTTGTCTTTACATCATAATAATATTTCATATAATCTAGATATGGAAAAAATAACATTCAATACAAAATGAACATGTCTCGTATATTGAAATAAAGTTTTGAGTGGTAAAATATTTGCTTTGTTGTGCATTAGAACCACACACATTTAGTCATATTACAAACTAATTTATTGAAGCATCCAGATATTTCACCACGTGAGCAAGCAGCAGGCTCCTGATTGGTTAACGCGGCGCGAATTAGCGGCAAAGTTCAGATTTTTGCATTGACGCGTCAAACGCATGAAAGTAAAAATTGCACTAACTAAATCATTCGCGCTTAACGGACCAGATGCTCAATTTGCACGACATTGACGCGCGAATGAGGCGTATTCACGTCTACCGCGCCGCACTCTACGCCTCATTCGTGCAGCAGGAATTTTTACGCGCATAACGCGTATTTGCATTGACTTAACATTGAAATCATTCGCGCCTGACGCGCTATTCGCGTCCGGTGTGAACGCACCATTAGACCTTTTATTGAGAGTTGTTTGCCTTTCCAAATCACACCCAGTCAATTGAATTTGCTACAGGTTACTGTAACTCCACTCAAAACATCTGCAAGTGAAATTAAAATGCCCCTGAGCTAAATTTCAAGTGTCCTAGAAAAGGGTATGAATACTTATGTTTTTAATTTTTAATAAATTTCCACAGTCACACATCTGTTTTTTGCTTTGCCGTTATGGTGTATGGAGTGTAGATTGGTGTGAAGAAAAAAGTAATTTAGTTTAACAAGACAGCAAACTGGGAAAATTAAGGGGTACAAATACTTTCAGAAGGCACAATATAATAATTAATATATTAATTATATATTAAAAATAAAAACACGTACTAAACAAACATTGAATATTATTTTCTGTGACCCTTAGAACCATGAACATGCTATTGTGTCGCTAAATCATTGAGATATTGATTTAAAGTCTCCAAGTAAATATTTTACTTCTGATCTAGGGGTAAAGTGCTAAAATATTTGGGAACCCTTGCTTTTATTATAACCAAACGGGAATGACTCCTGAATGACTGAAAGCATCGTCTCACTTTCTCTTCTCGTCATCAGTCCTTGGGGCTGACAGACTTGCCTAATGTTGCCTCAAGAGACTGCGCAAACGATGCTTTTCCCCATTGTTTTTTAGTGGCTGGTTGTTGAAATAATTGATTTGACCTACTTTAACATTTGTCATTAGTCATCTGCAAGTTTATCAGCCGCGGCGCATTAATTACGGCGAAGAAGCAAATTAATCGTCTGTAGGCTCTGGTCCCTCTCATGGGGAGGGGGATTTCCCTTTACCGCTGTCAGGACTATTACCATAATAACGAAAAAGCAATTAGATTGACTTTTAGAAATGGCAGTCAATTATACTGACTGGAACTAGACTGTCGAGTGTCCGATAAAGTAGCGTTCCGCTAATACAAACAAGCATCCCCACCACCCCTCTCACTTAAGCAATACAGGATGAGCTAAATAACCCAAAACCACCGGTTTAGGGACACACTGTCTAGCTCGAGACTTCTTTAAAGGCTAGACGGTGTTTGTGCCGACCCTGGCCATCAATGAATATGTCATTCATGGCTTATATTAGGGCTATTAAAGTGTAGGGGAGGATGATTTGAATCCTCATTATAGCCTCTAGCTTATGATGTTTTCAGAATCTCAAGATTAATGAGCCACAACAAGGCTCGTTCCATGTTTTCAGAGCAGACGACATCATCAGGTCAAGTTTCTTAAGCTAATAGCTTTGATCTTAATGTGAATAATGAGGACTTTTAGTTCTAACACACAGACAAGTAATCTCTTTTAAATCTATACTAAAAGAAGTACAAGTACAAGTGTATCTAAAGTGAAGTGGGAAATCGAGGGTGATTATTAAGTCTTCACTCTAAACGATGCTGGGTTGTTTTAACCAAATTTTGGGTCAAATATGGACAAACCCAACTGTTGGGTTAAATTTATTAATTGCATTTTTTTAATCCAACATTTGGGTTTGTCCACATTTGACCCAAAAATCCTAGTGTTTTAGAAGATTTGTTGTTCAAGCTTCAGAATAGCAAAACTGTTTGATGCACTCCACTACACATGCTTATTTGGAGATTTATAAATGGTCATGTTTATGCAAATGATCAAGCTTTTTTAAGCTCAATTTGTAAATACATTTGTTTTTACCAAAAATGTTTGTTTTTGTTTGTTCGTTGCATATTTTCTGTTACCAATCCAGAAAAGCATGCGGATTCTTCCAAGGAAGCCACTGGCAGATAATAAGCTAAATCAGGCCTAATTATTTTAACCGTAGTGCTAAAAAAAGGGATTCCTTGATCAAACATTGGCCGCTTTCCATCTCCTTATGATTCATTGTAGGGCATAACATTACCATATTGCTCAGTAATCTCTCAGCTTCTTCGATTAAAATTTAAATATAAAATTGTTGATGTTGCATATGAATTATTTATATCATGACGCACAAAAGTGTATAAATGTATCGGGTCAGTGAGATTTTTTGTTACTATTATTCAGCATGGAATCATTAAATTGATCAAAATTGACTGTAAAGACATTTATAATATTACAAAAGTTTTGTTTCAAATAAATGCTGTTCTTTTGAACCGTCTATTTATCAATGATTCCTGAAAAAAAAGTACTGTGTCATGTCATGGTTTCCATAAAAACCAACATTAGTATATCAGCATGTTAGAATGATTTCTGAAGGATAATGTGACGTGGAAGTAATGATGCTGAAAATTCAGCTTTGCCATCACAGGAATAAATTACATTTAAAATATATATTAAAACAGGAAACATTTATTTTAAATTGTAATAAAAATTCACAATATTACTGTTTTTACTATATTTTATCAAATAAATACAGCCCTGAACAGGTTTTTTTATTTCAAAAATTTTGTTTTTGTCCAAAAACATAAAAAGATAGATAGATAGAATGATAAATTAGAAAACCGTCTTAACTTTTTTCCCTATTAGTTTTGCCTTATCACATTCTGTTGGACGTGTGACATTGGTATTATTATTGTTTTTATGCATTAATTGATATATATTATTCATTTCAGATGTCTGCTCTTAAAGGACATGATTACACAGATACCTTTTCTTTGATGCTGAAAAAAAGCAGCCAGTGATGCAGAAGTTTACTTTACATTTAGATTTAGAAATTACCTCAAGAATTTTATTTTGTGAAATTGTGTAATAAAAATAGTGAAGTACAGGCAAAAAAAAAAAAAAATGTTAACAACAGCCATGACGACCTCAAAACAAACAAAAAAAATGAACCCATCGGAGTGCCTTATCTGAAATATATTTTTTCCCATTATTGAGGTCCTTACAGCAAATAGAGAAGCAGAACATCTCAGTCTGTGCTCGTTTTGTCTTTTGAGTCAACTGTATTGGTTGGTGGAATGTCAGTTCAGAAGATTGTAAGCAATCTTGCTCTGTAAAGCCTCCGTGTTTGCCCTCTCTAAGGTGCAACGAGTGTTTGGTATGCAATTTCACGTCTGGGCGTCAAATTGACTGCGTCCTGTACTTAGTAGAGATCGCTCGCTGATGGAATGATACGCTGTTGTTATCTCAAGCTGTCTCACAGGAAGCGACTGCTGCATGATGGGAAAATGGATGGAGATTACTTTGATCAACACTCTCATTAACTCTTCTTTTTTTCCCCCCTTCAGCACGTAAACAGACTCATTTTGCATATGTCTGTCAAAGCCACTTTTAATCGCTTACAAGTAGCTAAGATGTACATAGGACTTATTTTTTCTTCCTTGCGTCCTGAGAGACAAGTTCTCTGAGAACTTCTGGACAGAATTGAGATTATGAAAAACCTGATACCTTCTGAACTTCGCAAAGAAAATATTAATACATCATAATAACCTATACCTCCGTATGAGGCTCTCAGGGCAGCCTAGACCGAAACAATCGATTCTTTAATTTGGAGAGCTTGTGTTGTTGTTTTATCTCTACAGTCATTACAGCTTATCTAATGCCCCCAAACAAAGCTAAATTCCTAACATGCAGCAAACAATAGGAAGGCAACATAAATGACGTCCACCGCTATAGATATCCTCCTGTTTGGCATAACAATTAAATAGTTTTGCTTTCACATAGAATACTCGGTAACACTTCACAATAAGGTTTATTTACTAATGTTAGCTAATCTAACATGAACTGACAATGAGAAAAACATTTGTTTAAGAATTTATTAATATTTGTCAATGTTAGTTATTAAAAATACTGCTGTTCATTGTTTGTTCATGTTAATTCACAGTGCATTAGCTAATGTTAACAAATGCAACCTTTGATTGTAATAACGCATTAGAAAATGTTGAAATTAATATTAACTAAGATTAATAAATGCTAACTAAAATTCATGTTAACTAGGGTAGTTAAAGGAGAACTCCGGCGCAAAATGAACCTTTGGTCTAATTACTAATAATTGTCCAGCTTCTAAACTCCCAACCATCTCTGAAATCCTTCTTACCCTGATGACTATTTTACTTCTTGCACACTTTTGAAGTGATTTATGGACACCTTCAAGATTGGACTATGTTGTCTATGGACTATGATCGGACTATCTCTATGTTGCTAATGCTGATATATATGTGTCCATCTGCTCACTTATTTATTTATTTTTACCTTTATTATTATTATTTATAAGGTCATTTTTATCTTTATTATGAAATATTACTTGTACTAATCCACGGGCCTTGCAATTGCCCCATGGGGATAAATAAAGTTTTTTGAAATTGAAAATTTGAAAAAATCACACATTGTTACCTAGTCGACCGTTCTCTGAGATTTGTTTTCATGATAATCGAATGTAAAGAGTTTTATCTCTAAAAACTGTTTAGCTTATACACTAGTATATGGGGGCATATAATAAGTAAAGAGAAATCGCTAGTTAATACCACTATCAAGGCTCAAAATAGCCCCACACTAACACAGTAACATAATGAGGGTCCCTACATGCAAAAAGAAGCACTGAGAACTTGTAAGTGTACAGATCGTTTAATAAGAAATTATTTTATAAAGACAGTCCACTTCGTGTATACAGGCAGGAGCCATCTTTGGAAAACAGACTTGATAAGTCAAACCACGAACGACGTTCATACAGTTCAGAAGTTCGCTGAAAATCATACAGTTCAGCTCACTTGGCACATCGTTCGTGCCGAGAGAGCTGAACTTCGACTTGTCGAGACTGTTTTCCAAAGATGGCTGCTGCCTGTATACACGAAGTGCACTGTCTTGATAAAATATCTTCTTATTAAACGGTCTGTACACTTACAAAGTTCTCAGTGCTTCGTTTTTGCATGTAGGGACCCTCATTATGTTACTGTGTTAGTGTGGGGCTATTTTGAGCCTTGATAGTGGTATTAACTATTTCTTTTTACTTATTATGCCCCCATATACTAGCGTATACGCTAAACAGTTTTTAGAGATAAAACTCTTTACGTTCGATTATCATGAAAACAATTAATTAGACCAAAGGTTCATTTTGCGCCGGAGTTCTCCTTTAACTAATGGTAACTTATGAAGCTTAAGTTCATAAGTTATGTTACCGAATTCTCTTACATACAGAGATCGCATCAGCAGTTATTACATTTTAGAAATTTTATGGTTTTGTTTATTTTTCAAAACTTAGGCTGAATCACAATTCACCCCTTGGCCCTACCCCTTGTTTTCGAGTGTACCCCTTGGCCCTTAAAACGGAGTTACAAGGGCCAAGGGGTTGAAATATTCCCCTACGAAATGGAACAACCCTTCATGAACCCGATACGTCATCAGTCGTCGGCGATGGCTCTGCCGTTACAGAGTTTGTACAGGATTTCTCCATGACAACAACTGACAATCAGCGCAGCTGCTCTTAAAGGAACACTCCGACTTTTTGGGACTTTAGCCTATTCACCTTACCCCCCAGAGTTAGATAAGTCCATACATACCTTTTTCATCTCCGTGCGTGCTATAAGTCTGTTTGACGCACCCACCGCTAGCCTAGCTTAGCACAAAGACTGGATGTGACTGGTTGCAGCTTTCATACTAATCCAAATGAGTGGCAAAATAATGCAAACGTTTTCCTATTTACATGTTGTGATTTCTATAGTCACATAATGTACAAATAACAAAGTCAAATGAGACACAGACATCTTTTAACCGTATAAAACCTGGGAACTATTCTCTGAAGGCGAAGCACTGCTACTTTGACGGCGTAATAACCGCATCACCGGAGACACGCTGTGGTGAGGAGCGGAGAGTTCGTTCGGTGTTTGGGTAATAGAGTCAGCAATTTATAAATAGTAAAAGCATAGTTTAGAGTCATGGGTTTTCGCTCTATTGTAAATAGCTGCGACTGTAAACAGGGGAGGTAATACCATGTTTCACAGAATTCCAACTAAAAACGCTGACTGGATGAAGAAATGGCTAACTTACTCTGGATATTTATCCAAACACACCATAAGATTATCAAGGGACATTATGTTTGCTCGGTACATTTCAATAAGGACGACTATTTTGAAAAAATGGAATTTGCCACACGGACCATAATGTGCTGAAGGATACGGCCATCCCATCGCTAGCACAGACAGGACAAGTGGATCACCTGCGGCTGAGGTAAGTGTTCCGTTATGTTTTTAGATGACCTACTGTAACAGTGCCTTTAGCCAGATCTAATGTAACGTTAGTGACACTATTATATGATTAGGGTATGAATATGTTTTTATCTTGATGCGGTGCGGACGCGCTTGGGAAAAAAAAACGAGCGCGTTCACCGCGTTGAACTTGCACCCTGCGCGCGGCGCGCCTAGTAGCCTAAATTTGAAATAACCATGGAAATAACGAACTTGAGCGTGCAAAAGGGTACGATAGGCTGTGAGTTCATTGTGCAAAAACAATTTGTGCTATTACTTTCCCCTTATTCTATCCTATAGTAATGCAATACTGTATATTATATAGGCAAATGTATTTACTGTTGAATACATTTGGTTCAGCTAATAAATTGCATTTAAAATATATTGATTCCTGTAATAATAATTATTTATTCATGTGATATTTATAAATCTGGGTGCGTTTTTGGTTGGAAATCAATGAAACATGGTACTGTATTACCTGGTCTCCCCTGTTTATTGTCACAGCTCATACAATAAAGCAAACACCCATGATAAACTTTGCTTTTATATCTAACGTTAGTAATTGCTGACTCTTTATTCCAACGCTGAGCGAAGCGAACTCTCTGCTCCTCGTCACGGTGCGTCTCAGGTGATTGTTATCACTCTGCCCAAGTAGCAGTGCTTCCCCTTCAGAAAATATAGTATTTATACGGTCAAAAGATGTCTGTGTCTCATATGGCCTTGATATTTGCACACTCTGTGACTATACAAACCACAACATGTAAATAGGAAAACGTTTGCGTTATTTTGTCACTCATTTGGATTAGTATGAAAGCTGCAACCATTCACATCCAGTCTTTGTGCTAAGCTAGGCTAGCGGTGGGTGCGTCAAACAGACTTATAGCACGCACGGAGATGAAAAAGGTATGTATGGACTTATCTAACTCTGGGGGGTAAGGTGAATAGGCTAAAGTCCCAAAAAGTCGGAGTGTTCCTTTAACTTTGAATAAACATGATGATTATAACATCCCTTCCTCGAAATGTATGTCTTTTCTGATCGGAAAGGTAATTTATTATACCATTTCTTAATTTAAACGACTATAGTGTTATTATAAGAGTAAATAAAGTGCGTAGTGGAATCATCTGGCGCTAAATTGAAATGTTTAACCGTTTGCGATCGATCTCGCCGGTGATTTCCGAAGCATTCCGTGAACTTTTCTCTTAGCCCTCCGTTTGGAGTGTGCCTCTGAAAAATCTCCGTTTCGAGGTCTATGTAGCCCTACCCCTTCGCCCTACCCCTCGATCTCATGAAGAATCGGGACACCATACCCCTAGACGTGAATACGCAAAACGGAGGGGTAGGGCTAAGGGGTGAATTGGGATTGAGCCTTAAATTAATTCTTACAGATTAAAAAGCATCAACAACTAAGTATCCTAATGTCAACTGTGATTGACATTAGATTGCTTGCTGCCTTATAATCCCGTATATAATGGAAAATCTGTCGTGACATGCCTAAAAACGTTTTATTTTATTTTATTTACTCTCGTATGTACAGTAGATGCCCCATTTCCCAAGGTGTAATAAACTTCACACACAACAGTTATACATGCATTTATTAATAATAGTTCCAGACATGACTGTGGTGGACTGAAAACAAGTTGAGCTGCACACTGGCAGCAGTTTCAGCGCAGTCCACTCTTGCTGACAGTAGTGGTGTGTGAGTTAGAATGTTGGCAGAGCACTGATAAGACTCAGGGCTGAAGTGGCTGGTGTCTGTGTGCGGGTGAGCTGATAATATTCAGGATTGTTGACTTGTACTCCATAGACTTATTCACAGCTTTATGACAAACTTTTTAGCTGAGCACCACCTCCTCATCTCTATCATTTTAACCCCAGCAGATCCATACACTCTGGAGCCTTTGTGTGCGGATCTCCACCATTCTGATGATCCAGCCACCCTTTATCAGGCGGTTGGTGTTAAGATGTGTTCACACGAGGCTTTCAGCAGGCTAAATTGCTTCTGACCCGACTAAGAACATCGGTGACAGTCAATTTGTGATTTTTACATCCTCTATTGGTCAAACATCTTTTTGCTTTTCACGAAAGAAAACTTTTTGCATCTAATTTTGTTCATGGTTTGGAGAAATCCGGATTTTCTTTCTCCTTTGAGATTTAAGAAATGAGAGAGTCTAACAGCTGTTCTGTTGAAACTCGGCCAGGTCCGGGGTTGCGTTTTTGTTCTTATTGCTTTCCTCGTCTCTGCTGTCTTGTGGCGCCTCGAGCAACATTTGTGTTGTGAAAATTGCAGATTTTAATTGAGTTTTCAATTGGTGAAAGATTCTGCTTTGCTGCTTATGAACTCAACAGATCTCAGCCTTCACAGGCGGTTGCGGCTCGTGAAACTAGATTACACTGGATTTAAAGGCTACAGCTCTGCGGCATTGGAAGAAGCCCAAGTTTGTTGGTGTGAACAACCAGCATCTCAGATTTGATTGTTTTTCACAAACTTTTACAAGACATAATCATATAAAGGAAATAACTGAATCTTTATATCTTGCCGTAAAGCTGAAGTGAGAAGTTTTTCCTCCTCTAGTACCACCAAATTGCTGGTTGCAAAAATAATGCTTTCCACACATCTTATACTCCAACTTCTAACACTCGTCTTCCATTGTTTATCAAACAGCCGCAGACTCATGCCATTGGTTGTGTTGGAAGACTACCATTTATTTATATATATTTTTTTTTATTTTATTTGATTGAACCTCTTAATGAGTGTTACATTTTGTTCCTAGCATTGACCATTCAAAGGAATTGTGATGGTGCCCCTCCAGCCCCCCAAAACCGGTCCGTGGCTGATATAGAGGATCTGGCTGCCACCTATGAGCGTAAACTCATCGAGGTGAGTACTAAAGCTTCATTAGCAAGCACACCTGCCCTTTCCTGCTGTAGCCTCAGTGTCATGTAATGTAAACCATCACTTACCACTTCAAATTTCAGCAAACTGGTTCAATAATCAGGGCTCGACAAAAAGGACTGAAATCTAGGATTTGAGAATTTGAAATCTACTGTTACACCATGAAAAGTACCTGAAAAAAACTTGAAAGCACTTTTTCATTTTCATTATTTCATTTGTATGTTTATTCTATTATATGTATTTGTGCTATTGGTCATAAGTTGCTTATTTGGTTATATTTTAATACTGTTTACTTGTCTTTTATGATATTTAAATTTATTATATTAGGTATTTAATATAAATTTAAATTTAATATAAATTTAATATAAATGTAAATTTAAAGCCTACCTAACATACATATATATATATATATATATATTATTAGGTATTATATATATATATATATATATATATATATTAGGTAGGCTAGTAGTTTTTGCTGTGGTATTAAAAATGGAATCGAGAATTGTGAAATTTCGCTGCTATCTGAAATTTGTTGTCATAGCATTATTTATTTAGTTTTCATGGGTCAAACGCAATGAAAACAAACTTTTTTATTTTTTATTTATTACTTTTTTCATGGTGGGACCAATTGGGCAAGTAAAAATTTTAACCACTGGCTCTGAAATCCTTAGTGTTGAGCCCTGATAATATCAGTGATGATGACTTTTAAAAATGGTTTCGCTTTCTGGTAGCATTGTGTGTGTGATCTCTGTGAAAGATGAAATGTATAGATTCAAAATGACTAAATGCAGTCTAAGTTCATTTTGAAACCTGTGACTGTAATTTGGTGTAAATGTGCTGTGAGTCATATTGACTTGTCGAACCGAACTGGCTGGACATATATAACGAAGGTTGAAGGAATAATTCATAGAGTATATAGTTCTCTATTAGGGTTTTCCCTGGTTAAAAATGGTCTTTGTGGTATTTATACTCCAAGACCGAATGCACAGATCATTTGACATACAGTATCAGATTGTTTTCTCTGTCCTTTGCTATGGTTATCTCTATTGGTCAGAAGATTCAGTCGTGCTTTTAAACACGCTTGTCAATTCAGAAACTTTGTAATGTGTAGTTAGCAGCATGAAAATATAAATTAGCTTTATACAGAAAGCGGATAAAGATTGCTGCCATTATAATCACTGAAGTCAATTGCAACACATGGTACACAAAGCTACACTCTCGCGAAAACTCCAATTATAATCAATGAAGCTGTCTACGCTGTGCAATCTCTCATTGACATAGCATTTATACTTCGTTAGCTTGCAGAACGCACACTGAAAATTCTGATTGCCCGTTGCGTTCACACGCTCAACAGATGTGTGTGATTGGGTACAAAGCTCAATGCTGCAAAAACTAGAAATAGAAACCTTTGACGCTCTTCACACAAACACTCACAGGAGAGTTTTATAGCAGCCGACTATCACAGAGTACCGCTACTGCATTCACGTTACAGGTGCAGTGTGTGATTTTTAGCGACATCTAGCGGTTCGGTTGCGAGTTTGCACTAAGGGCCCAGCCCACTGCTAACCCCTCCCTTTTGAAGAAGCTACGGTGGCTAAAACGGGACAAACATATCGTCGTCTGAGACAGCAGAGAATAGCCAGACTAATACTGTACCACAGTCCATTATAAACCACATCACAGATAAAGTTTACAAAGCCATAGTCAGGTGAGGATCAAAGTGTCTTAATAGTGTCATAATACAGCGTGGGAGAAGAACCACATGAAACTATGCAACTACATATTTTTTCTAGCAGGGTAGTAAAAGTTTAGCTGGCTAATATGAGCTGCTACTGTGGCTGAGCTGGTTAAAGCATAAAGCCTTGTTTAACCCCTTAACACTAGAACGGCCACAACGGTCATTTTGACCGTTTTGAATTTTATATCTACAATAACTTTGTTGAAAAAAATAATAAAATCCTGTTGGTACCTGACTTTTCCTAAAATTGTCTGTATTTTCATTTAAAATGCTTTTCATATAAATTAAGTTACGTAAACGTAAGGCAAAACAAAAAAAATGAACATATTTACCTATTTCGGCCATAGACGGTCATATTGACCGCACTGAATTTCGCGATATTTTTTTGTTAAATATCCCGCAATTGATCTTGTTCTCTCTCAACTGTCAACAGAAAGGTCCGTCCGGTCACCTCTGGAGCAGTGTTTGGTATATAATAATTTCTACATTAGTTGTTGATCAGAAATAAGCAAATAAAACCAGACTACAGTTATCTATAATACTTAGGTTATCTATAGGCTATATATCATTAGAGAGTGATTCAGAGTCAGAGTCCACATCGAGGAAAAAGAGACGGCTGCTATCATCAGACACGGCGGATCCAGATGATCCATTCATGTCGGATGATCCTGGTGAGCTCTGCTGCCCTGTCCTGCGCTGTTGCTGCATGGGCTGTTCACTAGTTCTGCGAGTCCTATTATTTTTATTAGCCTATTGACCGCTTCGCATATCGTCACTAACATTTTCGTCATAGTTTTTGTCATTCAAACCTAGTTTTTATTTAGTTATCGTCTCGTTTTCGTCTTTGAAAAAATGTGGTTGACGAAAATAAAATTATGAAAATTATTCGTCAATTAAATAAACACTGTTTTGAATCTAACGGTCAAAATGACCGTTCGTGGCCGTTCTAGTAGTTTTGGAATTCTGGCACTTCTAGTGTTAACTGTCACCGTCCCGGTACCGGGATGCCTAACTTTACTTGACTATATTTCTATTAAATCCTAATCTAATTATGACAAATTATATATTGTTGGAAAGGTCTAAGACTTCTAAATAGATATTCTACCCCTGTTTTGTGTTAAAAATTATGTAGGAAGAGTAATTGATGAATTTATGACAAGAGTGCACCTCAAAAAATCTGCATCATAACAGGAGTTTTGATCTTTGACACAAAAAGTTGATGAACCCACTTTTAATTATTGAAACTTCTGTTTTTATGCTAAAAGTTCATAATAAACATATAATCTAGTATTTTTCAATAAAAAAATAAAAAATGATAGTACAATATTATCCTCTAAAAGTGATAATATTTATATTTATTATCCTCTAAAATATAATATTATTTTTTATCACCTTTTTTTATTATATCACATATTTTAGTAGTATCATAAATTAGGTATCATTTGAAAGCTTATAAACTCAGAATTCATCGTGTGAAAACTGTTTTATAATTGAAAGTTGCGTTACCATAGAAACGGTACTTATTTTATCAGGCTCCTCCCCTTTTGGGCATCATTATATTTCATAATTTATGATCAAAACCTTTTCTAATCTTGACAAAACTGATATTGTCAGAAAGGTCAGAGTCTCAAGGTTCCAAATTTTGTGACAGAATTGATATTTGGACAGAAATGTATTAATTTGTTAAGGCAGAATGTATACAACTAAATTCAATGGAATTCAATGGCACCCGGTGGCTATTTTTGGTACTACGCCTAAACAAAATCTCATGGGAACTTCAATTTTTGTGATATCAACTTCAAATTTGGAACATAACTTGATAAGATGTATGGCTTTGATTTTATAGAAGTTTTAGAGTAAAAAAATATTGTATAAAAAAATATATTTTATATAAAATAAAAAATATATAGTACAGTATATTTAATTTACTGTAAATTTAAACTTCCATAACTTTTTCATTTCAGCAATATTCTGCTGAGTGTTTTCTTTAAAACAAGACCAAACTTGGGTATATATTCCAAAGCATTCTTAAATTACAACCATTTAAGTTTGAATAGTGCATTTTAACCCCCATTCTCAAAAAGGGGGGTGACAGCTAAGGGGTTAAACTCCAGGCATCCGCATGAGCCCAAAGGTGCGTGCGTCAAAAACGACATGATTGTAAAAGCGAGTGCCTCTGGATCCCCTGGACACCATTTACCACACACAAGAGGCTTTTTTCCCTCTGATTTTGAAAACTCTTTGCGACCGACTTAAAATGCTTCCAAGATCGACGGGTTGGTGACTCCTGTAACGTTACTGTTTTACGGTCAATGACAAGAGTACTGAACGTAACCAGCATATTTATCCCCACATAGCAAAGCCATAACACAGCGAGGAAGAAGAACTAAGTTACATGAAACAGCCCAACTACATATTTTACACCACTCACAAGGGAAAAGTCATTACTCACGGTGTCTATGGCTTCTGGCTTTCTGCTGCTTTCTTTCAAGGTAGTGACGAAACGCGTGCTGTTTGTTCGCGTTCGACTACACTGTAAAAAAATATTGTTGATTTAACTTAAAAAAAAATAAGGGTCCCACTTTATATTGAGTGGCTTTACGTACTATGTACTTACATTGAACAATAAGCACAATGTATTATTGTGTTCCTGTTGTATTGTAAAACACTTTTGCTGCTATTGAGGTGTGATACGGGTAAGGTTAGGGACAGGTGTGGTGGTATGGGTCGGTTTAAGGGTAGGTTAAGGTGTGAGGGGAGGGTCAACTGTGTAATTACCAATGTAATTACATAAAGTAATTATAGCTGTAATTACATGCTGGTATTTTAAAAATATAAGTACAATGTAAAAACATGTATGTACACAATAAGTCCATTGTATCAAATTATTAATTTCAATGTAAGTATATAGTACTTAAAGCCACTTAAAATAAAGTGGGACCAAAATGAGTAACCTGGTTGCCTTAAAATTTTAAGTTCATTGAAATGGATATATTGAGTTAATACAATGAAGGAGATTAATTTAATCACTAGAAACTCAAAATAATATGTTATCTGAACGACATAAATTATCTAAGTTGATTTGACAAAAGAAAAAATGTTGTGATTACAAATCATGAAAATATTTTTTTACAGTGTATGGTAGAAACATGTCACAATATGGCAACCTTCATATTTTCACGGTTATTTAGATATAAATGTCTCATTCTAAGGTAATAAAATACGTTACACATTGTACACATTGCACTAGGGGTGTCCATGGTTAATCGGTTAACCGATTAACCGTTTAAAATTCCATAACCGAGTGAAACCTTTTTGCTCGGTTAAGTGGCGTCAATACATATTTGCACAAAACTTTTGCGTTTTTTTTTTCTGATTGTCGATAAAAAAAATATTGCGAAATGACAGCGTTTCTATTAACGGTGTTATGCGACTAAAACATTTTTTTTTCCTTTCGCGATAAGCCATTCCAAAAATGATGGCAACGGACGTTGGTATATCACAGCCACCGCACTAGACATTATTATTATTTGTGAGGAGACGTGGTGTGTCATCCAAGCATTAATGGCAGGGAAAGTCACAGAGTTTCTGTGTGTTTGTCTGTGTGTTTCTTTGAGGTTTTTTCTAGTAGGCTATATTCCTTGTATCTTTTATGAATTTTAAAAAAGAACTCTGCCTCGTATTATGTCCAAACGGTCTACTTTTGTGTTCATTCATTTCCCCTTATTTAATCCGTTGGCCTAATTGCAAAATGAAAAATGAACGGTGGTTGTATTTTGTAAATAGCAAAGTTGAACACCAAAATGTTCATTTGAACTGTAGGCTTATACACCAAATGCTGCGCAAAAATATATAGGCTACATATCGACGAATTTGCCCCTTAAACATTTAAAATATTTGACAAATTAATATGAAAAAAAAAAGATTTTACTGGTTTTCTGAGGCCAAATTAGAACCTGGAAATGATATTTTCCCCCGCAATGCTGAATGAGAAGAGCCGTAGGCCTAACCACAGCCTGCAGAAATGGGATTTATAAGTGATTTATATAGGCTATAATAAATGATAATAAAATAATATAAAATAGCGAGGCATTAATTATTTATTAATAAAATATTGTTTTCTAAATCATTTTCGGCTAAAAACAATTCTCCATCTCTGGATGCACATTTAGAGAGAAATTAATTAGCTACAATTATATAGTCAGAAGATATTGGCCTTCGATTAGAATTTGTTCGTTTTAAATTGGACATTTAAAGCTTTAGCCTACAAAGGATATAACCCCCTAGACTAAAGCTTTAAATGTCCAATTTAAAACGAACAAATCCGAATGCGGTGGCTGTTTCAGTTCTCTCGCTTCAGTTCGCGGAGATCATGAAGCGCGCCTGAATGTTAAAGAACAACGTTTTCTTGTTATTGTGAGTTTACGCAAATAAATGTATTTGCGAATAATGCATTATTATTTTCTGTATGACCAGAAATGAAAGAGTATTTTAAGTTGTTTGTTTCCACTGAAAGAACTGCAAGTGTTCACATGGGCGTCTCGCAGCCATCAATGCGCGCTTCACACACACTGGATATGCGTCAAAAATATTGTGTTTATTTGTGCTTTGTTCCTTTTTTTGGATAAAGGCGTCGTCTACATAATATGCAGCCTAATAAAATGTTACAATAATGATGATTATTATTATTATTTGCGGACACGGAGTTAATGTGCTTATTTTCAATTGGCAATTTCATTTTGAAGGGTGATGGAAACGCACCTACTTTAACTGCTCTGTACTTACCACTGCGTTTTATTTCTATAAATTAATTTCGTTTCAAATGGGGTGCAACCATTTATTAAAAAGGTGTTAAAAATTAACTCTGTATCTCAAGGTTGCGGCGCGCACATGGTTAACCGAGTATTAACCGATAAGGGCCTCGGTTAACGGTTAATGAAAAACTTGAAAACGTGCAGCCCTACATTGCACCTTTAAATGTTCTTGGATGAAGTTAAAAAATCTTGGATGGCCACCAAAATATTTTGAATGAAGGAAAACACTGTGAAACACTATGCTTTAATAGCTTCATATTCTACTTATATTTTGGCTGGAATATGTTTTAACTTTACAGTAAGTTAACTTAGTAGTGTGTCCTTTTGAGCATGTAATTTATATATGGGCCCTTTCGCAAAACATGGATGTGATGGCTGCTGCCTTGTCTTTTTAAAAGTACATACAGAGCAGGCATCCCTTTTTGCTCCTACCTGAATATGTAAAAGAGTTGCATTTTTTTTTTCTCTGGTGACAAATTTAGCATATTTATTTCAGTTCCCAAAAGAAGAGCAATTAATATAGACCAAATGAAAGATTTATTACATTTGTGGCATATTTATTTGGCTAAATGAATATTTTTATAGTTGCGCTGCTACACAAACTAAGAGCAATGGCGTCTCGACCGCAGTTGTGAATTGATATAAAGCTGTGTACATCTATTAATCTGTTTAAATGATTGATTTCTCCATCCTGCTCCACCACAAGCTTTCAGTCGAGTCCGTTCTGGTATGTTGCACTTGTGCCAGAAGAGTGTACTTACATCACCTTAAATGCATTAGATGATTTGAAGATGTCATCATTCATCTGGAGTAACACCAAAGGAGCTTCTTGTCTTCGCTCTCTCTCTCTGTGAAACCCACACACACACACAAATGAACACTGTGGAATACTGTTCTTCTGTCTTGGATGCCGTAATACTATCACACACCAGTTAATGGCCCTGTGGGACCGCAGGCACAGAAATGTTTCAGACTGCATGTTTTGCTCTGAGCTCTCGTGCTGTGACCTCAGATGGACTGTGGAAAAGACTGGAATATACTGCAAGTATGCACATGCAAGCAAGTTTTTAAAAAGCTTAAAAAATAAAGTACATAGAAATATTAAATATTAAATACATTGTTAACAATTAATCTTTGTTGCTCTAATTGTTTAAATCCCAGTGATTACTAATGACTTTTAAGGTTGATGACTTCTGCTGTCAGTTTAATTTGATGGCCTTTATAAGCCTGCTAAAATGCGAGTGATAACAAAGTCAAATTGCTATTTAAGCTTCAGGATGAAGAGGATATTTCTCAGCCGTGATGTGTAACAGGCACAAACAATGAGTGAAATTTGTAGATCTGGTGCCCTTTTGTAAAAACCAAGCTAACTTGGCCTACTGGATGTCACAGAAATGAAACACATTCACAGAAAATGTGCACTAAGTGAAGTAAGCATAGTGCTTTGGTGGAAACAGTCTGGCAAATTAAAAGGATAGTTTCAAAAATGAAAACTGTCATAATTTACTCACCCTCATGTGTACAATATATTGTATACAATACTTTGGATGCATTTCTAAACACTAAAGAAGATATCTTGAAGAATGTTGGTAACCAAACAGTTTAGGTCGGGAACCAAAACGGGTTTGTTTCTAAAATTCTTTAAAATATCTTCTATGTTCCACAAAAGAGAGAAAGTCATACAGATTTGTAAAGACATGAGGGCGAGTAAATGATGATATAATTTACATTTTTGGGTGAACTATCCCTTTAATTAGAGAAAAAGTTGAAATCTTTAGTACTAGGATGGCACAATTCTAGATTCACAGAAATTTTAAGAATTTTTTTAAAATCTTTAGGAAAATTTTAAGAGCTTCTTAAGAGGGTATTCGTAATTCTTAACCCTCTGGGGTCTGATGTGTTTTCTGGGTCCTGGAGGTGTTCTGACATGCTCTTACATTTGTGCTTTTTTTCTGATACTTGTGACATTTTCATGGCTAAAGTCTGATTACACTGTAATCAGCACAAACTCTGCTACAGTAATATGTCAGCAGCATACATGTGAAAGTTTTTAGTTTTGAAATAATGACGTTTGTAAAAAAAACAAAATGTCGCTGAAATAAGGTCATAAAACCCATACTGATTATTTCTTTTGTATCATGTGGCCTAGAATATTTGCTTCAAAACTATGTGAAAATCATCATATATTATTAGTGTAAACAAATAAAAGACATTTAACAGTTTTGAATAATGTATAACATATACCTGTATGACAAAAATAGATTTAGTTATTTGTCTCACTTTTTTTCTTATCCGTGCAAAAGAGACTCCTTAATCCCCAAGAAACATCCTTTGTTTTTTTTTTTTTAATGATCTTAACATCTTAAAGCTACACTGTGTAACTCTTTTAGTTTATTCTTAGCTAAAAACACTTAGTTCTTTCAAAAATATATGTGCTCATTAATGTATATTTATTTCGTCAAGTAAAAAAGTATTCTCGTGAGTGTATATAATATGCCATTGAAAATACATACGGGTAAGGGGTTTTAATGTCGGTCGCCATGTTGCCCCTCCATCTTGAAAGTATATTAGCCAAAGAGGGACATACCCGTTAATTCAAGCTTCGCCTTTCACGTTTACGTTTGAGTTAACACTCATGGACGAGGTCGAACTGGAAGCCATGTTAATCTTGGACTACATTGACCACCGTAGGATAGGTTAAAACGAAATCGGAATTGAGAGGAACAGAAACTAATATTCACTGGATGGTCATACACCTTTTCACCGCTAGATGGGGGTAAAAATCACACAGTGTAGCTTTAAGAGAAGAACATTGAGAAACCCTTTTATATCTGCAATACAACATATTTTAACTACTGTATTTTCGTATTCGTATTTTCAATGAAATTGCATACTACTATATAGTACGAGTTATGTGATTTCGGATGCAGCCATTGTTACATGTGTACCTTACTACTACTTCTTACCACTGATTCCTGATGGTTTAGACAGTAAAGGACAATTATTCAGAGTTGCCCCCCTTTCGATTCAAAGAATAGTACAACTGCGAGCACGTCAAATATAAAAGCCTTGTCCATTTGAGGCTCCTGCTGTGGAGCCAGTTGAAAGCATATTTCACGCTTGAGACCTCTTGGAGGTCTTTTTAGGTCTGGAGAACTGTTCTGTTTCAAGCAAGAACTGCTGAAAATCCCTCTTTGATCTGACTCATGATTAGGGGTGTGATGTATGATCACTGCATGTTTACTGAACCGCCAGTCTACAGTCTTCACTCCTGAAGGTGAGCGCTGGTGGTCAGTGTATTGAGAGAGATGAATATCTTTAACAGCCACTTCTCCACCACTCCAGACAGGCTAATGACTAATCCAGTCAGGTATTTAGTGTGATTTGAAAGATTGTGTGAATTTGAACCAGTGCCATGTCAGACTCTCTGAGGCATTACGTTCAGACCACAGTCCTCATCCACTCTACTATCCGCATGTTTTTCACTTGCTCGCTCTCTTTCATTCTTATTCTTTAAGGATCTCATTCTTATATTATGTTGGTGGTTTTACTTTGGAAGCTTTCACTAATGGCTTTTTAGAACAGCATGTGGCACATTAAGTAGGTCGTCATTAGGGCTATAGGCCCTAGGAGAAAACACAAACCAAACAGCAATTGTACCATTCTGAAGCGATAAAGTAATGGCTGTCGTATTGGTAGGCCTTGTCTTTGTATTTACCCTTTTTTTTTGTCTTTGCAAACAAAAATATACTTCGGGAGGTGGGTTGGAGTGCGAATATATATATATATATATATATATATATATATATATTAGGGCTGGGGTAAACGATTATTAACTAAACGATTAGTTGGGCGATTATTTTATCGATTAGTCGACTAATCTAATGACTAATTGGACGACTAATACAAAGAATATTTTTTCTGCTGCTCAATTAATAAAAAAAAACAATATCTCAAATAAATACTAGCATACTGAATCAAGATACTATAAGCTGGCTAACGTTAGTCTAATGTTATGTATTTGAACACCATCATTATAACTCTACAACCGCCAAAACCGTGTTATTAAAATATTTTTACAAACATTTTTTATCATAGAGAATGTTTAAATATTAATATCAGCTGAGGAGGGAAACGGAGGCGGAGTTAGTGGTGCGATCGGAGTCTGCTACTACTGGAGATGAATCGGGAGAGGTTTGTGCACCTACTGATCAGAGCGTGTGCTGACACGGAGTAAAGCCTTGTTTATACTCGACACGTCCGCACGTGCGCGAATGTGCGCACGGCAAAAATGACGCGTTGGGTGCGCAAGACCAGGAAGACTGTGGCTGGCTGTGTGTACGCCTTTTTTTTGTAACAGCGCGCGCGGCGCCGCGTCCGGGAACGACTTCAAGCCGAATCTGCCCGAGCTTGTACGTCTCACCACACCGGCACCCAGTTTGCGCATCTAAATTGCAATTTTTTTTCTTAAGGGTTTGTTTACTGTGTGTGATTCATTTAATGGATAGCACATTTCACTTCTAGTTGTCTTCGTCCTCTATTCTGCAATGTTTCGGTCTCCCACGTGAGTGTGGCAAGCTGTACCGCCGGGAACATGCAAAAAATAAATAAATAAAGAAGTGTCGACGCAAAAATATGACGTCGACGCAATTTTCCTCGACGCGCCGCTACAGCACTAATATATATATATATTCCACAGGATGTTACCCCTTATGTAACTTTTATTTTATGAGTGTAGTTGGCTAAACGTCTATAGTGGTTAACAGAAACTAAAAGAAGTATAATTTTTGTGTTCCCATTTGTCCTAATGTATAGTAACAAAGTAGAACTACTTAAGTACTGTACTTAAGTATTAAAATGCTGTATCTGTACTCTACTAGAGTATTGTTTTTTTCTCATACTTCTACTTTTACTTCAGTAGATATTTTTGATAAATTTAATACTTTTACTTCGATATTTTTTTAAAGCTCTGCTAGTTACTCATTACAATTATAAAAAAATGTACGAATCATTCGTTGCAAGTTGGCTTTCATGCTGCCTAAATCACACGCCAGTTTTATAGGGTAATGGTATTGATTGACACACACATTGACTACTAATGCAGGGGTTGTAATGGAATGACATTTTTTTTGGCGGCCGCCAAAGCAAATTTGTATCACGCCAAAGCGCTTATTTGATTGCTAGTTCAAACTTTTGTCTGCTTTCTTTAAAGGATTAGTTCACTTTTGAAAAAACTTTTGCTAATAATTTAATCACCCCCATGTCATCCAAGATGTCCATGTCTTTCTTTCCTCAGTCGAAAAGAAATTAAGGTTTTTGATAAAAACATTCCAGGATTTTTCTCCTTATAATGGACTTCCATGGGAACCAGGTCTAACCGAGGTCCAAACGACAGTTAATAACAGTTTCAGATGCAGCTTCAAATGTCTTTAAACGACACCAGACGATGAATAAGGGTCTTATCATGCGAAACGATCGGTTATTTCAAAGCTTATTCCAAAAATGTAACTTTTCTAAGGACAAATGCTAGCCTTGCTCCATTCTGTGAGGCGCGTTTGCAACGTCACGTAATACGTAATTACGTTCAAAAGGTCACGGGCGACGTAGTCGAAAGTACAGAGTCAGTGTTTACAAGTTGAACGCATAGGTTGAACGTGAAAACTAACTCAAACGCCGTTTACAAAAAAGGAATTAAAAGGTAAAACAACGATGTCGGACGATTTTGATTCTGTACTTCCGGCTACGTCGCCCGTGACCTTTTGAACGTAATTACGTATTACGTGACGTTGCAAACGCGCCTCACAGTATATTACAAGGCTAGCATTTGTCCTTAGAAAAGTTACATTTTTGGAAAAAGCTTTGAAATAACCGATCGCTTCGCATGATAAGACCCTTATTCATCGTCTGATATCGTTTAAAGACATTTGAAGCTGCATCTGAAGCTGCATCTCTATTAACCGTCTTTTGGACCTCGGTTAGACCTGGTTCCCATTGAAGTCCATTATAAGGAGAAAAATCCTGGAATGTTTTCATCAAAAACCTTAATTTCTTTTCGACTGAGGAAAGAAAGACATGGACATCTTGGATGACATGGGGGTGAGTAAATTATCAGCAAAAGTTTTTTCAAAAGTGAACTAATCCTTTAATAATTGCATGACACAATACTTGTACTTCTACTTTTATTACTTAAGTAGTGAATTTTAAAATAAACTACTTGCAATACTTAAGTACAAAAAATGTTGAATACTTTAGTACTTCTAAAGTGGGGTGCTTAAACTTCTACTCAAGTCACTTTTTTGATAGAGCACTTGTACTTTTACTCAAGTCCGGGTAGAGAGAGAGATTGATTACATTGGTCAGAAAACAGAAAGATATAAAATTAGTTGTCACTCCCACAGTCGCTGTATTATTAAAACTCATTAGTTAACCGTGGGCGTGCCTCTGATGGTCTTTTATTTGAAATACGAATTAAAATAGATTACCGTGTCCATGGGGTGAGTACTTGTTGTGATGGTTGAATTAAAGGTTGTGTCGTGCTGAGTGCTGGAGGTCCAGAGACACTGGGTCTGGAGGTCATTGCCATGGAGGTGTTGCGTCTGTGTAGTGGCCACCTGTGACCATCAGGACACCTTGTCCACAGGGGAGACTGGTCTCAAATACTTCTAAGCTGTGACCCAGCTCATAGCACCACCTGCTCACATTATACCATCTGGGTTTGGGACAAAATGAGAGTCATAACATACTTGACTCTATAGTGAGAACTTGAGTTCTATAGTATAGTACATTAGGAATAGTATAGTATGATGATGTATCGCTGGCAAAGATCTCGCATTGTAGACATCACTCAGTGTAGGCCAAGGACCTTCTAATGTGATTTCTTGTTCAAATTTGGTTGCTATATAGCATGTCTAAATGCAAGTAATGATAAATAGTTTTATTGGCAAAATGTATAGACTTTCAGCTGTTTGTAATGAACAAATTAACATAAGTAACTGAAATCGCTCACCACAACAAATGTTTCGCTATTAGTAGATGCTGCTGCCGAACACTGTAGAGAGATGCACAGAATCTGGTCATTCATACAAGCTTAATCTCTCTCTCTGTCTAAAATTACGTTTTGGAGTTAGCAACGGAGGCTTGGGTTTAGATGCGTAAGAAATTAGTCCTACACACAAGAGCGTTTTAAGAACAAAAACCTGACAAACATCTTGAAATACGTCATCTGAACAATGTTTTGAGGTGGGTTAACCGTAGTATAAGTGGAATAATTGACAATTATTTAAAAGAAATGCACTTCGAGATGTAATGGCCACTGCGCATCCATTCCCACCTCGAGTGTGCTTTATTTTTGTAAGAAATCGGCCAATTATAGCTTCAATTATTCCATATATATATACACATACATGCATACATACCGTAAAACTTCAAATAATAGCCCAGGCTTTTATTTTCCCAAATCGTCGAACTGCATCGGCTTGTAAACGGTTGAAACATAGGTAAGGCCGCTCCTGCATAACTAAATAGTATGACAAAATATTGATGCCGAGGTTAATATTCCTTGCCTATGTTGTCATATAAATCTACAAAATAATACTGTCGATACATATGAAGAGCTCTTTTCCAAAACGCGTTAAACGCCATTTAAAAAAAAAATGAGTTTGTCGTGTCATTCTGCTGTGGACAGAACCCTTTCACTGCTCCATCAACGTTTCATGCCAAATCGCTATATTTCCTTGTTTAAAATGTACTGCAAGATACAGTTTCTTTCCAAGCCGCAATAAGCGCCAGCCCTGTTTTTAGCCTAAACACGATAAATCCTCAAATTCAATGAGCGCTCTACACAATCCAGCACGGCGGCACTCTGAACAGAGGTTTATTATGTTCATTTATTCCTCAAAATGAGTCCTAGTTTTCTAGTCGACTAGTAGTAGATCATTTAAGCCATTTGTATTATCAGTAATCACATATATTGATTTAATTAAATGGGAGAGAAACCATATGAGCGTTTTTAATTGCCTATTCCGCATTTCAACGTATGCATAAAGCTTGCCACAAAGAACCGGCAAAAAGTAATGATTATGCATGAAACATTTGAATTGTTTATTAATAAACTAGTGTTTTCTGTCAGTGTCAGCAACAAAGATAAAGTTGATGATGCTTACTCGCCATCTTCGCAGTGAACGCGCATAGGCCTATAGAAACGCATACTTCGAATTAGCCTACATACGCAGAGAGTTGCCAATTTATTTTAGTTTTTAATTGTTTTGTTTAAAAGTAGATATTTAAAGCTTTCTGTAGCTTAGTTCTCAGGCCTGTGTGAGGCAAGCATCGCGGTGTTTCGGTTCATATTATGAGACGCGCTCCGGTTCACCTGCGCGCCTCTGTGTCCTGATTATATTGTCTGATATTTACTTCTAATGTATTAATCCAGTCAATTTGTCGATGAAACATTTATTAAAATGAAGATACAATTTATATGAAACGAAATTTACAAGCTTTCTACAAAACAAAACTTAATAAGTGGTCAAAATCATGTCTGACGCACTCCAAATATTTTCCGATATTGGGCAGCTTTTGAATTTTGATCCTATCTTACTCATCTCATGCGGTTCCCTTTTCATAGCCTACTCAACATAGATGAAATAATAAAAATAAGTAATGTAATATTATTAAAAACAAATGTGAAACGTATATTTTATGTTTATTTTTTTTTTATTTTTTATTTTTTTACTTATATTTAAGCGTCATGCTGCTCCGCTTTGCTCACATGTTATGTAGCCTGTGTGTGTGTGTGTGCATGTGCTGGAGGGGTGCCCATCCCTTTTTTGAATATCGTTATCATATATTGATCATTTTTAATAATTCGTTTTTTTTCATGCATATGTTGAAATTGGTACTATTTGTTTGAGGTTTGACTCTTTACTAAAAATGACTTTACTAAAAATGATACAAAAAATGGATGGATTTATAGCGTTTTGGGAAAAAATAAAATTAACTTTTAAATTATCATTAACAATATTGTTGTTTGATTTAATAATTATTGTTCAAAAATGTTCAGACTGAACCAATAAAACATTTAAACAGGATAATTTGAATATTCACAAAATGTGTGGGTCTAGGTAAAAAATGTAGTTTTCCTGAAAACTATTGAAATGGATTTATAGCGTTTTGGAAAAGAGCTCTTCATATGTAAATTCCCTTTTGCCAAATAATTTAACTTTTGTCTATTTCATCAACTCGGGTCAGGGGCTAACTACGTTAACGTTAGTTTAGTTGCTCCGGATAATGTTAGCTCACTCGATCCTTCTAGCTAACGTCACATTCTCCACCACATAAGTTCGAGCTGTATTTATTTGACAAGACATCTAACGTCAGTCCATTTGTTAAAATGTTTTAATTTTTGAAAACTGGCGTATGATTATTTTGCACGCTTGTATCTCAGAGTGCACCACAGCCCTTGCGTACTAATGATGTAGGCTGGCATACGGATGATCGTCTTGTGTAAGGGGACACAATGAGGCCGCAGCGAAAGCCAATCAGAGCAGAACTCCTCATTACTATTCATGACCCTTCCAAATAAGGGAAAAACAGACCATTTCATTCTAGGGCCAATTTCTATAGGTGAGAATTGACCTGTAAAACCATACCTGGACATTTTAAATGCTTTTTTTTTTTTTTTCAATTGTCTTTTTATTGATTTTAACATTTTATTAACATAAAAGAGAGAAATAATAACAATAATAATAAAAAATAAATAAATATATATATATATATATATATATATATATATATAAGTAAAAAAATAAAGTAAATAATAATAACATACGGCAAATTAGATCAAATCAGTCCATGGTCACGGTTCATCCTTTGTGAATGTTCTGTAAACATGCCAAACCCTGTCATGACATGGTGGTGTCAGAGGTCCATAAGCGGTTCCCATATCCTTTGAAAGGCATCCCCCTTATTTTTTAAGATGTATGTGCGTTGTTCCAGTCTTAAAGTTTCATTGAGGATTTGTTTAAACAGATTGAGCGATGGGGGTCTTTGTTGATTCCAATTGAGCAAGATGCATTTCTTTGCGAGATATGACACTATAGTAATCCTCTTCCTGCATGTGGTGTCCAGTGTCTTGTCCAATTCTGTACCTAAAAGGTAACATGTTGGTGTAATGTCCAGCGGGGTTTTCACAATCTTGACAGTTAGATCATGTACCCCCTTACATAACTGTTTTAATTTCTTGCATTCCCAAAAAACATGCATATTTGACCCTTTACATGTTTTACAGCGATGACACCTGGGGGATGAGTATTTTAAATGCTTTTAAATAAGCCACACACTCTCTATGTAGATTGTAGAGAGAAAACTCTAGGGCACCTTTAAGTTGAATGATTAATTTAGTGAATATCAATGTCGCCTATCCAGTGGGGTTTCTAATTGTGTTAAACCCGTTTAGAAGATGTCATTTTCATTTTCTTGGTTTGGTGTACTTTGTCTAATGATCTCCAGTGTCAAATGACGATAATGATCTTTCTCCAACTTAACTGATGTCAAAGCTCAGATTCTCTTATACTCTCTAGTTCTTTTATTCCAGCTCTGATCCTATTGGGGCCTTTGTCCTTATTCCATTCTCGTTTTATCTCTACTGCATTTTCACCCATCAGTTCAAATCTTCTTTGCCAGGCTGAGGTCTCCCTCTGTCAGTTAGTATTTGCCTGGGGAAGAAAGTGATCGCAGCACATTCACTGTCACACTTACCCCCCTCCACCTCTCCTCCCGCCCCAGTCCCGAGCTCTTCCTCTGACACTTCAAGTCTGTTTGTGTTTGCTAAGCCTGTCTTCTAAGCTCACTCCTCAAACTTGTTTCACATCCAATTATGAGCATTAGAGCTGCAGCGGGCCACGCTCCTCCATCATCCCCCCCTTCTGCTTTGACCAAGTCTTTTTCATTCAGGACACCTGGCTCAGCACTCGTTCCCTTGCGCTGACAGCCATGCAGACGAACTGTCAGCAGCACCTGCGTCTGAAAGTAGCACTGCTCCAAAATGCTAGCAACAGCTTTACCCCAGAATACCGGGGACCTGTAATATAACCAGCTGTTGTTGGATTTTTTTTTTTGGTCTCAGTTAACCTCAAGACTCAGTGGATGACTATAAGCCCCCCAAACACACCATGTAGTGAATCATTGGCTGTGTTTGAAACCGAAAGAAGCCTTGTTGTCAATGACTATGTATGAAGGTTCCCCCTGGTTTCAGACAGGCTTTCAGGGCACCTTCATGTACGTATAATGATCTAAGGCAAATTCAAGTGTGAGCTTTTGGAGATAGCCAATTGAATATTTAATTTTTTTTTTTTTTGTAGAAATGAAGTCGTAAGTAAGGCTACGTTCACACTGCAGGGCTTAATGCTCAATTCCGATTTTTTGAAAAAATGCGATTTTTTTGCAAGGCCGTTCACATTTCCAATTAAATGCGACCTTTTGTGATCTCCCGTGTGAACGTGAAATGACCCAGAAGTGACCCGCATGCGCAGAAGAGTAATCAGCGGTCAACGACGTCACTTGTTGTTTGCGGGATTGTTCTTTTTTTTTCCATATGTTGCGAGCTTTTGTTTTATTATTATTATTGCCACAGCCCATATACAAACACAGACAACAATTATTTTATCGACGGGTAAAGTTTGCACATAAATGTAAGATTTTTCCGATCCTCACCGACCTCGTCGTAAAACCCGTTTAATTGATAGTGCACGTCCACGGCGCTCCTTGCTTTGTCACCGGAGGCCATGGTGCGACACTGGTGGCTGGTGTTGCCAGATTGGGTGTTTTTTCGCTACATTTTAAGGCATGTTTACATGTGTTTTAGACAGGTTTTCGCCTTCAAGGCTCTATTGAAATCTGGCACCCTACTGTACGAAGTTAAACTGACAGAGAGCGCCAACTCGATCTCACGGGAATAGGGTAGGAGAGCGCACGTTCACAGACACCAGAATGAACGTGTTCACAGTAATGTTCATCAGGCAGTAATACAGTATATGAACGCGTTCATGCACTATCGTTCATTGAACGCGTTCAGGCACAACACTGGGGAAGAGACACGTCTGCAGCGGCCCATAACAGTGAGGAAACGCGTTGGAGTTAGCGTGTATTGGCTGGCTACAGGTGCGTGCAATGACGTGCGGGTCGGATATAAACTCAGCAAAAAAAGAAACGTCCCTTTTTCAGGACTGTCTATTTCAACAATAATGTTATAAAAATCCAAATAACTTTACAGATCTTCATTGTAAAGGGTTTAAACAATGTTTTCCATGCATGTTCAATTTACCATAATCAATTAATTAACATGCACCTGTGGAATGGTCATTAAGACCTTTACAGCTTACAGAGAGTACGCACTTAAGGTCACAGTTCTAAAAACGCAGGACACTAAAGAGACTTGTCTACCGACTGTGAAAAACACCCAAAGAAAGATGCCCAGGGTCCCTGCTCATCTGCGTGAACATGCATTAGGCATGCTGTAGGGAGGCATGAGGACCGCTGATGTGGCCAGGGCAATAAATTGCCATGTCCGCACTGTGAGACGCCTACGACAGCGCTACAGGGAGACAGGAAGGACAGCTGATCATCCTCGCAGTGGAAGACCACGTGTAACAACACCTGCACAGGATCGGTATATCCGAATATCACACCTGCGTGACAGGTACAGGATGGCCACAACAACTACCCGAGTCACACCAGGAACACACAATCCCTCCATCAGTGCTCAGACTGTCCGCAATAGGCTGAGAGAGGCTGGACTGAGGGCTTGTAGGCCTGTTGTAAGGCAGGTCCTTACCAGACATCACCAGCAACAACGCCGCCTATGGGCACACACCCACCTTCGCTGGACCAGACAGGAATGGCAAAAAGTGCTCTTCACTGATGAGTCACGGTTTTGTCTCACCAGGGGTGATGGACGCATTCGTGTTTATCGTCGAAGGAATGAGCGTTACACCGAGGCCTGTACTCTGGAGCGGGATCGATTTGGAGGTGGGGGGTCCGTCATGGTCTGGGGCGGTATGTCACATCACCATCGGACTGAGCTTGTTGTCATTGCAGGCAATCTCAATGCCTTGCAGTACAGGGAAGATATCCTCCTCCCTCATGTGGTACCCTTTATGCATGCTCATCCGGACATGATCCTCCAGCAGGACAATGCCACCAGCCATACTGCTCGTTCTGTGCGTGAGTTTCTGCATGACAGCAATGTCAGTGTTCTGCCATGGCCAGCGAAGAGCCCGGATCTCAATCCCATTGAGCACATCTGGGAACTGTTGGATCGCAGGGTGAGGGCTAGGGCCATTCCCCCCAGAAATGTCCAGGAACTTGCAAGTGCCTTGGTGGAAGAGTGGGGTAACATCTCACAGCAAGAACTGACAAATCTGGTCCAGTCCATGAGGAGGAGATGCACTGCAGTACTTCAAGCAGCTGGTGGCCACACCAGATACTGACTGGTACTTTTGATTTTGAGCCTCCCTTCATTCAGGGACAGATTATTCTCTTTCTGTTAGTCACATATCTGTGAAACATTTTTAGTTTATGTCTTATGGTGTTGACTCTTTTAGTGTTCATACAAATATTTACACACATTAAGTTTACTGAAAGAAAAAACAGTTGAAAGTCAGAGGACGTTTCTTTTTTTGCTGAGTTTATGTGACCTGGCCGTTCAGATTGAAGTCGCATTTCAAAAGATCGGATACATATCGGATTTGGACCACATACCCAAGTGGCCTGGGTCGCATTTGAAAAGATCGGATCTGTGTCGTTCAGACTGTCATGAAAAAATCAGATACAGGTCGCATAGGGGCAAAAAAATCGGAATCAGGTCATTTCAGCCTGCAGTGTGAACGTAGCCTTTTTTTATAAGAAATGAAATTATAAATAAATTTGCTCCTTTCATCCATTCCTTCAGATGCCACTTTTATTCTTTCCACCAGACTCATACACAGGATTGGGTATATCATAGGGAGAGAAGGATTCATTTTTGCAGCCTTCAAAATCTGATCAGGCGTATTAATGTGATAATACAGGACAGGAATGTGATTCTAAGATTGGATTTGGATTTGCCGCCTTCCTACTGTAACATTGTATACTGTCTTTCAGTATTTAGGGTTAGGAATCAACAACATGTTCTTTTTCAGACATCTAATATACACCACTGGCACTGTTCAAAAGTTATGGATTTATCAGTAAGATTTATTTTCTCTAGAAATTACTACTTTTATTCAACATAAATCCACAATATTGATCAAAAGGAACTGTAAAGGCATGAGTAATGTTACAAAAGATTTTAAATGTTAACTTAATTTGAAACTTTTTAATAATGAAAATTAAAAATGTATCACCCTTTCTACAAAAATATGATGGCAGCAATGAGCAGCAAATCAATTTATTAGAATAATTTTTGAAGGCTCATTTGACACTGAAAACTGGAGTAATTGCTGCTGAAAACAGACGCAGGTAATTCACACATGCTTTCTCTCTATGTAATTATTTAAAATGAATGCTATAATTCATTCAAATAAATGTTATCTTACTGCATTACTCTCTGTCTTATTCAAAGTGGGCAGAATGCTAGATCTAGCGAGCCATAACTGATGAAAATTTGTACTGTTGTCAAATATTGCACTGTATGACCATGGTATAACTGGGATATTCCACGGTTAGCTGTGCATTAAATGTTTTGAATGCTTCGTGTTGGCTTGTGCTTTGTCTCCACATTGTGCATTAAAATTGTTTAATGCACTGCTAGCCATGGATTATCCCTTACTTAATATTGAATGGAATTTATGGTGCCTTTTAATAGGTCTCTAATAGGTCTAATACTCACTAAGTTTTAACACGGTTGTTTCTATCAATCAGTACTAGAGATGTCGAATGCCGATACCGTTTTTAGCCAATTTCATTTTTTCTAACCACTGTACACACATCTTCATTCACACACATCTATTCTAAAGTGCAGTGCAATGGAAGAACCATATCCTTCTTTTCACATCCAATATCCCACTAAAAAAATGTTCTTTTCTGACATATACTCCAATTCTCATTAAAACACACTAGACATGCAAATTCTGTGCATTTTGGGCACTTTTGTGTGAAATCATGTTTATTTTGTCCATCTAAAGTTTGCTTTCACTTTGAGCGTGAGCAGGCGCTTCACCACTCGACACTCGACGCTCACACGCTGCTCCTGGTGTGAATGCACTCATTGATTTACATGGAAATAATACGCGCTACTCATGTTTGCGGTGTGAAACGGCTGTAATTCACGAGGTTTCCTACATGTGCGTTCCATGTGCACATGTGATGCTGATGTTGCGCGATGTTAATAATGCGGTGCCCAAGTGCCTGACTGACCGACCAGACTGACCGGCCGGTCGCCACTCGTGGCCGGTCACGTGAAAATCGATCAATTACAGTCACCAGCCAATCAATCAGTGGATCTTTAGTATTTTATTTTTGATTTAATATATATATGTTATATCTGCTGTGTTGAAATTGAAAATGACCTCATCATCGACAGCAAACTGTCGAGAAAAGCATTTTATTTTCCAGACATTTATTAAAATTATTATTAATTGAACCATTTAAAGGAGTAGTTCACTTTAAAAAAAAACTTTTGCTGATAATTTACTCACCACATGTCATCCAAGATGTCCATGTCTTTCTTTCTTCAGTCGAAAAGAAATTAAGGTTTTTGATGAAAACATTCCAGGATTTTGTTCCCATATAATGGACTTCAATGGGAGCCAAACGGTTCAAGGTCCAAAAGACAGTTTCAGTGCAAACTATTTAAAGGGCTTTAAACGATTCCAGACGACGAATAATGATTCGCTGAATGAATCAAGCGAAACTATCGCTCATTTAAAAAATAAATAAGAAAGTTTAAGTTTTATAAGCTCAAATGGTCGCCTTGCTCTGTTCTGTGATTTGCGTTCGTGACTCTCCTGTTCGAACTCGTTCATCAAAATGAACGAATCTTTTCCCGAGTCAACTTGTTCATTTCGTTCGTTGAATGAACCAAATGACACAAAAAAGATTCGTTCATTTCCTTATTCATTGTCTGGAATCGTTTAAAGCCCTTTGAACAGTTTGCACTGAACACTTAATTTCTTTTCGATTGAAGAAAGAAAGACATGAACACCTTGGATGACATGGGGGTGAGTAAATTATCAGCAAAAGTTTTTTTAAAAAGTAAACTACTCCTTTAAGACCAAAAAATCTGAACTAGAAACTTTAACATTTGGAATTTGTTTGGTTGGTGGTTAAAATCTATTTTAAAATCAGTTTTAAACAGTTGGAGTTTATTTTACTCAAAAGCCAAACATCTGGCAAACACACCAGTTGCAAAATATAATATCCCCTCTCTTATTGTACAAAACTTCTGACATACAGATCAGGTATAAAAATGAAAACCATCTCCTCTAACTTTCCTCTCATTAACATGCTCCCATCTACTTGGGATTATTGCTTATGAGTGGGAATGCACACATGCTTTTCATCCTTCTTGACATTTACTCGGTTTCACCTGGGATTGGATTTATTTGAGAGATGCTATGCTTTTATGGTGTTTGTGTTCTGCACAAGTGTTTTTCTTTCATTCATGGAAATAATGACTAGGAATTGTGGAATACAGTGTTCTTGATATCTGCGCTGGAGCACTGTGCGGCCTGTAATTACAATGAGCGAATACAGATACAGTCATGCACTCGGATTCCCGCTAAGGCCCAGTAATGAGGTTTGATACGTTGCCTGAAGTGTGTGTGCACCTGTCGCCTGTTTAGATAAACCCAAAGAGGTAACGCGCGGCAGCACAGGTCGGAAAATTCACCCAGCGAGCTGGAAGGACGAAGCCTGCTTATTGCTAACTGAACAACAAACTGATTAGCTCGCTTCTTTGCAGAGAATTAATTGTGTTCCTTGACGCTTAAAATTAATTTCCATTTTTTAATGTCCTGTTCGAAGGGCTTGCCGCAGATAAATAAATGTGATTGATGAGAATGCTACGAGTAGTTTGTCGTGTGTAGCCACGGCGACCGCAGGAGATGAATGAAGCCCGAAGCCGTGAAAGGGCTCAGGGTGTGTATCGATCTGGGTGTGTAACTGCCGTTACTTCCCCTTGTTTGTATCCAGCTTGATGGTTAATCAAACCTTTGGCATGGTGTGTAGTGAATGTTTGTTAATGCTTTTTTGAAGATGAGTGTGTTCCAGTACCCACAATCGCTTGCATGACAAGTTATAAAATATGTAGTTTGAAGCTTAACATTCTTTTAACTTGTTAAAAGGGTAACTATTTTTGAAGTTGTCACACAAGCTACTAAAAAAAAGAGTCTGAGAAATGGATTTAATACTGTGAAACAGCTAGGTGCTATATAAAGCAATGCATTAGGCAGTGGAGTAGCCAGATAGAGGGCCATGTCTGACAATCAATTTCAAAAAGGTTTGAAGCTATTTCCGTAGTTCAGGCTGCTTTGTGAGATTCTTTGAGACTGCCGGCCACTCATTCAGTGCTTTTTAAAATGTTATTTTTTGTGGAAGTTTTTAATACCTGTTTGTTTTTGTAATACCTATCCACCATGTCTATATCAGGTGCAATGTGATATACAGAAGTCAACTTTTAAAGTGGATCAAAACCTTTCAACAACACGCGTTCTTGTCTTACGACAACTTTGATTAACTTTTTTGATCCACCTCAAATTTTGACCACTGTATTTTTAGTGTGAAGTTATTCTGCTACTATAGAAATATAGACAGATGAACTTATAGACTACAAATGGAAAGCTAATCACTTACATTCACAGTTTGATTAAAGGGTTAGTTCACCCAAAAATGAAAATTAAGTCATTAATTGCTCACCCCCATGCTGTACCAACCCCGTAAGACCTTCGTTCATTTTCGGAACACAAATAATGTTATTTTTGATTCAATTTGAGAGGTGGATCACTGCTACATAGGCTCCTAAGGGATTGAAACATGACGGCCCAGAAAGTCATTGAAGAAAATTTTTAAATATTTGACTATTTCTTTTTCTTCCTCGTGGGCTTGAGACGAGAGTTTAAGAGATTTCCACGACGCATGCGCGAGAATTGTGATCTCTTTCAACTACTTCAGTTCAGTTCTCGCGCATGCGTCGTGGAAATCTCTTAAACTCTCATCTCAGGCCCTCGAGGAAGAAAAGGAATACTCGAATAAAGTCGTTATTTTTGTTTTGTTTTTTCGCACAAAAAGTATTCGTGTTGCTTGATAAACTAATACTTGCACCACTGTCACATGGAATATTTAAACATTTTCTTCAATGACTTTCTGGGCCGTCAAGTTTCAATCCCTTAGGAGCCTATGTAGCATTTTTAATCAAAAATAACAAAAATTTGTGTTCCGAAGACCAACGAAGGTCGTACGGGGTTGGGTACAGCATGGGGGTGATTAATTAATGACTTAAATTTTCATTTTTGGGTGAATTAACCCTTTAATGCAGGATAAATGTTTGTGTTAGATACCATCATAAATAAAATAGAAGTCAAAATTATATAAAAATAAGGGACTGTTTGCACAATGCTGTTTTGAGGGCTGAAAAGTCCAAGTTTTTTTTTTAATGTGTGCGCAAAAACTGCAAAAAATATGAATAGGTGAAAACAGTGGTGTTATGTGCATATGTATTTCTGTCTGCAGGCACGTAATGTTTCTTCACAAAGTGACATCGTTGTCATGTCGTTGTCAGACTTTGTAATAGCTTCTTCCCACAGGCCATTAGAATATTTAACTCGCATTAAAATACACGGATATTTTGGCTGTTGGACTGTCGATGCATGTACGTGGAAGGACTCAATCACATATAATGCTATCCCTATGCTTGGTGCAATATTATACTATATGCACTATACCCACTATTTATATTACATCATGACATGATGTGATATCAAACTCAGAAGTAGGACCTTCCCTGTTGTAATTGAAGGCTGCATTGTTGCAACATAGTCTTTTCTCTCTTATGTCTGGTTCAGATTACACGATTTTAGCCCGATTTTGGCACGATCCATTTGACGTAGGGTGTCGTGGGGATTCGTAAATGACAACGGGCGTCAGGACGCAAGATTCGATCGTAACATCTCGTATAGTTTGTCATAGTGGGCGACAACCTACGTCACGTGTATGATGCTTCATGACAAAAAGACTAGCATGTTTCATTTTTTTTTAACGGTCGTCCGCGGCGGTTCCGTCACATGTATGAGGTTGACCAATAGGAGCACAGAAGCTTTTATATATAGGAGTACAAAACTTTCAAAAATGTCGAAACGAAAGAGAGAGACGATGGTGCTAATGTAAAAATATATAAGAACAATATTTTACCTCAAGTTCTCTTTGGAGGATTGACAGCCCATACTGTCCTCTTCGAGCAATCCAGGAACGTGTCCATTGTCGGGTTTTCTTTCTTTTTTCTTTTTTTTAACTTTTTTCTGAACACCGCTTCATCCATTGTTTGTTTACGTTCGTTTCCGGAAGTCACTCGCGACTAGTTTCGCCTTCTCGATGACATCATGCGCACCGTTAAAGACAGCATGCAAAGACTGGTCAGGAAGCAACGTGTAGTCTGAAGTGTGTTGTCCACGACACGACAAGATTTTAGGAGTCAAAATCACATAATCTGACACAGTGACTATCGTAACAGACGAAAAAAATCATGCAATCTGAACCAGGCATAGAAAAAACCCCCCAAAAAAACAAATGTTGACTGACAAAATATCAGGACAAAACCATTCCATTTACATGGATGAGATGTAACATTGCATCTGGTTCAGATGCACTGCACACATTCATTTAGAAATTTGGCAAATTTAGCATTCTGGTTGCATATTTAGAGTAGTCTAAATCACAAAATTCACTTTATATTTATTTTAGTTTTCTTTTTTGTCTGTCCTTTTTTACAAAAATATACTTAAATTTGCAGTCTTATGGCATTCGCGTTCACTTTAAGATCAGAATTTAGCATTACTCTGTTTTTTGACTCATCCATGCCTGCTTTTTCTGGCCAGGTGCGGCCCCGCAACCAGGACAAACATGTCAAAAAGTGACATGATGCTTCTGTCAGGCAAAACGCCGCTAACCCAAATATACCCTGACATATGATTTCCATAAACAAATGAATGCAAGTTCTGAATAGCAGACTGGACCCTGCCTCCACGTCTGTGTCACTTACTCTAAGTGACAGCTGACGAGTCGCCGGGCAGGTGTGAGACTCACCCTAACTAGCAGTTAACTCTCGCCGGCTGAACGCTTCCACACCTGAGTCAAAACCCAGATAACTCATATTCAGTGTGCCTTTAAGAAATGTCACATACTACAACCTGCTTCAAGACAGCTGCCGAACACTACTACTTTTTAACCAGGGAGTTTGATGCCAGTTTGTCAATGTGTGTTTTTTTAGGTGGCTGAGATGCATGGAGAGCTGATAGAGTTTAACGAGAGGCTGTACCGCTCCCTCATGGCCAAAGACAACCTGATTGGACAGATGAGACAGGAACTCATCGACCTGCGCGGTCCGGTAAGCACACGCAAGCACACACAAACACACACGCATGCCTCTCTGTGGGTGTGTGAACCCGTTACCTTCATTGAGTGCTTGTTCTCTCTTCTTTATCTCTGCAGTCCAGGCACTCTGGGCCAGATCGCTGTCTGCTTCCATAGGTCCGCCCCTCTTCCATCATTAACTGTCTGTCTGGCCAATGCAACATTACCTTCGCATTTACCTAGCTAACTAAACGAGGGCACTGCTGTTTTAATACGTCTGTCAAATGCAAGACACATGTCTATAAATGTATTGGATTTGTTTGGTGACGCGTCTAAAATGTCTTCATTTCGATGTTTTCAACCATCAATATACTGCGTTTTATTCTTCATGTTGGTCAATGATGTCAACATGAACTCAACATGAAAAATATTAAATATTGTCAAGCCCAGCCCTAATGCTCAAACGCAGGTCTTTCTAAATCTATATGCTGTTATTATTTTTATGGGATGCAAAATTGTTTAAGAATCGCAACAAATGAAATAAAACCCAACGATTTATTATATTATATTAATTATATTATATTATATTAATGTATATTGTATTTATTATTATTACGTTTTATATTAAGTTTTCTTAAGCCATGTGAAAGATTTTTTTTGGTGTGATTTGAGATCTTTGGCAGAGGAAAATGGGTATTCTTGTTACAGTGAAAAATGATGCATGTATGTGTCGTAGGGTAACCATTAAGGGAGGTGATAGAGAAGCGTAGGTGACAAAACAACGAAACACTAGAAAAATATCATTCAGCATGTTTACGCATGTTTTTTACGATACCGGTGCCAAATCGATACTTTTAAAACGGTACCAGTGCCAAAACAATGCCTAAACGATACTTAAAATAAAAAAGAGCCACAAAACACTGGTGGATGACATTAAAGAACGTTTTTTATATAAATATATATATATATATATTTTAAATTGTTTAAATTGAACAGTATATTAGAAGATTAAAGTATACTTTATTATAAATATATATATCAGTAAATACAACAAATGTACATAAATTCATAATAAAACCTAAGCCAACAACAATTTAACTGACACTTAATAACACTAAATAATTACAGTACTAATAACAGCAAATTAGTAATTTCATAAAGAAATTATATCTTGTTTTGTGAGGAAAAAATGGAAAATGAGAAAAATAAACTAAATTCAAATGGAAAACAAGATTATATTTCTTACCCCATTGGCAGATAATTTGCTTGTTTAATTTTGATAATTATTTTCAGAAAACAAGATATAATGTCTTATGTCATTTTACTTGTCTAGTAAATTCTTCTTGATTTAAGAATTTTTTGATATTTGGACTGGAAACTATAAAAATACTAAGTAAGAAAAGCATTTTTTGCAGTGTTATTGCTGCTTTCATAGACATCAGTTTTTATTTTGCAAACTATAAATGTATTGCTTTGCTAGTTCTTGCATGTATTTACATGTCTGAAACCTAAAACAAGTATTATGTTGTTGAAAACACTGAATAGTTGATAAATAAAAAGCAGTTACCGAAGCGCAACAACACATTTGAAATATTTGCAGTTGATAATGTGATGCACTGTTATAATCATACTTGAAAGATCGTACGTGTCAAAGGGTGGCATCGAAATCTGCGTTCTGATTTGCTCCGGTCATATAGGGTACCGATGCCAATAGTCTCACGGTGGTTTTGACTTTTGCGCTGAATTACTTATATGTAACACAACAGCTGGGTGACAATGTCACATTGCATTGTCACAGGTACTAAGTAAAATAAATTAAAGGGATACTTCACCTCTATAAAGATGAATGTGTATTTAAATGGGCCATTTATGTAGAAGAAATGTGGAATTATTTTTGAATTTGGAGCTTTCTAGACTGAGAAAAGCCAGAAAATGTATTTTTGGCTTATGTGGTTGAAAGACAACAACTCCCAGAATGCACTTGCTTCGCTGCTCTAGGAGGCCACGCCTATCAGTAACAGAGCGCAGTAGTTAAACAAGTAGTCTAGGCTACTAGTGAGTCTCCATGATGAGTCTGCCCGAAAATGTGTTTCGAGATCGCCAAAATGTCCGGGATTCAGCTTTTGCGTTCTACAGTCGGCATTCATCATGTTTACTGTGGCGAGCGGGACGAGTGAGGGCCGCGGGAGAACGGCGCGAGGCCGGTGGCGTGATTACCGATGAGCGACACCTGTGAGACGCACCGGTCTCGTATCTCTCACGGAGGAGCGGGAATTTTCTTAGCAATGTTAAAATACACATCAACCGATCGCTTGTTTAGCGTTCATGTAAACACTACATTCAGATTCACCAATCGGAATGAATTCAGTCAGATTGAAACTAAAGCTGTGCATTAGGGTTGCCGCGGTGAGGAAAATTTCCCACCGGTTAATCGACGTGTGACAACACCGGTAATCCCGGTGTCACCGTGGAGGGCAGGGCGGGGGGGTTAAATAGCTTTTAAATGCGTGCGCGTTATACTTTCACTTTCGAAATAAGCGTCAATTGCTTGAATGGACAAAAAAAAAAACAACTCGCTGATAATAAAACTTTTATTTATAGACTTTTATTAGCATAACGAACGAATAAAAATAACCCCATGCATAGGCTGAAAAAAGTGAAAATCGGCAAAATGTGGGCCCAAACAAATAAGAACCATAAAACGTTTATTAACGAATAAGAAAATAAAATAGGCCTAAATAAATTACACAAAGTTTAAATGAGATAAAAACCAATTAAAAAGAGACAAATATAAAATAAAAACTTCAAAACGGACCTTAGCCTCCATAAATGACATACTTTCACTTTCGAAATAAGCGTCAATTGCAATTCAGCGTCAATTGCTGGAATGGACAAAAAAAAAAAAAAAAACTCGCTGACAATAAACTTTTATTTAGACAGCCCTTTATTATAATAATAAACGAATAAAATATAGACAGAACTTTTATTAGCATAACGAACGAATAAAAATAACCCCATGCATAGGCTGAAAAAAGTGAAAATCGGCAAACTGTGGGCCCAAAAAAAAAAATAAAACGTTTATTAACGAATAAGAAAACAAAATAGGCCTAAATAAATTAAACAAAGTTTAAATAAGATAAAACCAAATAAAAAGAGACGAATATAAAATAAAAACTTTAAAAAGGACCTTAGCCTACATAAATGACAGCACTCTAAAAAAAAGTAAAACACTATAAATTGGCATTTATTAACATTAATATATATTGGCCAAAATATTGCCAAACAGGCGCTTTTGCATTGCGTTTTGACACCAAATCTTCCGCCATTATCTTGATTTTCTGTAATTTGACTCGTTCTCGTCTCCACACGTGCTAAATGGAATCCTGATGCTTGCTGATCTGTGACGTGACGGCACGCGTTGCGCAGTTCATTTTTAATTATAATGCTCTCTTCAGAACTAAATAATTGAAAATTATTATTTTTAATTAATTCAAATAAATATTTTAGCAAAAACGAATACTTTAAAAAAAAAAGTCAAGACATCGCGGTGTCACGGTGGGAAAGTGATGTCACCGGTGATGGGGCTTAAAACCGGTAACACCGTCAACACCGTCTATCGCGGCAAGCCTACTGTGCATGTAAACAATGAATGGCGACTGCACAAAGCAAAAGCTGAATCCCGGACATGTCCTGGAAAAAGAGGATGGTATCCCCTAATACTCAGCTTTCTCCACAGAACAAGAGCCTGCTAGCTTAGCTTTCAAAAAAAAAGATGGCTGACACTTTGTTCATTCTGTGAGTGAGATCCCACCTTCTATGGGCGGGTTGAGAACATGTGGGACAGACCCTAATAGACTCCTTTTGCGCCAACGTCACAGTTACGTCACGGCGCTAGCTGGAGGCAAAACAAAGTGAAGACTGGAGGCGGCCAATACAAACCAGCACAAATTTGGCTACATAATAAGGAGCTTAAATAATTGTTACTATTATTAAATGTCATCTTATTGTGTTGTCTGGTGCAAGAATTGATGAAAAATGAATATGCTGGATCTGGAACTTTTATTTCTGGAAAATATTCACATCATTAAAATCGCACTGTAATGTCACTCTTTACATTGTCGTGGTCTCGGCGCTGGCTCGGCAGAACTGCGGATCGTACACACAAGTCTTGTAGCTACAGGACCATATAGGCATCTAAAGATTTATATGCCCTCAGTTTCTCTTTACGATCGGTTTCTCTATAAGGTAGGTGTAGAAGTCAGGACACTCAACCGAGGTAATGTACGTAAATCCTGTCAGATCATCTATGCATTGAGTGAGCGTGTAGGCGGCTACAGGTCGGCCAATCTGGTTCTGTCCATTAAAAATAACTTTTGGAAATAACAATCGCGGTCCTGGACACTGAGTGACCTTACACATTAAGATAATATCAGATTTTCTCCAGTCATTGTTAAAAAACAAGCTAACAACAGTGTTGTGCAAGTTACTTCCAAACTGTAATACATTAGGTATTACTTGTTACTGTCATTTAAAAGTAATTCATTACCTTACAATATTACTGTCCCAGAATTGTAATGCGTTACATTACTCATGTATTACTTTTGAGTTACTTTCACCAAAATAACTAAGTAGAACTTAACTTTTGGGCTATAACGATATACAATATGAAACCGAAATCGCGCTTCGCCACACGACTCAGATCAACGAACCTACAGAATCGCGACACACCTCTTCCAACTCCCAGCGTTATTCTCCTTACCGTCCATATCCAATGCTGCCTTATCTTTAAATTAGGCTATTAGTATTATTTGAAGTTAACATTATAAAATACGTGGACCTACACCACAAAACTAGTTGATGATAAATTATTTAAAATTGGGGAAGTCCAGCATTATGGACATGATGACATTTGCAGTCAAAACTTGAAATAAAAATTCTCAGAAAATACATGTATTGAAAATAAGCTACTTCCTTAAAGTACTCCAGACATTAGATAAATATCAGTCTATGTTTTATTTTTAATATTAGGGAAAAGACACATTCATGTGTGACAAAAAAATAGGAGGCAAAATATATTTTTTGTAATTCTGTTCATTACACTGCGCAAATCGGATGAGGAAGGGTTGGCTCTCCAGTCTCCATAGAACTTAAAATATTCATTTTATTTTAGTTTTCGTGTTCGCATTTATGAGGAAAAAACAATGTTACAGACGCGACCGCTCTGAACTGGCACTAAAAGACTGCTTTAAAACTTTCACATAGTCTGTTGCCTTTAAGAAGTAAAAGCAGACAATACACTGTAATACAACTGTAATACAAGCCTCACTGAACATGTAACGAGTAAAATATTACTGAAAATTGATTAGTAATGCCTTACACTACTGCGTTACAGCAAAAAGTAATATGTTACTGTAATGTATTACTTTTGTAATGCGTTACTCCCAACACTGGCTAACAATCATTGCTAACTAGCGTTAGTGAAGCGGCCAGATGGATCTTTCTGCCTCCACCTAAGCTCCGCCCACAAAAAAACGTCACCATGTTTACCAACTAAAAGGGTCTATACTGACTGTAGTCTTTAGCCTCTGGACTAAAAATTGATGACGCAAAATGGCGATTTTTGCATCATCAGAGGATTTTTTCCAGACAAAAAAATACATAAATCTCTCGTCTCAGGGGGATATGAGGGTGGAAAGCATGGTAATTCGAAAATACTACAGGTTTTCTATTAATACAAAGCTTAATGCTAAATCCTGAAGTATCCCTTTAACAATGCACTTACACTTAGAATTAGGGTTTGGTTTAGGGTTAGTTGCATGTAATTATACATAATTTACTTACAGTAAGTATAAGTTACGTGTAACAAAGACACTAAAATAAAGCGCAAATTGTTTTATAAATAACATTTTCATTTTTTGTCTGTAACTCGCACAAACAAAACTACTTTCTATTTTTGGAGAAAGTGTCCATTTAATTTGGCCTGTCTGTCTCTAGTGGCATTCTCAGCCACAGTGCATTTCACCTCGTGGCTTCCATCCATCCTCTCTCTTTCCTGTTCAGTGCTTATCTGTTGGCCACTGATTACTTTTTGATACATCTGACGGCAGTGGCTTCGAGCCATGGCCTTCTGTAACTGTGCTGAACTGTATACGGTGGATGGTTTATCTAGCCTCCATGGCTCATGTGTCTGTTCCTCTCTGGTGCCACTGCCTGCCAAGATGCAGCAACCTGTGAGTCGTGACTCCTGTAAATGCTGACATTAACGCACTTTCACCACAAGATAAGATGCACACTCAAATAGGATTAGAGCCTGTTCCCGGTTAGGCTCATGTGTTTTCAGGAATGAGGGGTAAATTTAGCTTTTTCCTCCCTGGAATCAAAAGAGAAATTTCTTCATTCATTTTTTCACTTGGGACCAAATCAATTATTTTCAGTGCTTATTGCTGGACTATCAGATAAGACAGTAAATTATTACATTCTTACAGTGTACGCAAGAGTACAGTGTTAAATAGCAAACTCAGCTGGACGCATATGGAAACGCTCACCATGACCTCATGCGCTCTTCTTTTTGGACAGGTGCCAGGGGACCTGAGCCAGACCTCTGACGATCCCAGCCTATCTGACTTCGAGACGTAAGTGGCCTCCTACTCGCTGTTCTTTTTATATTTGTGTTTATGTGTGTTGGAGGTGGTGTACAGCGAGCCTCTTTAGAGAATCAAATCGATGGTATGGAATTTCATAAAGAGATGCCTCCGATCTGACGGAAAAGACTGTGCTAAAAATAGGGAGGTTGAACGTTGCTTCTGTTTTTACATCCGGAGCTTTCCTCTTCCACACAGCTATAACCTTTGTGCATGAGAAGATGTCAGTCATTAAAAATGGTTTGAAGGAAATGCATACAATGTTGAACTTGTGGGTCATGTAAAAGGCTATTTCTATATTGTATTCTATTACAATGTAGAACTTTTGATCCCACTTTATATTAAGTGGCTTTAAGTACTATGTACTACTAACATTGGAATTAATCATTTGATACAATGGAGTTATTGTGTACATACATGTTCTTACATTGTACTTATATTTGAAAAATACCAGCATATAATTACAGCTATAAATACTTTAAGTAATTACTAGTGCTGTCAAACGATTAAAATATGTAATCACGATTAATCGCATTAATGTCATAGTTAACTCGCGATTAATCGCACATTTTTATCTATTCTAAATTTGTCTTTTGATTATTTTTTGTTACATTATTTTTTTTCTCATTTTAATGCTCTTATCAACATGGAAAAAGTGGATTGGCTTGTTTAGTGCAAATGTTTTTTTTTTATTATTAGTATTGAAAATAACATTGGAATAGTGTTTAATTTCACACTAACATATATAAATAATCTCTCACACAATGTAACACTGTCTATCAATAAAAGGGTGAAAGAAATACTGATGAGGTCCTGATAGCCTACTGACGAGGGGGTGGAGAATTCGCATCATCTGTGTGTGTGTGTGTGTGTGTGTGTGTGTGTGTTTGCTTGCTTGGCCATCATCAAGTGGTGTTTCAGACTGGACATGCTGCGATGATGATCGCTCAGTTCACAATGACAAAACACACAGATCACTTGGTCTTGTCAATGGGACAATTTGGCAACTTTTTAAAAGTAAAGTTTCCATTCAGAATCTTAGGGCATCCATTTCGGCGTCTCGCGCTCGTCATCCACTCAAAACGTAACTTTACTATTTGGCTGGCTCGCAAGCCGAAACGAGTGTGTGCGGAACAAAACGTCCGCTTGCGCTTTGGTCGTAGAAGCAACAAAACGTCCGTTTTGTTGCTTCTTCGACCAAAGCGCCAGCGGATCTAGACCGTAAACAAAACAACAGGCACGCCGCAAACACACGTTTCGGCTTGTGAGCCGGCTTTGAGTGAATGACGAGCGCGAGGCGCTGAAATGGATCAGGACGCATGCCGCGTCCTGTTGCAAAAGCATGTGAAAAAACTAGAAAGTTTGTTAGGACAAAAAGACTGTTAATCGCGCGCTCAAAAAATTAACGCCGTTTAAATGGGTTTGCGTTAACGCCGTTAATACCGCGTTAAACTGACAGCCCTAGTAATTACATTTGTTATTACACAGTTGACCCTCCCCTTACATCTTAACCTACTCTTAAACTGACCTATACCACCATACCTGTCCCTAACCTTACCTTTATCACACCTCAATAGCAGCAAAAGGGTTTTACAATACAACAACAGGAACACAATAATAGATTGTACTTATTTTTCGATGTAAGAACATAGTACTTAAAGCCACTTAATATAAAGTGGGACCAATGATAGTAATGAAAAGTTGCCCATATCTACAGTCTTTATTACTGTACGTTTCACTCGATTTTACACATTTCACTCTGTAGTTTGGGAAAAGTCCAAATTATAAATTGTGTGCATGTTTGTGAAAAAATAACACATTAACTGATACAAGTACGACTAAATGGCTTGCTCATCAGAATGATATTCTATGCTGAATTAAGCCTTCGTCTGAGGTAAATACTGACATATTCCTCGAGGTGGAAAAAAGTAGTTGCATCTGATGACCCAGATAGCAAACTGACATTGAATCAACGTGGAAATATGACATCGAAACAACGTTGATCTGATATTGTTTTGCTCATCGAATTAACGTTGAACCAACGTCAGACGCGCCATTCTTTCAAAACTAACGGAAAATCAACTTGAAATCAACGCGTTGTTTCAACGTTATGAAAGCAAACCAATTTTCGATTTTCATTTAGCTTTGAAGAATGCCGCGTCTGACGTTGGTTCAACGTTAATTCGATGAGCAAAATCAACGTTGTTTCAATGTCATGAGAGACGTCGTTTCCACGTTGATTCAATGTCAGTTTGCTATCTGATGAAGCTTGATGCTTTGTTTTATCGAGGCAATATGGAAGGTGTTTGCGTCTTAGATGGATGGTGACCGAATAAATAGCCTGAGCTGCATGTGGTTGTGATCACATTACAGATAATGAGCTTAGATGGGAAACACTGTTATATTAGAGAATATCTGTTTCGATTCAATTTCAAGCTTTCAGCATATACTCAGCATGTACTTGCCTCATGTGAGGCAAGTAGTATATGCTGAGTTTCGGTTCGTTTTGAGATTCCTGTTTTCATAATTTTGCAAAACACATATTTTATTGTTTTTGTGACTGTATACAAATTTTGTATGACCCAAAAGAAGTATTTTAAGTTTTCGATCGCATTGATTTCATCCACCAACTTCAGAGAGTTTATGGTTTAAGTATATCATTTTTTCCCCTGTCTGTCTGTGTTAAAAGACAGTTTCTTTTTTTCAGCCCCCTGGGTAGATAAAGTTATAATAGCTACACTAAACGTCTCTTCTTTTGAGATGTATTCTAATTAGACTTTCCCTATGTGTTCTTTCCTTCCCTGTCTCTCAAAGAACTCAACGTGCCCTTGTCAACGTGTGGATCCCCTCTGTGTTCCTTCAAGGTCGGGCTGCCAACGCCTATCATGTATATCAGGTAGTTCTTTTAATCAGAATTTAATCCACCATGTACTACCGGAAAATGTGTAATCTTCTCCTAACCACCCTTTTTCCTCACAGTATGGAATTGAATGCTCTTGTCATTTGGACTGTATGGCAGGTTTGCTGACTTAAAGTTACACTGTGTAACTCTTTTAGTTTATTCTTAGCTAAAAACACTTAGTTCTTTCAAAAATATATGTGCTCATTAATGTATATTTACTTCGTTCAAGTACTAAAGTATTCTCATGAGTGTATAATATGCCATTGAAAATACATACGGGTAAGGGGTTCTAATGTCGGTCGCCATGTTGACCCTCCATCTTGAAAGTACATTAGCCAAAGAGGGACATACCCATTAATTCAAGCTTCGCCTCTCGCGTTTACGTCTGAGTTAACACTCATGGACGAGGTCGAACTGGAAGCCATGTTAATCTTGGACTACATTGGCCACTGTAGGAGTTGAAATCAGAATTGAGAGGAACAGAAACTAATATTCACTGGATGGTCATACACCTTTTCACCACTAGATGGGGGTAAAAATCACACAGTGTAGCTTTAAACCAAGTGAAAAAAGACTGAAGGTTGATGTTCTTTGAACAGTGGTGAATCATCACAAAATATTGTACATGTACTAATGTAAGTTGTCATTGGAAAGACCACTGGAAAAGAGAACGGACAAAAGCATGTTGAAATGACCCCAAACCGAAGTACATTGCGAGGGCTTGGAGCTAGAGCGGCGTAAGTGGCATTTTGGCCGAATATGAGTTATATCAAAATAAAGGTCTCAATGAGCTCTATCCAATGGTGCCAAAAATACCTACCTGAGATCAAACTGTATTGAATAAAGCAACAAAAAGGCATATTGGACGTATTTGACTTTTTGGTGTTTGTTTTTTTGAAAATGTTTTAGAACATGTTCATTGTGTTAATATGCCATACATTTTTTACTTAAATACTCATTTCATGCAAGTATGCCTGGGGTTGCAATGTCTTTGGTTTAAGGTTAATAATACAGGTGATTGAAGCGTGGTCAAAATTTTGCTTTGTCTCTCCTGTAAAGTTTGTTAAAAGCCACTTACGCCCTTCTGGCTCCAATCCCTCGATTGTATCACGCACAACAGGCACGTTGACATATAGAGTATATAGGTGATATGATGATATGACACTTTGGAATGTGGCTATTTCATATAGTGACCCATGCACTTTCTTTAACAGTATAGATTACCAGGAGACCCTCATAAGTAGCAATAGTTCCCTCACACATTAGTTGACTTTGGCTGAGTGAAATGGTTTTTCGATTTCCCTTTGTTCCCTTGAGTCTGGCCTTGAAATGGATCCCCAATGGAAATGGATTCATTGTTTTTTCAAGGCATGACTGATGGATAATGCTTTCCGCTATTTTAGATTTAACCCAGTATAGCTGAGCAGGGCTGCTCATTTTCTGATATGATTGATGACCCCAGGCGCTTGTGTCTCTCACGTGAGCACTAATGTCATCGGCATGTTTATGTGTTGGAAAATACCTGCATTCATTTATTCATTCATGCCCACTAGTGTCTAGACTACACTAGGCTTTCAAGACCCCGTCATGGTTTTTCTTAGAGAAAAAAATTCCAGTTAGGGTTTTATGATTGGAATAGCACAGGGTAACTATAGATATTAAGTTTCATTACTTAGATATAAGTAATGAAAATGTGCAGTTAAAGGAGTCAAGACAACCGTTAGCACTGTTGTCAAGGGTATGTTCATTACCCAAGTTTTTGGCAGAGAGAGAGAGAGAGCACTTTTCTGGAAACATGATATATATTTTTTTTTGAATAGAAAGTTAAAAAGAAAGTCATTTATCTGAAATGGAAAACTTTTGTAAAATGTACTTTTTATCTATCAAATGCATCCTTGCTGAATAAAACTACCAATTTCTTTCAAAAAAGTATTTACCGCTAACTACTACTAAATAGCTAATAACATATAATTACAACTACATAATTACAAATATTTAAATATTATTTAATAGATAGAATCAAGCTACCCTTATTTGTTAAGCCCTGCTGTTGACCTAAATTAATAAAGTGTCTTTGTTTCAGCCCTCAGCAGTATTTGTTGGTTAAAAGGCAACAAATGAACAATCTATGATCTCTAAGAACCGTATATTTATAGATATGCCGTTCAATGTGTTAAATTTCCTTCTAAAAGTAGAACAATACAGAGTGCGATGCATCTCCATGTGAATCCATTACAATAGATCCTGAATTAAACATCAGCATAGATGACATGCATTCTGATCTATATTGTAGTGACTGTATTTGGTAACAAAAAGAAAACACTGAAAAGTCATCTGGCTCCTTTCAGTCAGTGGCTTTCAGTCAATTTTTTTATTCTGGAGTTCTGCATCAGCCTGGCCGCAGATTATGGCACATTACCATCACCGTCCAAAAGTGCAGCTACTCCATTTCCCACTTGTTGTGTTTCTGCCACTCGTCTGTGCTTTGAAATGACCCCTTATGAAATAAATCAAAGTGCCGTTGAATTCCACAGTAAGAATGTAATTGATCTTCAGTAATAAACCAGGGCTTTGTTTTGTTGTGAAGATTTTTACCTTCTCCGTTTCCTGTCACATAATGAAAAATTATAACTGCTGCCTAAAACAGCTCATTCACGCTTATGCAATTTTGCCGGAAAGGTTTATTAAAAAAGCGGATGTAATGACTGTTATAATATGGATTTACTGGGGTTCTGGTGTTTTCTTCTGTTTCATTGCAAACGTTCTTGGTGATGTCTCGCAGAAATGGCCTATATTCTATGTATGGTTGTGCCCGTTCATCTGAAGTGTTAATGGTGCTCTGCTTTTGTAAAGAGTTAGCTGTGGTAATGGGGTCTTATAAAGAGATTTTATATGGTGGCAGGCAGCAGTCGCAGAATACACATTTCTCTCTTTTCATCAACCTGTTCTTGTCACCTTACCCTTTAACCCTCAGGTGCTCTTCGTTTCGGAGTCACACTTGTTATCTTCCCGGTCAAAAGTGACCGGACACCTAAAAATGAAACTTTCTCCATCCCAGTAAAACCAATGCAATTTATTTTAGTTCTATAATATTTATTCTTTTTAATTTAGTATTTTTAATTTAATTTATTAATATTTATGCAATATTTATGGTTTATTTTTGCCATAGAAAAATATATATTATTTTCTATATATATATATTATTTTCTTCAAAAAAATATTAATGCAGTATTTTAGTTTAATATAGAGTCTAGGCCTTCAGAAAAAAAATTTTTTTTGAAGAAAATTAGCACCATCTGGTTACAGTATAGAGAAAAAGCGTAGAATCTTGGTGTAATCACTTGATGGCATGTACAGCTCTCTATTGAGAGGCATGTGAATTCCCCAGCTGTTTATGAACACATTTTTGTTGTTCTTGTTGGTGGATTTGAATATATAGTTGAAACAATCTCAAAAACTATTTCTTATAAAAAAAAATGACAAAAAACAAATATTCACAATTTTTTTTTCTTTTTTTTTTTTACAATTTCCCATTCATTTCCTATGGGGTCATTTTTGACCAAAGACCACAAGTGTGACTATTTTTTTAAGACCACTTAGCATGCTCAGATCATGACCTCAATTTTTGTGTGTGTTCACATACATAACGTCATAAAAGTCACCAAGTTTCGTAACATCGCGATGAAGCTGTGATTTTTAAAAATTCAAAACATACTTTTTGTAATCAAAATTTATTGGTGTGTATGTGTATAAATGTGTGTTTGTGTATATGTGTGTTTGTATGTGTGTGTGTGTTGGTTGGTGGGTGTGTCTGTTTTGCACTCTAGATGTTGTTGAGTGTCACCCCTTTCTTGCGGTGTACTTTTTTTTTTAGAATTGTGGCCGATTTGTAGATTGTACATACAAAAATTCAGAGAATTTTTTTTTTGTATCAATTTCCCATTCATTTCCTATGGGTTGTCATTTTTGACAGAAGAGCAAAAGTGTGACTCATTTTTTTACGACCACTTAAATTGCTCGAATCATGACCTCAAGTTTTTTCTGTGTTCACATACCCAATGCCATAAAAGTCACCAAGTTTCGTAATTTTCTGAAGAAGCTGTGATTTTTAAATATTCAAAACAGATTTCTTTAATCACAATTTATTGGTGTTTTTGTGTATAAAAGTGTGTGTGTATGTGTGTGCGTAGGGGTGGGAATGTCTGTTTTGTACTCTTGATGTTTTAGAGTGTCACCCCTTCAATGCTGTGCACTTTTTTTCTGCATGGTGGCCGATTTGTAGATTGTACACACAAAAATTCTCAAAGTTTTTGTGTTTTTGTCAATTTCCCATTCATTTCCTATGGTCGGTCATTTTTGACCGAAGAGCACAAGTGTGACTATTTTTTTTACGACCACTTAGCCTGCTCGGATCATGACCTCAATTTGTGTGTTCACATACCCAATGGAATAAAAGTCACCAAGTTTCGTAACATTCCGATGAAGCTGTGATTTTTTACATTTCAAAACATACATTTTTTCGGTCAGAAATGACCGAAGAGCACCCGAGGGTTAAAAGGTTTGCAACTTCGCATTGCTCCATGCATACATTGTTGCTATGGCGGGTTTTCCAGACTGACAGATCACTGTCAGCCAAAATGTCTACCAGCCAACTATTATATATTTACCCATTTGTTGTTATATGCAAATGAAATGAATGCATCCGTAAATTAATTGATCATGAAATGTATACATTAGTGGAGTAATTGTGAAACTATTTACTCTGAGCCATGGTGTATTTAGGCATACGTGATGAGGTTGTGGGGCGGTTTACCTCCTACCTCCTTACCCATTTTTGTGTTTAATAAGGACTCATTATATCCCCTAACCCTTAGAGAAAACAACCTGCGTTTTTGCATTTTCAAAAAAACGGACAAAAAAAACTTCAATTAGTATAACATTACAACATTTTTCCTCTTGGGGACTAAAATCTTGTACCCACAATGTCAAAATTTGTTTGGTTTTACTACAGTATCTCCGTGGGGACATAGGGAATACCTGGACCACACACACATACTGTACAATATATATAATTAAGTTGATCAATACATTAACATAAATTAGCTCTAAGAAATATTAATAATCAATAATTGATTGATTATGAATTGATTATGAATATTTGGATCAGTTAAAGGTGCTGTATGCGATTTGTAGCGGCCTCTAGCGGTGATGTTTCAGAATGCAACAAGAGCGCTCGTGCTCGTGTGTGTGCTAGATCTCAAGAGCGAGCAGTCATTACCCGCCACACGGAGACTTTCAACGCAACGGTGAAATAATCACACAACATGCTGGAAACTAATGTAAACTCCCACTACAGGTACAATAATAGCCTACTTTATCAGCTTGACGTTGAACTAATGCTGTGCTCGTACCATGATCATAATGTTACAATAAACTGCATTTAGCCCACATGTGATGTTATAAGCCATTTCACTAACTATTTTCGTGTATCTTTCACAATCAGCAATGTCTACACAGATGAATGTATAATATGATAACGAAATGGTTAGTGAACTAAACTGGACAGGTTCAGTGTATCAGTAAGATCGTAGGAAATAACATTACTGTAACGTACTGAATGTGTCTGGAAATGTGTATAAACAATATGGTAGTAGTGCAATGAGTGATGTTAGTCAGTAGATCTAGTAAATAAAATAAGTTACATCCTAAAGCACCGACTTTTTGTCATCCTGGAACATTCTTTTGTATTCATGTCATGTTTCATGTAGTTTACCTTGCTATTTCACTAGAGTTTACTACGTTGATCCGCGTTTTCGTCCGGAGTCGATCAGATTCACGTTTTGCCTGATGAGCTTGGGCAGATAAAACATTTTTTGTTTTTTATATTCATGTGGAGTTTGTGTTGGAGTCTGTGTTTTGCTGGAGGCAGGACGTTTTGGGCTGTTATCAGACTCCATGTCGTCAGCTGAAGTGCCGTCGCATAGACTGTAATAAGGATAGAGAGGCTCGGGAGCGCGCATGCACGTCACATCTGATGGATTTCGCAGGAAATCCGACCCGGAGACCTCACTTATAAATATGAATATTGGCCTTCAGAGGTAATAGCAAAACCCGAAAAGTGGATCATTGCAATGTGTGATTACAACCCCTTCAAACACAGGCAATAAAAAAAGGATTCATTTTATAAAAAAAGTTACATATAGAACCTTTAATAGAATTAACTTAATATAGTAAAATAATTATGATAATAATCATGAACACTTAGCATCTTGCACCCGGCGCAAATTACTTTGTACACTGACGCATTTATCATTCCCATTTTGCACCCGCGCAAAGCGGGCTTTTCCCTCCACAGGCGCACGTCGGTAAACTAAGGAATGAACTTGCGCTCCCTGGGCGGGTTGGCGCAAAAAGGAGGCGTGTTTCGGCGCGAACATTCCCTGGTGCTATTTTACAGTTCCAGAAAACAATTGCACCACTGACTTGATGCCTGGTTTAGATTACACGATTTTAGCCTGATTTTGGCACGATCCGTTTGACGTAGGGTGGCGTGGGGATTCGTAAACGACAACGGGCGTCAGGACGCAAGATTCGATCGTATCATCTCGTATAGTGTGTCATAGTGGGCGACAACCTATGTTGCGTCTGTGATGCTTCACGACAAAAAGACGGTCATCCACGACGGTTCCGTCACATGTACGAGGTTGACCAATAGGAGCACAAGCTTTTACGTATACAAAAAAGACAAAACGAAAGAGAGACGATGGTGCTAAATGTTAAAAGTAGAAGTAAAAATATATAAGAAAATAATAAGTTCTCTTAGGAGGATTGACAGCCCATACTGTCCTCTTCGAGCAGGGTTCTCAAGTCTCACGCAATGGCCGTGAGACACGCAATTCAACCAGTTCACACACTCACACGCCACACCGTGTATTTCTCACGCTGAAAAGGCAATGCCGAGCAATCCAGGAAGTCACTCGCTACGAGTTTCGCCTTCTCGATGACATCACGTGCGCTGTTAAAGACGGCATGTGATGACTGGTCAGGAAGTAACATGTAGTCTGACGTGTCTTTTCCACGACAAGATTTTAGGAGCCAAAATCGCGTAATCTGACACAGTGACTATCGTAACACGAGGGAAAGCATTGTTGTGTTCATGATGATGGGAAAAATAGGCATAAAGCTTACACATTTACCCAAATTATTATATGCATGTTTAACCGAAGCTAATTTGGGTTTGTCCCATCCCCGATGTCACTTCTCTTTCTTTTACGGCCCTGACGAGAACATTGATCTCCTCGGCTCTGAACCAGTTGTGAAGCGCGCCTGGTAAATGCGCCGCTTTAATAGAATTGCGCCATGGAACAAGCGTCATTTATCCCGCCGGTAAAATAGCAACAGCGCCCAAGACCCGCCCACAAACAATGATACTTGTGTTTCAGAACGTTAAAATAGGGCCCTTAGTGTTAATTGTTTATTTATTGTAAGAAATGTACATTTCCGGGTTGTCTTAATGAGAGAGAACCAGTGGGAGTCAGAGGATTTTTTTGTGAATGTAAAGACAAGGCTGCAGCCTGGCACAAGCTTGGGGGTCCTTAGAAAACTTCTAGTTCAATCATCTTCACATTAGGATTTCAGAAAGAAACTAAGAGGCTAAGAGACTTAGACACTAAGAGGTGTTATCTTGTGATCAGTGATTTTTAAAGCGTGAAGATGCCACACCCTCTGGAAGGGTTGTGAGCCAATACAACGTTGTTCCCTTGGAGGGAATTTGATAATTGATAATTGACATATTGCTAGACAAACAATGATACATCACAATATGTGTCTAACTATGAAAACAAAATGCCTGTGAAAAGGTTAGGTGTGGATGTTCACTCTTTATTCAAGCCCAAACTGTTTTTCAGTCTATAAATTGGGACATCTCAGTGTATCTATCAGCGGATCCCTAATATATCCACTGATAGACACTTGCTTGTGTAAGTGCTTGGTGAAGAGCATTGAATATATCAACAACATGTTTGTCCCATCAATGGTATAAAAGCCGAAGTGGCTCCTGACTTTGGACTTAACTTAAAGAGGTCATGAACTGGCTTTTTAAATTGTATTATATTGTTGTCTGTGGTCAACTTATGATGTTCGCTTGGTTTTTGCATTCAAAAACATCAAAATGAATAAGTAATAGGCTATTTTCTACACTAGTTTTGAGCCTAGCTGAAAAACGCTCGGTTTTTATGGGCGTCTCGCACTGAAGACTTGGAAGTAAACGCCCACTGCTGTGAGTGGATAACAGTTTTGCATATTATAATGAGTTTCAACTCACTCGTCGGTGCACTTGGGGGAAATTGTTTTGAAAACGTCCAATGTTGTAAAATGGCAACCGGAATGATTCGCCCCGTACATGTTCGAACCAGAGTCCGTGTGTTGCACAATCCTGTCAGATCCAATATAGACGCCACTGCACCGTTCTTTACTCTTAATCGGTCTGCAAATCCAGTCTTGTTTACAAAACAATCCTTTAAACAAATGTTTATCCATGCAGTCCTATTGGAATCAAGAGGAAGCTTATGCAGCGTCTTTGTCCACAACCAGGCACTGCACAATATTTTGTATTGCTCGGTAGCTCGATCCGGTTTGTCATCCCGAGCTAGGCCTATGTTATTTAAACCGGCCGTGTTGAAGTAGGCGTTGATCTTCTTCTGCGGGGGTGGTGTTTTATCCTCTTTGTCGTCATAGTTCCCCACTTTGAAAAACGAGTCGTTTGCTGAGCCTGGTGTCAATAAAAGCTTTTATTGGACTAACAATGATGTTTTCAGTTCTGAAACTTACAGGATATTCTTATAATATCATGACCTGTCAAAAGCTCAATGAAAATTTGATTTCTCAGTTCATCACCCCTTTAAACGTGGTTTGGGCATGTCTTATTTTACTCACACTCACCAGCAGGGAAATCTATTTATAGCGCCATATTTTATTATTTAAAATATCGATTTTTCGCACCAGCATATTGATTCTCGTATTGCACGGATGGAGAAGGACAACGATATATCGCCCTATCAATATTTTGTCCCACCCCTCATAACAAAGCTGTTAATTGCATGTTCATTCCACTTTAGCAGTGTTGCATTTTGTTAAGGTCATCCTGGCACCGTGTAGACTGGCCCGAACAAAGTCACCGTGTTTTTGCCCTAAATGCTTAAAAAGGGGCCAGAACAGCTTCCTTTGCAAGGCTTTCTCCAGTTTTCCAGTGCTCTGTGTTTGCTCTCAGCTTATTGAAGTGCACATATACAAGCACTGAAATCCTCAGTCAGAATTTAGTTTTTTAAAATGAGTTATTCCCTTTGATCAGCCAAACCAGCTGAGCTCACTGCCTCCCAACTCTGCAAAGTTCTTGTTTTTATGAACTAATGAGATTTGAATATTTTTTTTTCTCCCCCTTTTATTTCCAGTGTGAATATTTCATATAGCTAATGATTTGGGTGAGAACACAACCAAATGATGTGTCTGTACTCGTGGCTTCTAACGTGAATGTTCCTCAAGAACTGAGCGTTGATATTATTTAAGTCCATCTTAAATGACTTCTCCAGTGATATCATTGAATATGCACACATAACTGACTATTGAATTAGCATAAATCCACAGAAAAGTGGACATCTCCATAATTTATGTCACGGCCTCTTCCCAGTGAGGATGTACTGAAGACTCTAATATCAATATCACAGCCTCCTGTCGCTTGCCCGTTAAAAGAGTCTAATTTAAACTGAATCTGGCTTGACTTAAAAAGGAAAATGACAGATGCTGCATGCATGAGCAGGGCGCAGTGCGCAAAGCTCAACCCTGCATATGTATTTTGAAGGATATTACGCTGATTATAGTGTAATGATGATCAGGATGGTGAAGCCGGTGATTATGATTGTAATGAGAATCACGATGACGGTTAGTAAGATAATGATTCTCATTGCAGTCAGATCATCGCCGGGCTGTTATTAATTGCAAAGTACTTTCCACGTCGACATTAAAAATTGCCCGCCGGCTATTGTGCCACTCTATTTGATTGAAATCTGACGGCGAGGGCACTCATGATGAATGCAGCATTGCTCGTTTTTCTTGGTCGTATCTTACGAGACATCTTTTTCACTACAGAAAAGTATCCAGCCACTGTATTCAGCCCGTTAGACATTAAAATACCAGCTTTATTTCCATGTCATCAATCATACACAGAGGTTTTCAGGGGTTTGTCATGGGTTATGGCAGGTCGCTTTTTGCCGTGGTGCTTCCTCATGTCTAAGTAGTTGACTATTAGGTTAACACCCGTGGAAGGGAGAAGGTGTGAGAGTGTATGTATAACCTTTAGTACGACGCTCGTTACAAAGCAGAACTGATCTCTTTCTCATCCTCATTATGGTGGCTGTGGAGCCGCACTCATGATTAATTCATACGGAGCGGACGGCTGGAGCTCACTGGGGCCAGAACCTCGCTGAACGATGGGTAGACTCAATAACTTTATAGCTGGCTGAGGAGACAAGATGTCAGTTCCCTGAAACTCCCTTTCTGAGTTTACCTTGCCTTTTCTTCCTGTGTTTTTCTCTCTTGGCTGCTCAAGCGGCGTTTCAAATCCTTTCACAAATATAAGTAAATTTGAGAGCAATATTACGGCTATCAGTTTTTCGTGGATGCTTGATTTAGGCCCAAAGCAATATGTTTCACATTAGTGAGTATTTCATTTCAAAATAGTGAGACTTTTTTTCTTCTAAATCAGCTTTTCCAGACTTTTTTTTCTTTTCTTATGTAACCCCATATCCCAATCAATAATGTTAAAGTACATTTTTGTTGACACCAAACCAGATGTTTTCCTTTTTATATAAAGTATCACTGTAGATCCTTCTGCATGATTTAAATTGGCCAATTATTTCAGTGATTCACTAAAAGCAATCAATACTGTGGGTAAAAAAACAGACTCACCGAAATGTATGTAGCTCCCTCTCCCTTATTATTGTTTGTTTGTCTATTACAAGTTTTGACCGTTTTGCATGCAGAAAGACCTCATGGGACATTTCACAAAAATGAATCACAATTTGAGTATCATTGAAGCCCAACAACCATGAAATGTAACCTACAAGTGAAACATAGCATTATTTAGTAGGGCTGGGTATTGACACAAATTTCACAATTCGATTCGATTTCGATTCGATTCAATATTGATTATTTTGGATATCAGTTACAATAAATGGCAAATTTTCTCAAGGAAATCAAATCTCTTAACTAATGCTGTAAACTATGGGAGTCTAGTTGTAGCCTACTAGGCTTCATTAGCCTAATATAAAGGTAGTAATGAACTGTTTTGTAGCTATACAAACACTTAAATTATACTTATTTATTTTTATAATAAGAAGATTAAATCAAATATAAACATTTAAATGGTGGCTGTCATAAAACCTTGCCAGATTTATTCAAATATGCATTAAATATTGAAGAACATTAAGATTATAATGCGTTATATGGTGTATATATTTAGCAAAATGCTCCCCTCTATAGTTATTTTTTCTAGCTGACTAACGAGTTTATGTGGATTTTCTGAGGTAAATATGACGATAAATGACATTGATAAGCTGTTTAACTGACGTCTTTCTACGGTTGAAACGCTGATTGAGCGAATCAATGTGACATGATACGGATTTCGATAAGTTGTACCCTATCTTTTAACACTTTCAGATGTTCATTCATGTTTATTTCGCGATGTGACTGGTAATTATTAAGTGCTGCTGCTTCTCTTGAGATGCACCAGAGCGATCTCACGCCACAGCGCCAAAACGTTATTTATGTTTTTGAATTTCTAAAGAAAATGGACGTAATTTGAAATTTGTTTCATATCAATAGTAACAAAGGACAAAGATTAATGCGATTTTTTTGGATGCGCGCAGCCGCAATACAATGTCCCATTCATTCAAATAAAACAGGACGACTAATCGATAAAAATGAGAATTGATTAATATTGAGAAATCGATATTTATTGCCCAGCCCTATTGTTTATGAAGACCATTGGAGGCCAGTGACAGAAACATCTTCGGGAATAAGGGGAAAGATGTGATGTTGTTGCATTATTGCAGATTTGCTTTGAGATCAGTGTTTGCATTCTTTCTGTGTGTGAAACATAGACTTAGTGTTTGTCATACTTGTCAACTTCATTTGGTTTCTCTGCTTCTGCTGGCTGAGACACATGAACCACCATCAAGTAATTGCAAGTGCCTGTTTATTATTGTTTATACATTTCTAAATTATTGAATGGCATAAATATGGAAATATGTGATGTATATTGTGGCAATAGGAGGAAACAACAGACACAGTGGGTGTGACATCAAACTTAAAAGAGCAATTATTAACCATAAAAATAAATATAAATCTGTTGTCTTTTTTTGTGCTGGGGCACATGCAGTGGATGGTAGTGCTCAGATGGGTTGGTCCAAGTAAAGGTCCTGGCAGCCACACTTACTCCCCACTTTGGGCCCCGTAGGCGGGGGCTTGTCCAGTGGGGCCCTGTCCCAAATGGCACCCTTTACACGGGGCAAATGGTTCCGGCGAATCACGGCTTTGCGGCGCAGGAATCCCTCCTCGCTCTCCTCCTGGACCAGCGAGGATACTAGCATGTATGCACAGGGGAAAGAGACCGGTCTCTTGAGGAGAGGAGCGCTCTGAATTTAACTGCGGTGTGCCTCATACTGTGCAGAAGTCTTAGGCATGTTAGTATTTTCGCCTCAAAGAAATGGTTTTAAGCCAGTTATTTATATATTTTGTTGTAGTGTCTCAGTAGGAAATATCAGTTTACTTTTCCAGACATTAATTGTGCCATTAATTGTAATAATCCAGTGAAATTTTTGAATGCACAAGGATTCTGACAACAGCCAATGCCCCACACGGAGGTCGGATCTCGCCATCATCGAGTGCATCTGAAATTATATGAAGAAACAGAAAAAACCGAGACTAAGACCAGAAGAACTGCTACCATTCAAAAGTTTTTATTCCGTAATGTTTTTAAAAGAAGTCTCTTATGCACATCAAAGCTACATTTTATTGATCAAATACAGTAAAAATGTCTAAAAACAGAACTACTTCAGGACTCGTCAGTGTCATGATCTTTCAGAAATTATTCTGAAATGCTGATTTGGTGCTCAAGAAACAGCTCTTATTATCATCAATGTTGAAACAGTCAAGGATACTTTGATGAAAAGCAAGTCATTCATATGTATATGTTAAAGGGTTAGTTCACCCAAAAATGAAAATTCTGTCAGTATTTACTCACCCTCATGTTGTTCCAACCCCGTAAGACCTTCGTTCATCTTCGGAACACAAATTAAGATATTTAAGATATTAAGATCGCTCCTGCATACAGTCCATAGGCTTCTTGAGGGACTGGCTCTTGCTGTCCTCGAAAAGTCATTAAAGACATCGTTAAAATAGTCCAAGTGACTACAGGGGCTCAATCTTAAGTTTATCAAACGACGAGAACACTTTTGTGCGCAAAAAAACAACAAAAATAACGACTTTATTTCAACTATTCACTTCCTTCTCCATGAGCCTGTAAGTCAGTTAACGTAGTGTGATTGCGTAGAGCTACGTCACACATAGGCTCACTATTGGCCGACGCTGGTCATGTGTGTGTGATGCGTGTGACGTACAATAACAGAAGCTTACGCTATTAAACTAGTAACCTGACTCGCGCAGAGGGAGAAATAAACGAATAGTTGAAATAAAAAGTCGTTATTTTTGTTGTTTTTTTGCGCACAAAAGTGTTCTCGTCGTTTGATAAACTTAAGATTAAGCCCCTGTAGTCACTTGGACTATTTTAACGATGTCTTTAATGACTTTTCGAGGACAGCAAGAGCCAGTCCCTCAAGAAGCCTATGGACTGTATGCAGGAGCGATCTTAATATCTTAAATATCTTAATTTGTGTTCCGAAGATGAACGAAGGTCTTACGGGGTTGGAACAACATGAGGGTGAGTAAATACTGACAGAATTTTCATTTTTGGGTGAACTAACCCTTTAATCAATTGTAATGCATCCTTGCTTAAAACTATTAATTTAAAAATAAAAAGTAATATTGACCCCAAACCGTTGAATGGTTTGTGTATATGTGTGTATATAAATAAATACTTGTCGTATTTACCGAACATTCATCCCCTGTAGTATTTGGCATTTAAAAGGCAATTTAGCCAAAGTTAAATGGACAGGAATCTAAATGTTTTTTGGCTTTGCTGGACTTGAGCATGTTGTGTGCTGGCCTGAGCTCATACTGGTCCAGATTGGGTATTTATAGTTATCACACTCTCTTAACCTTTAAGGCAATGCACCAAGAGCAGATTGCATATAAACTGGGATGGGGCTTGGGAAATTGAGAGAGATCTATTTGAGACGCATAGTAGCATATCAGAGGCCAACTAATTTAGGAAAATAAAACGGGCAATATCGTCAGGTGAAATAGCCTGTCTGTGTTTTTTGAAAGAATCGGCATGAATGGGCTTGCATGCTCAGTGTTTCTCCAGATTTTTGATAGTGGTAGAAAGTTCTTCCCTAATTGAGTTGTAATATTACTATGTTTCTTACTTTAGTGGCTCTCAGCTAGTTTTTTTTTTTTCATGACTGAGATTTTACTTTGGGACTGACAAGTTGGTATTATACAAAAGTAAACAATCAAGCATATTACCACAAACTGGATAGACTATTGGGGCAATTGAAAGATTGTGGTTTCTGATTTTGGGGGTTTTTATGATTGAATTTAAGTAGTTTTGTGCTTTCGGCAGCCGTTAGTTGACTAAATTTGGGTAGCTTAGAGTTTCGTGATTCCGTATGACCATTGATAACAACAACAATTTTCTTGGATGATTTTTCACCTCCTTGGGTAGTTGATTAGTTTGGGTACTTTGCTAGACTAACCATGCATGATCATATGGTTAGTTGTAGTTTATTGTTTGCATTCCTCGTTGGTTATGTTTTCATTGTCCAATCAGAACAGGCCTGTGACCCATTGACTGTGACCCGCTGCCTTATTTCCATTATTCCCCATTTTTCCTGTTGTGTTATTTGCATCTTGTAAATTTAGCCGCAATCAGATCTGTAATAAACATCTTAGTGGAGGTTGAGCACTAATTACCCTCCTCACATGCTGCCGTGTGATCGGTATTTATGTGCCCATCTGCCGTCGTCTCCTCAGTCCTGCCTGCATCGCTCCCTCACGCCTACGCCGGCTCTCGGCATTGTTTGACTTGACCCACAGTGGACAGAATTTCAGAGGGCTTCTCGCCTCAAATCCTATACCAAATGAGATCGATGTGTGTTGGACAGAAAGGTCAGGCTGAGAATGGCACACCAGCTCCATGTCTAAATTAATATTGCCTTTTGACTCTTATTTTATTTTATTTTTCAGCAGCCCTCAACCGAAAGTGGTGGTTGTTTTGGTTGTTTTTCAAGATGACTGATTAAGGTCAGATACAGATCATTCATGGTGTTACTGTTATCACAATAATACAAATTATATTTTAATATAAACATTATATATAACACTTTCTCAATTGAATTGTTCTTCACTGCATTAAATATTCGGTTTGGTGTCTGTAAGATTCTAAAGTGTCTTATACTCACCAAGCTGCATTTACTTGATCAAAAATACAGTAAAAACAGTAATATTGTGACATATTATTACAATTTAAAATAAATGTAATTTAAAATGTTATTAATTTCTGCTTAATATTTTTGAGGAAACCATGATGTATTTGGTCAGGATAATTCAATGAATAGAATGTTCACAAAAGCAAACTTTATTTGAAATGGAAATCCTTTGAAACGTCATGTATATGTATGTGTGTGTGTACTGTCACTTTTAGTAAATTTTTAATGCATACTTGATGAATAAAAGTATTATTTTTTTTTTTTTTAGACGTACTGAGATAAAACGTACTGTATAATACAACATAAATACTGGATCAATGCTGTCTTTAATTTACTTGCTAATTTGAAGTTAAGAATAACTTCCTGTTTAACTGCAGAGAGCTTACTTAAAGCAGTAGTTCACTTTAAAAAAAAAACTTTTGCTGATAATTTACTCACCCCCATGTCATCCAAGATGTCCATGTCTTTCTTTCGTCAGTTGAAAAGAAATTAAGGTTTTTGATTAAAACATTCCAGGATTTTTCTCCATATAATGCACTTTACTGCATGGTAACCAAACGGTTCAAGGTCCGAAAGACAGTTTCAGTGCAAACTGTTCAAAGGGCTTTAAACGATTCCAGGCGATGAATAAGGGTCTTATCAAGCGAAACGATTGCTCATGTAAAAAAAGACTCTTAAGGACTCTCCTGTTCGAACTCGTTTATCGAAATGAACCAATCTTTTTTCATGTCATTTGTTTCATTCAGCGAACGAAATCAACGAATTGACTCAGAAAAAGATTTGTTCATTTCGATGAAAGAGTTCGAAAAGGAGAGTTTCGCTCAATTCGGCGTGCTTACCGTTTTGAATATCAGTCCTTTCTTTATTCCACTCTGCTCATGTTAATATTGAAATATTCGCCAAGGAACACTCAGGTAAGATGACGTAACATAAGAACAGCCTTGTTAGTGTACCGTTTTGACTTCTTTGCTCACTGTTTTGCTTTTATTCTCGTGCACTGACTCTTTCACTAAGCTTAACAGCCAATCAGAGTTCGCTCTTTACCTGACGGCCCGACGCCGATTCAACATGTCGAATCAAACGAAACAAAGCCGACGAGGACTATTTTCAGCCAACGGCACGAAACCGTGCGGAACACACCGACCGTCGGCTTGGTGTGTTCCCAGCTTTAAATTGAGCAGTTTAACTTTTTATGTTTTGATAATGACCAGGCTGTGATATGTCTAGTTAGTAGGGTTGGGTATCGAGAATCGAGTATCGATTGGAACCGAGACTAACTTTTCGTTTTTCCCGGAATCGTTCAAAAGTTAAAATTTCGATTCCTAGTTTCGATATTCACAGTCCGCCGAGCGGAAGAAGAAACCGCTGAACAACACCAACGAAGAAGCGTCTACCGGAAGTGTTGGCCAAAGTGTGGCTTCACTTTTCTAAAAATAACGAAATCTCGGCAAAATGCAAAATTTGTGACAAAAGGAGTATTTTTAGAGAAGGAGTATTTCCTTCAGAAAGGATTATTTCCTTCAGAAAGGCTGTTGGTTAGCAAGGTTAGCTAAACTTTTTTGACCCTGCCTCTTATAAGAATCGGAATCGAGAATCGTTAGGAACCGGAATCGAAACAAGGAATCGCAATCGGAATCAGAATCGTTCAAATTCAAACGATACCCAACCCTACTAGTTAGCAATGCTAGAACTGATGTGTGTGTGTGTGTGAGGCTTATATATAATCTTTCTTCTGTTTTTCTCTATTCACAGAAGCACTGCAGGTGTGTGAATCCTCATGTTTTGTTGATTATGCTGCTATTTGCGCAATCAATACTAGACTGGAAAACTCATTTTGGTATTTTTAATGGGTCACAGACACTTATCTATTCTTTAAAAAAAAAAGTATAATTCTTTATTTTTGAAACATCGGGAACAATACGAGAGGCAGATTTACATTACCTCATGGTCACAGTTCAAGTCTGTGATCTAGATCAAAGATCTCCATTCCCAACATTCCCATTTTTGTAAATATAGTAAGAAACGCATTAGAACACAAAACAAAACAGGCAAGTCTTTAATACATATAGAAACAAAAGACAACACAATTATTTTGTTAATAAATGGTACATAAAATACAGTACAATAAAATCAACCACTATCTTGACAACCTTCAGGACAACGTTCCTTCATTTTGTGTTTGATTAACAAAGGACACCCATTTTGACCATAAGACTACACAGCAAATTCTGGTTTTTGGAATAAACTCCCTGTTAGTTAAAATCAACTCAATCTGAGTGTACATGTGAGACCATCAATTAGACTCCAGCGCAGAGTTAAAATAACTCTGCTCTTGGAGTTGAATTTTTAACACTTTTTTCAAAGTTAAAATGGAGTTAAAATACTAATCCTACAGAGAGTAAATGTAACTCTAAAATTAATTATATGAACTCATTACCAGTGTTACCAGTTTAGTTTAACACTTCTTAGAGTTAACATTTATTTAACACAATATAATGTTTTGTGTGGAAATTACTACACTGGACACCATACTCTTGATTTACTGCCTTTATTTGAGCAAATCCATTTGGTTCAGACTTGAGGAGGAGTAACCTTCAACCGCTTGCTGCAGGACAGTCGTCTGAAGATCACAAAAACAACAGCATGAGGCATAATATAATCTAGCACCATTCATTGAGAATGCAAAAATATATAAGCTGAAAATCACGCACATCGTGGGTCACCACTAATACGCACGTAGCCTAACGTTACATAGCTGTTACAATTCAAATCATTGCAGGCCTACACAGCACAGCACAACTATATCTTATTATCCAGGGTAACGTTAGACACTGTAAATTTATAATGCATTGATGCTTCAATTTCACGGCAAAACACTCATTTTCAGAAACACGGTGAATGGAAAGACGGTTAGCTAATGTTAACTCGTTTACATCGACAAAAAACCCACGCAAATAGCCATTTCAAAATTTGAAACAAGTAAGTTAAACATACGTTCAACAGCAAGTTTTTCATGGTCGTTGACGTTAGTAAACAGTAACTAGCCTGTAACGTAACAGCTACGCGATGACCAAACGTGTTTGTCAGAAAATATATATTTTTAAATAGTTTTATATAAGTTACACTTTTACCTACCTCACAAAAAAGCATAAGTCCATTATTCCTTTGTGCAGCGGCAGGGTCGTGTCGTGGCGCACTTCTCAAAAATAACTCCAGGTGTAGTGTTAAAACACGCTCCTGAACACCAATGAATGAACTCCAAAATACAACACAGCCGGGGAGTATCCAATAACACAAACCGTAGTCACAGTTAAAAAAATAACTCCAAAAAATGTACTCTTTCACACTTTTTTGCCTAACTCATGATTTTTCAACTCCTGAAATTTGCTGTGTACAAATCTATTCATTTGCAAATGGAGTGAAAATGTTAGTCTTTCCATCTGGTAGATTTCATTAACACATTCTATCCATTTTACACTTATCTATTCTAATCGAACTTATTTCGATTTTAACATAACAATGTCGGTCAGTATTGCTACATGTAACCATGATTACCACAATTTTAACAGGCTTTAACTCATATTTTGAGGTTCTTGAATGTCATCTGGAAGGATAATGGTTATGCTTTGAAGATGACATGCGCGCACACACCTGGTTGCACTTTGCACACAAGGTGACAGATGTTGCGGCTGAATGTTCCTAATGAAAAACTCTTCTCGCTCCTCCTTATTGCTCCCTCTCCTCCTTTCCTTCCTCTCTTCATTTCTCTCTCTGGCTCTGCCATTCCTTTTGCACCATGACTCTGGCACTGCAATCTTCCAAATGGATTCTATTTTCTGCCTAATTTGGCAAATGTTTTGTCTCAGTAGAACTGGAGTGTAGAGTGAACTTGGGGGTGGGTGTCAAATTGTAGGGCCGTGAAACCATCATGAGTGTGCTTTCCAGAAACAGTCCTCAAAACTGTATAAATAGATTTTACTTGTGAATGGAGCTACAGTATTAAGATATGGTACTTAGTGGAACCTGGTTTTGGACGCAGCAGCATCAGAATTTTGTTCATAATGTTGATTCCGGTCCTCTAATTTTGGCTCATTTGGCATCAAAACGTACTTTTTCCTTTCATTCTCAGTATTTTATTTATTTTGTCCAATAGCAGCGGACTAACAGAGTTACATGCATACATCTTTTTTTGAGTCATAAAAATTCCAACCACAGTCCTTTCTACCACGTAATGTACCACATTATTTATTTTGTTTAGTAACATTGTGATGGAAACAACAGCGATAGAAATTACTTTTTAAAACTAATTTTATGTACGCTAAATACAATTGAATATCTGCCAGTTTTTTTTTTTCACAGAATTATAGCTTGATTAGTAATAAAGCAACTTTATAGGGGCACTTTTTGTTTGGTGGAAATTATGCTTTAAAAATCATGATTGGAATGACAATTGGAAAATGTATATAAATTATTACTTATCAGTTAATATAAATTTTTAATATAAATGATTATTCACACAATAAATATTAATGTGGCTTATTTCACTCTTTGTACAGATTATCATCATTTGTAATTGAAGTGTATCTATTGAAGTTGAAATTGAAGTTTATCAGGAAAATTCATACCTTAATAATTTTGACAATCTGTACAAAGAGTGAAATTAATGAACCACATACATATTTATTGTATGGATAATGATTATGTATTGAATTTTTTTTTACTCTTTTTGTTGACAGTAAAAAGTAAACAAATAACTGCATGTATAGTCTAAAATGTATGATATTAACTTTTTGGGGGGCATCTTTATTATGTCCATGTAGCAGTGTAATTGCACAAATAAGTAATAAGTTATTATTAAACTAAACTTTAACGGTAAACTAAACTTTATAGTAAGGTAATGTAATTATGCATGATTACTAGTTTAATATATTAATAGAACATATTAATAGAAAGCCCACTTTTCTACTGAACTGTTGTAGAAAAGCAAGATCAATTCAATTCAAATGTATGTTTAGCTCTTTTTATAATACATATAATTTCAAAGCAGCTTTACAGAAAAGGCAGGTTTCTATGTTACAATTTAGAGAAGTCTGTCTCAGAGTAATGTCCATTTGTCAAAAATGCAATAATACTAATAAGATAATACAAATCATGCATTAATAGCTAATATCATGTATCATGTATTAGAGTTAAGGTCATCTGAAGTCCTGGCAGGGGTTGTCATCATCTCTTCATTGGTGTTGGGTTATCTGAAATCTTTGTTAGAGACTGGATCCAGACAGGAGCTTGCGTAAATTCTAGTTACCTTGGGATGGACATCCTGAGATAAAACTAAAAAATTAGTGTAGCTGCTGTTAATAACGTTTCAAGCAATAAATAGTAATGCACATTTAATCCGAAATAACTGGAGTGCAAGGTTATGAAATGCATTATGGAATTATGAAAAGAGATTTTAATCTTTAATCTAGTTTGAAACTGGGAGCGTGAGTCTGAGCCTCGAACATTATCAGGAGGCTATTCCAGAGTTAAGGAGCCAATTGTGCAAATGCTGTCCCTCCTTTAGTGGACTTGGATATCCTAGGTACTACCAACAGTCCAGGTTTCTGTGACCTTAAAAGTAGGGAAGGCAATTTTCGGAAAGGCTTGCTTTGAAAGAATAAGATCCCATCCTCCCTTCAGAGCATCTCCAAAGCCACCTCCTTCAAAACACATGAATGCATACAGCAGGGAGCAAACAAAGCATCTACCTCATGTCTCAAAGCACACAACATTACAATAATAATGAACAAACAACTTGAACACTGACCTGTACCATCTGACTCTTGCAAATTCATTTCGCCGTTAATAGTGACAGATAAGGACGTTGTATCATAGCATTCAGACCGAATTCAATGATTGGACGAACATTTTATGGTCTTCCACATACTAAATATATACATTTAGACCACTTAACTTAGACCCCATTTACACCTGGTATTAAAATGCGATCTGTATCCAGATAAGTTATCCGGGTAATAAAAAACGCATGTTAATGCAAGGTGTAAATGCGTTGTGATCGGATCTGCCTGACCACAGATAGTCTGGCTCGCATTGTGTTCGGATCTTTACTAGTTGTAAACGCAATCTGGTTGTTGAAACCACATATGTATATTTTACTCCTTCCAAAAATGCTAAAAAATAAACAATTGAGAGCGTGTTATATGGGCTATATGTCATGTTATAGTCAGATATGACTACGCTATTCCATGACCAATTCGTACTAATTCATACGACCTCACTTGTACGAATTTGTACGATTTGTCTAAACCCACGTGATGGTTAGGTTTAGGGGCGGGGTAAGGGGTAGGTCAATTCGTAAAATATGTACGATTTAGCAAAATCGTACTAATTCGTACGACCTCACTCAATTAGACACTTTTTAATCATGCGTTGAATTCGTACGATTTGGTCGTGAGATCGGGTTGGATATGACGGCGCTACTGCGACACGCATCACCACAGATGAGCAGCTGAGCGTCTATTTATAGACATATACACTAGACCTCACCTTGGATACGGCAGTTCATTAGAACGAATGCGTCAATAGAGCCGCCATCTTGAAACAGGGGAGCCCCTCCACTTTAATGCATCAGCGTCAATAGTAGACACAGGTCTAACGCAAATAAAATCACCATAAATCATGATGAATGCGATTTTTCCAACACTATCTCACGACCAATTCGTACGAATTCGACGCATGATTAAAAAGTGGCTAATTCGTACTAATTCGTACGACCTCACTCGTACTAATTCGTACGATTTGTCTAAACCCACGTGATGGTTAGGTTTAGGGGCGGGGTCAGGGGTAGGTCATTCGTACGAATTCATACGAATTGGCCAATTCGTAAAATATGTACGATTTAGCAAAATCGTATTAATTCGTACGAGTGAGGTCGTATGAATTGTTACGAATTAGCCACTTTTTAATCATTCGTCGAATTCGTACGACTTGGTCGTGAGATCGGGTTGGATTTTTCTTGTTTTTTTTTGGTTTGTTCCAACGGTCAGACATGTATTTATCATTGATTCCAGAAAGATTTTTTTTTTTAATTTAAAAAAAAAAAAAAAAAACATTCTTCCTAGTTCAAATTTCATCCGTGAACTTCATACGCTGCACAAAAGTCCGCCACCATCAATGAATTCGAAGTAAAGACAGAGATAGCAGCGTTACCTAGCTACTTCCTATGACAAGACCCCTGTTCCAAGATGGCGGCGGTTTTGACGCATGCTTAGAACCCCCAGGTGAGGTCTAGAGTATATGTCTATGAGCGTCTATTTATCAAGCCAACGTGCAAACATCGCAAATAAAAGTGAAAGTAAGTCCCGCTTAACAAAGAATCATTTCAAGTAAAGAAACGAAATGATCTTACCAGGGCTGTTGCCACTCTCTCTTTTCTTTTCTAGAAAACCTCCCAAAATTACTTGTTGCCCCACTCTAAAGATTACTGATGCCTGTGGCTGGATCACAGCCACACTGATATTGCTTAACTATCAGTTAGTTACTATGTGTAGTTAGAGGCCAGTTAGAGGAGCACCATGGATGGAAAGTTTGAAGCTAGTTGATGGAAAATGGGTGAAATGAACCCTGCGGGTGGTTCCATTTGTGCACAATATATCCCTTATTGGGCAAATTAAAATAATGCATATAATTCTAGGATCGACTAAAAGACAAATCTCTCCAGGGAGTCCTCAGCAGGAAGTGACCTCGGCGCTCCGGTAGCCAGTGATTTGTGCACTGACAACTGTAGTTAAGCTGAATGGCTCAGTAGAGAGTGTGTGGAGTCTCTATAGAGTAGGTAGAAAAAGAGGGTTTGGCTCTCCGTGGGATGAGGGGGAGGCGACCATATATGATTCCACTGGAAATAGAAGGGGTCAAACCACAGCTTTTACCACAGCTGGGAACCTCCAATTAGACATGCTTCCAAACCAACATTAATTTGCAAGATTGCTTGCTTGCCCGCTGCTACAACACCTATACATATGGTGTGGTGTATCTGAGCTGAAACAGCGATGCATTTTTTTTTTATGTGTGTGTGTCACTCTTAAATCTCCGTAAGGAACACTTCTTCTCTCAATATGGATATCATGAGATATTGTAAATGCTTTTAGAGCTGGGATAAATATTAGCATCCTCCCCCAGGCTGACATTTGCTTTTAGTATGAATCATACACTGGCTGTTCTTTTCTTTCTCCTTTCATTGTTTCTCAACAAAGATAAATGACATTTCCATTATACTGTCCATAGTGGAGGTAATAAAAATCGGCAAAGTTACGTAAGTCTAATGTACGTTTCCTCCATATTACAGTAATGCCCAAATTAATAGACTAGACGCAAATTGTTATAAATCATTCACACCGCTATTACAGTACTAGATTAATTATAGCTGGTTAATGTAGTCGTTTTTTAATTTTCCCATATATCTTATTTACTTGATATTACTTTTTGACTGGGAGTTACTATGCGGGAAAGACAACCAGATAGCAACACCCTAGCAACTGGGATAACATTAACCAGAACGCTTGAGCAGTGTGCTTAAAGGTACAATATGCAGGATTTTTGCAGTAAAAAACCACTAGGACAATGTTATATATTTAGTTTAGTTGATTACTTACAATATCCCAAATGTTTCCAACTATTTGTAAATCGTGAGAAAATTGCGATTTTAACCAAGAAAACGGGGCGTGTGAGCAGGGGTGAGGAGTCGCCAGTCATTGCGTCATATCCGCGTTGCGCTCGGTTTCCGCTCATAGTAACCATGGCGACAGATGTTAATAACTAGGTCGATTATGTCCGTTATGCCTAGAAGGACGCTCACGCAGTTGTTGTTGAGTTCAAACATTATGGACCATGGCAAGCTGACTTTGAGACAAAAAGAGGACTAAAACGAAGATCAATATCTTTCGAGATGCCGAGAGCTCCACGTCTTCGACAGAGACGCTAGTTTTGCATGTAACGTTACTTTATTAGACAGGTGAGCAAATATACATAAAACTAATCAATGATATTTAGTTCAACATGATAAAATGTTAGAATGTGATCTGCACGTTATTCTAATGTTGATCTAGCTTAACGTACTTAGTCTCATACAGTCAACACACAACCTAACTAACAACATTCAACACACTCAAATGGCGTTTCGTGTGATAGTGTAACTGTTAGAGCAAGTGAAACAGCGCTGCGTTACCTCAAGTTTAATTCATCCATTAAACTGATCTGTGTGAGAATTAATTCAGCACTTGTGGGTAGTTTGGTAGAATTAAATGTCCTTATTCTTTTATATCCGCGGGACTCGCGTTGCGCTGGTATAACGTTACGTCTCTCATTAGCAATCGCGCCCTGCTTCATACCACAGTGATGTATTCAATCATCCATAAAAGATCCATCAGCTTCACGACAATATCCATAATTCCGTTTAATGCGGAATATACGTCTTTAATATACGCCTTTGTTATTGTAAGAGGTTAGCGACCCCTGGTGGCGAAAAATCTTCCATGTTGTACCTTTAATGTCGGCGTGAAATGGAAGTTAAGTCTATTTTCCCTATTGTTACGTATATCTGTCACAGTCCTCGTCTGCACCAGTCTGTCTTGTCATCAGCACTACACTTCCCAAGATCCTCTCGTCTGCACACCTGAACTCACTCCCTCATCACACTGCATGAAAATAGGTGTATCCGGACCAGTATACTCCTGTATACACTGCTGAAATTCGGAAGAATCCAGGAGTATAGTGGCCGGATATGTCAAATTCCATGGGTTTGTATATATCCGCATACATCCGGAATGATACCAAATCGGATGTATGTTGTGGACGTATACTTCCGTGCTAGAGCCATTTGTTGCCATGGCAAGTAATCCCATTAAAGTTTTTAGCAGGAAAAAATCACACCTTTTTGCAGGAAACATTCACACCTTTTTGCCTTCCAACCAAACTGGATTGGTTGTTCTTTTAAAGCCACTCCCAACACCCAGACCACTATTGGAGGGCAGGACACATTGAAAACCCAGTAAACGGACTTTATTGGTTACTTTTAAACATAGCCCACCCTAGGCCTTGTAGCATACTGATTTGATTGGTTATATACCAGCTATGCAGATATTGCTCAAATATATACCAAACCTCCCTCCCCCAATTTTAATATATTCATTAAAATAAATTTGATATATATATATATTTATATATATTTATATTTATATTTAAACACACAAAGAACAATGGGAAAGTCTGAAATTTTTATTAAGGTATATAACACATTCCAAATAGCATTATAAACAAGCATTACAGAGGAATTGGGAACAAAAACTAGAAAAAAAGTATGAAGTAATAACATCTCAAAGGAAGAAAAAAAAATCATGGACATTCCAAAGAAAATTATAAACATACATTAAATAAATTGTTAACTTTTTATTTTCGTTAATTTTTTTTACCCAATCATTTTAAAGGACAGATGTAAAGGAATAAAGTACACAGTGTATATAAAAAGTTACATATATATATATATATAAAATATATGAAGAGTTCCATTTGAAATTTTCTCCTTTAATGATGATTTTTATCAAACTTGTATATTTAAGTTCAGTAATTTCTCTTAAATGGCAATGATAATTGCCTATTAATTGTTATTTAAGTGAAATTACTAAACTTAAATATACAAGTTTGATAAAAATCATCATTAAAGGAGAAAATTTCAAATGGCATTTAGAGGCTTTTGCATCTGAACTCTTCATATATATATATATATATATATAAAAAATATACGTAGATATTCCAAGTAAACAATATAAATAAATAGAACATTACAGAGAGTGCATTATAAACATACATTAAAATGCAAACAAGTAAACAAAATGGAGATAAGCAACATGGACAAAAAAAAAAAGGAACAAATATATGAAATAATACGAGAAAAATAAATAAGAAATTAAAGTGTATATAAAATATTCAAGGTGTACACTGCCGTTTATAAGTTTGGGATCGGTAAGAAGTCTCATATGCTCGCCAAGGCTGCTTTTTTTTATATATAAAAAATACAAAAAAAGTAAGAGTAATATTGTTAAATATTATGACAATTTAAAATAAACGTTTCTATTGGAATACATTATTCTTGTGATCAAAGATGAATTTTTAGCATCATTACTCCAGTCTTCAGTGTCACATGATCCTTCAGAAATCATTCTAATGTGATGATTTGATGCTCAATAAATATTCATTATTATTACCAAAGTTGAAAACAGTTGTAGACTTTTTAGGATTATTTGATCAATAGAAAGTTATATTTCATTTATTTGAAATATGATGTTTTGTAACATTATAAATGTCTTTACTATCACGTTTGATTCATTTAATGCATCCTTGCTGAATAAAAGTATTGAGTTAATTTGAGCTATCCCCCCCAAACCAAAAAAAAAAAATATCTTACCGACCCCCAAACTTTTGAACGGTTATATATATATATATATATATATATATATATATATACACATTTTTTTTTTTTTACGAGTTAACATTTTTCAAACTGCCATGATACGCTGGTGGTGTGACGCATAGTGTGGGTCAGCCTCTAGTCTGTTTTATAGTACCTAGCAGAGAGCAGATTGGTGGAGACCTCACCATTCACACTGGCCTTCCATCAACAATAGCATCATCTTCATCAGACATCAGTTCTATTGTTGCGGTCTTCCAAAGTTCCTTTTCTGTGTTGGTTTGTACAACCCCGGACCTGGTCTCCAGCAACTGAAAAACATGACAGTAACTTAACCACTAAAACACAGAGAGGAGGATAGTTACATTCTGAAGAGAAAAAAAAAGTGCTTAACCAGTTTCTTAACTTACCAGTCGCTTTCTTTGAAGGTTCTTTGCAATGCTTGTCATAGTTTTTCTTTTCTGGGCCTTTTCAGGCTGAGCCAAAGAATACTTCCTCCGCAAAGTCTCAAAATACATCTTCCAACCTGCTAAATATATCATAAATAAATGTAATGGCAATAAAAATAAGTAAAACAGAGGACAATAAAATGATTACAACATCTTTAAGATTACCTTTTACACATTCAGGGTCAACTTCTGTAAAAGTTGACCTTAATTCTTCGAAGAGGTAAGTGGTCACAGCCAGGTTATGTGATGAATTTATTCTGGGGGGGAAAGTTGCAGGTATCATTGCTGAAATTCACTTTTGGCATTCCAAATCCATAGAGTAGTAGATTAAACTAACATTTAGGCTATAGTATATAAGAAACAGTCTTACCTGGTTTGTGGAACGTATTTGTGTGGGTTGTTCTCTGAATTATGGAGGCGCCTTACAGATTCCTGTAAAGTTTGAAATTAAAAAGCAATTAAATTGATTCACAATCTTCAAGAACCACAAAACTGAATTTTCAGTTGGAATAAGCTGACCATCACAGTAACCGCAAGAGACAAAACAATAATTGTAACCGAACTATGGCTTACAGCCACGTTATAGAACAATAATTGGACTTACCGCAATGTTCACGTCATGTGCCTTTTTTATTCTTTTCGAAGCGTTGTAAGATTCTTCATGTAACGTTAGTCTGTGCTGCTCATACTTTCGCTAAAGAGCATCAAGACGCTGGAGAGTCTCTCTGAGAAGATCAGGTTGTGGCCAAAGACAGATTGATCCTCCCATTGTGATTCTGCATCACAGCTGTGGGGCATGTGGATGTGATCATCCTCATAGTTATCCACTGCATTACTGACTCTCATTGATGCATCTATGGAAATATTATAACCATACACATTTTTTACATTATTAGCTACTTAAAATAGATCATGGAGAATTCATTGATGATGGCACCCATAGTTACACAGAACAGTGTGTGAGAAAGATACATTAATTAAAAACGAAACAATACACAATCTCCTAACTCGCCATAAGTCAATATCAATATCTGAATGAGAGATGTAGCTAGCTGGCCTGCTAGCATCAACAATCTCTGTATAGACCATTTCACAAGATGTAAACAACACTGGTCCAGAAGCACTTCCTGTTTCAGTTTTAACACTGTATAAACGTTGGGTTAAAGTACAACCAACAAAACAACTGAATCAAAAAGTTAAACAAACATATTCAAGATATTTTCTTTACATTTGAAATTAAGAAGCCTTTTACAAACTGAAACAGGAAGTGCATCTGGACCAGTGTTGTTTACATCTCGTAATGTGCAATAGCAGTAATGTGAGCTATTGTAAGACTAATGTAAGTTACCATACTATCTTGTACTACCGTGAATATTCATTCATTCATTTATTCTTTCAGACTCTTAGGTCAATATCACAAAGTTAAATAAATAACATGTATGTGGGCAATGGTAATCATGCAAGATTCATTGTATTTTGTTTACGGCTTGTTACTGATCTTAAATGCATTCATAGAACGGACTTCACGAATCTAAAGTTAGGCAAACAAGCACATACCAGTTAGGCAAGTTAGCTTACCTGAATCTGACAATATTCAACACCCGGCGTGACTTCTTTATCGGAACATCGTAGCCGAGCCATTTCTGGGGTGTTCCTCAATCGGATTCCCGTCCTTAGGCCCTGTTTACACGAGAACGCTCGCGGGTGAAAAAGTAAAAATATTTTATCGGATGTGCCTTTCGTTTACACGGCGATGGCGTTTTTGAGGCTCAAAAACGCAAAAAAGTGAAACCACCCTCCAGAGTGGAAATCTTAAAAACGCTCCACCTCCGCGTTCCCGTGTAACGGTAAAAACGCAAAAGTTTGCTTGACGGTGAAAGTTGTACGCAGGCGCGTGGACTTAGTGTTGTTGTGGTATGCACTCCTAGCCGCCTGAAGTGCATACTACATTGAATTTCACACACTTTTGCGTCTCCATTTGCACGCGGACTTCTCACACAAAACGCTCGTCTAAGCGCAGAATAAAAAAAAAGATGACGCAACGCCACTTTTGCGTTTTCTCATCAGAATCGGGCACTTTCAAGCCTATGCTTCCAAATGTGTGCCTTCCGCCATTGCCTCCGGTGCTCCTCGTCTTTAGGTGGTGGGTGTAGCTAAATCGTAAAGTGCACCACAACAACAATCTGACCGCCTCACATTATGTTCGTTACACCGTTGGTTCAATTGTTCTCTCCTCTTAATCCAACTGTTATGGCAGCACCTAACTGAACCTACTTGCCATATTTTACCGTTCGTTTCAACTAGCGCAGAATCTCATCCCTCTCATGAGCCGGAAGTTGAAGTCTTTCTCAGACGGGAGTAAGATGACAAAACGAACGCAATGGCGTCACCCTTGTTGTCGTGCAAAATAAGGTGAATAGAAGAAAACTGTTTCCAAACCTTGAACTGTTCTCTTTGCTTCGGGAAAGAATGCTGTAATTTTAAAGTATTTTTCTCGCGCTTGAAGCAATACACTAACGTTATTGGTTGCACCTCCATTACGTCACCACATTTGTTGTGTTAATGGTTGTGAGTGGTGAATTTCAAACCTCAAAACGCCCCCTTTTCTTGCAGCTTGTTTGTTTGCGGAAGGACTTATTTACTCAAACCACAAACCTCGGTATGACGCGTTGCAAGTGAATCTATTTAATTTTGTGAATAAATATGATGCAGCTGGACCTCAACATGGAAGGATAACCAGCTGCTGACAATAACACGGGAAAGCCCGGTGGTTTTGCGACCACTCGTTTCACATCATGCATGCCCAAAGAAGCATGGATTAACTCCAAGCCAAAACCGTGATGTCATTGTCCATCTCAGTTCAGATCTCATATAATGGTGTCAATGCAGGCAGTTCAATAACATTGTTGAATATTAAATAAAAATGTCCCCAACTAAGCAAAGCCAATGGCGACAAATGTTGTTGTCTGCAATTTGTAAAACTTCACAATAAAAATTTAGATATTCTGAAATGTTTCCCTGTATTTTTTATTTCATTAAATATTCAGATGTTTTTGTGAACGTATATTCATGGTGTTTATTTTGTCCTGTTTTATAAAAGAATATTTGATTAGGATACTTTTTTTTCATACAGTAGTTTTAAGGCCCTGACACAGGCGACATAAGCCAACCCTAGAGTTGGCTTTAGTCATTGCTAGTTCTTTGACGTCGGTTTTCTGTTTCAGGGCCTTAAGAATTTATTTATTTTTCTGTACAAAAAAAACTTGTTTGCTGTAGACCAGAGATAATTTTCAATCCTGAAGTCCCCTGCCACTCCTCCCTCTGAGAACAGCCAGCACCCTTAGTGTCAGTCATTAACATATGAAAGGTCTTCTTCACACCTCTCACATCCAGCAGTGTTTCAGCTGTATATGTCCGTAAAATTTCACGGATTCCTGTATATGCCCGCGTAGGTGAGGTTTCCGGGTTTGTCTGGAAATATACTGTTCCGTGTTACTCTGATCCGCTTTTTCCCACATACATCCAGCAAACATCAAATTGCACAGGAGTTTACCATGCCCGGATATTGCCGGATTTGAGTCTTTTCATGCAGTGTCAGTCTCATGTTCATCGTCTCGTTCATCAGAATCACCTGATGTTAATGTTACTCTGTTCATGTCTAATGTTAGCCTGTGTTGCACCTGAGTTCCTGTCTTCCCGCCTGTTTTGAATATTAAATATTATCTTCACCGTTACTCCGGACTCCTCGTTCCACAACCATGACAATATCCAAGTGAAACCGCTTCGCGAACAAGAACAAATGTAGGACGGGGCTTGATTTTGTCCATCGGGAGTTGATTGCATCAGGAATTGATTGCTATTGTTGCGGTGATGTCATGTGAGTGACAGTTTGAGAAGAGAAGAGTTCATTGCAAGAGAGAGGGGAAATTATTTTGATTAAAAGATTACAAGGACAGATTAATTAAAAAAATAATGGTGTGCACAGATAAATCATTTAATTCATAATTTATAAATAACACTGCAATATTCCATTTTTTTTTTTAAATTTCATGATGAATTTTAACAGCTCCGGACATCTTAGCAACTGTATAACAAAAAGCCCAGAACACTTGAGTTTCACGTCATAGAGTTTTGTCTCTCACTTTTTTAAAGGGTTAGTCCACCAAACATGAAAATTCTGTCAGTATTTATTCACCCTCATGTTGTTCCAAACCTCTATGTGTTTATTTGTCCTGCTATTCACAAAGGAAGATATTTGGAAGAATGTTTTAATCAAACAGATCTCATTCCCCATTGACTACCATAGTAGGAAAAATACATACTGTGGTAGTCAATGGGGAATGAGATCTGTTTGATTAAAACATTCTTCCAAATATCTTCCTTTGTGTTCAGCAGAACAAATAAACACATAGAGGTTTGGAGAGAGTTTTCATTTTTGGGTGAATTAACCCATTAAACGTCTAAACCTAGATTGTAATTATTGAATGAATATCAAGTGAACTGTAGGTGAAATTCAATTAAAAATGAACGCTTAACGCTTGCCACTTTATTTTTGAGAATGTTGTTTTGCTTGATTGGCCTAATTCCAGAATTTCTTGACATCTTGCCATGAGCTTTAATTTTAATTGTGGTTGGTTTTATTTTTGTCAAAAAAAAAAGAGTTTTCAGTGAAAGCTGGATTTCCTCAAACACTTTTTCGTCTAATTAATTTGCGATTATTGAGGGGGAAGTGATCGCTCTTTAGAGGATGATTTGTTGCCATAAATATGTATGCTAATGAGACCGCCTCTATGGGATTATGATAGCTTTAATACACCGTCAGTTTGTCATTTTGATTTCCTTTAGTTAAGGCCATAAAACCCCTCTTGTGTGTGTGTGTGTGTGGTTCAATGTGTTTATCATTCCGTGTGTCTTAATAGAACTGTGGCATCTTCTTTGAAATATCCTCCTGATTAATATGTTTAGAGAATTTCAAGGTTTAATCATAAATAAGATTTACATAAAGCAGTTACTATCGAGCTAATTCGTAAAGAGAATTAAATTAAACTTTATAAAGCATCAACATCCTATATTCATGAACGTGCCAAACCAGACTGAACTCAAACAAAGCACACGCTATTAAAGATAATGACTATGAGGGAAACAGTAATGGGCTGCTGCTCGTGACTAAGCCTTATTTGTTATTCTGCTCACTCTCATCTTCGGCACCCAAGACCTGCTAATGTGATTTTTACAGTCATTTCGCTTTTCACATGTCTGTTCTCCCAGTGCACTATGGGCCAGAGCAGGGACCCTTTAGTTATTGTAATGGGTCATGGATCTCATGGATTGGTTTTCATGAACCTATGTGTGGTCTTAGCATGACCCAAATTCTGCAACATGTGAGGAATTACCTCTCGTATAACATCATATCTAATATATGGCAGTGACACATTAAATGGATCAAAAGTGAAAGTAATGACATGACTCCTGTTTCAAATAAATTCCATTCATCACAGAATCCTGAAAACAATGTTTTGCTTGTTTCCACAAAAACATTAAAGGAGTAGTACTCACCCCCATATCATCCAAGATGTCCATGTCATTCTTTCTTCAGTCGAAAAGAAATGAAGGTTTTTGATGAAAACATTCCAGGATTTTCTCCATATAATGGACTTTACTGGGCACCAAACGGTTCAAGGTCCAAAAGACAGTTTCAGTTCAAACTGTTCAAAGGGCTTTAAACGATTCCAGACGATGAATACGGGTCTTATCAAGCGAAAAGATCCCTCATTTAAAAACAAAACAAAGTTTAAGTTTTATAAGCTCAAATGGTCGCCTTGCTCTGTTCTGTGATGCGCGTTCGTGACTTTCCTATTTGAACTCGTTCATCAAAATGAACGAATCTTTTCCAGAGTCAACTCATTCAATTTGTTCGTTGAATGAACCAAATGACACGAAAAAAATTTGTTCATTTTGATGAACGAGTTCCAACAGGAGAGTCACGAACGCGCATCACAGAACAGAACAAGGCGAGCATTTGTGCTTATAAAACTTAAACTTTGTTATTTATTTTTTAAATGAGCGATCGTTTCGCTTGATAAGACCCTTATTCATTGTCTGGAATCGTTTAAAGCCCTTTGAACAGTTTGTAACTGTCTTTTGGATCTTGAACCTTTTGGTTCCCATTGAAGTGCATGAAAGTATGGAGAAAATTCCTGAAATGTTTTTATCAAAAACCTTAATTTCTTTTCGACTGAAGACTTTTTGCTCCTTTAAGGAGCACAACTGTTTTTGAGCACAAAAATGTAATATTTCAATAATTTCTGAACGATCATGTGACACTGAAGACTAGAGCCGGGGCTGCTGAAAATTCAGCTTTGCTCATTGGAATAAATTACATTTTAAATTATATTCAAGCAGTTATTTGAAATATTTTAATATTATAGATTTGATCAAATAAATGCAGCCTTGACTTCTTTCATAAACATTAAAATCTTTTGAACAGTATGTAGTTTTGTCACTGTTGCTATTGTTCCAGGCTGTACGCTGTTGCATGAACAGGACAGTTTGAAAGTTACTTAGGCAGAACATTTAAAAAAAAAAAGATTTGAGTTGTTTTGACATCTAGTTTGCATGTATTTTTTTTTTAGCTGGTGATTGCACTGACGCTGTGACACCAGTAGTCTCAGAACAGCCTGATTTTGACACTGCCAGTGTGGCCTCCCAGGTGCTAACATGCTGACAGTCTTAAACACTCATGAGATCCTGTTACTAAAGCCAGTCTCTGCATCATCCCCGGTGGAGTCGCTGCTGTCTGTTCAAGAGACTTAAGTGTGCCGCTTCTCTGTGATCAGAGGTCTTGCTTGGGTAAATCGAGCCAGGCTCCTCTGTCCTGCTCTAAAGGAGAAAGCGAGGAGGGAAAATAGCATTCCTCTCCTCTTCCTTGTGTTGTTGTCCCTGCAATGCACATTTTGCACAGTCACTTGTGTCTGTCTGACAACGGCACCATGGGAGATCTGGCTTATCACAGATGCAAATAATAATGAGGCTAACAAGAGCATAATATTATCACCCTAACTAGTCACATTTTATGCATTTGCTCTTTTCAGGTGTACATTCGAATCCTGGACAATGAGTGGAATGTGTACCGGCGCTACACTGAGTTCAGGACGCTGCACAGTTACCTGCGGCCGCAATTCCCACAAGTCGACACGTTCAATTTCCCACCTAAAAAAGCCATCGGCAACAAGGTATGTGCCACAGTTTTTCTCTAAAATGGCAGGTTCTGTCCCCTCCCAAATCATCCTTCTATTTCTTCACTCAACCTAATACATTTATTTTATAAATGTATTTTTTTTCGTTTGTTTATTAATTTATTGTAAATTTAAATAATTAGTTATTTATCATATAGTTATTTTATTTTATTTTTTCAGCATTTTTTATCTACTCTACATTTATTCTATATTTCTCTATTTCATTATTTACTTGCTACAACACGTCTGTGTACCATTCAGAGTTAAATTGAGAATAAAAATTGAGGTAAAAACAAACAAACAAGCAAACAGGGAAATTATTCACTATTAAAATAGATTGAAATTCAATAGAAATTTCTATAATTTATATACTTTGAATTGTAACTTCCCTGCCATTGACAGAATTTTCTGGCTTTCTTTGTCTTTAGTGTTGTATGGTAGGGGGTGCTATTACGCATCTTTTTAAATGAGCATTTCACCCATTGCAACATTAATCTTTATTGAAAGCGGATCATATATGTTGTCGAAATGTAAAATAATTTTTGAATTCGGTGCCCTCTTTACCGAAAAAAGACAGAAAATAATCGTGGGGCGCATTTGTATGTAAGACAAGTCTCGAGCCAGTCTGGGTTCCTCGTCCGCGACAGGCAGCCGCCTCCTGTTCCTCCATCAGCCTCAGCTGCTCTTCACTATATTGCAGCTCGTAAAGATAACCACGATCGGATTCGGGCAGCAGAATTTCAAAATCCTCTTCTTCAATATCATGTTTAGTTTCTTCCATCATTATCATTACTTCCTATCTCCACAGCGCTTGTTAGCTTAGCTTCCAAACAAGATGGCTGATATTGATTCAGTATCTGCAAGTGAAGTCCCACCCACTGATCTGTAATAGGCCTGTAGGGTGAGTGGGTCCCACGCCCTGGAATAATAATGAGCTAATGTTTGTAGTTTCTACACTTTTTAATGAAATGTGACTTCCTGCTTATTATGACGCAAAATGGCGATTTTTACATCATAATAAGCAGGAAGTAAAACACTTAAATCCTTATTTCTCCCATCTCAGGGGAAAATAAGGGAATAAACCATGACCATTCAAAAATATGACTGGGTTTCTAAAGATACAAAGCTTAATGCAAATGGGCGAAGTGACCCTTTAAAGAGTAGAGAAGCTTTGGATCAGAAAAAAGGAGCAGAAACAAGTGATAAAAGCATTATCGAAAAAAGAGTGCATGACGCTAGAATAAATGAATGAATGAATGAATGAATGAATAATTTTATTTCTTTTCATTTCCTTTTCCTCTTCAGAACATGGTAATTGATAACAGAGCATATTTAAACAAAAAATAATAAAAACAAAATCTCAGCATGTTCAAAAGAGAAGAAAAAGAATATAGAAAAAAAAAAGGAGAAGGAAGAAGCTAACTTATGTTTACCTTCCCCTTTTACAAATCTGGATTTGAAACGGCTACTGTTTTCTCTTTACAAAATATCATAATTTATCCTTTTTGAGAAACAACAACAACAAAAAAAACGTAATAATTTGCAGTACATTTTATCTAAAAATAAGTCACACAATACAATTATAATGTAAAAAACAAACAAAAAAAATAAATAAATAAACAAAAAACACAAAATGTAATACTGACAATGAATATTAAAGGAATATATTGAATCGAGATGTTTATATATATATATATATGTATTGATGCCTGTTCTTTTGATATGTTGCATGTTCAAATATTCATACAACAAAATTATGGGGGCCTTGAAAGTTTTATGAAAACTATCAAAAATGCTGGCGGTGGCTGGCAACTTAAAAAATAATTTAATTAATTAATTAAAAAAAAAAAACCTGGCGGGCAAAGAATTAGTTATAAAGCCTTGTGTGAAAGTTTAAAAATCTCCCATTTCCAGTTCCATCCAAATTCACACTTAATTCTCGAATTTTTTTAATCTGACATGAATGTATTTTCAAAAGAATCACGGTTTTGGGAAACAATGCATCACACACTTGAAAGTCGATTGTTAATTCTCTGCACAGCCGGCAGAAAACATTGGCAGCAGCAAAGTTTGTAGGCCGCCACATTTAAACTTTTTAAATGACAGTAATCCAGAAATATGAGACGAAAACATCTCAGCACAGCACGAAAAGAAAAAAATAAAGGGAATGCTATTGAAAAGAGAGCTAGAGCATCAAAACACAACAAAAAACACTTTCTATCAGCGCCACTGACATCACTGCTACTGGCCGGAGCCTCAGTTTTGAGGAGTTTTTCCATAAAAAGAGAGCAAAGTGATGTTTTGAAGACTGCAATGCTGCAATCTACAATTTTCGGCTACTTCTTTAGCACTTTTCCCTGTCTCTGACTGACAGAACCACACAACTACATTACGCTGTACTGATATATAGAGCTTTGGTGGCTATTTTTAGGACCACAACTTCAGTTCTATCACGAGTAATCTTTCTGCTTTGGGGAGTGTTGACATTTTTTTTCCTTAGCCTTTCATCTACAATGTTGCTGTGAGGCGTGTATAAGGGCGAGATTGCTGTGTCATGTGGTCCTGCCCTCTGCTCCAGTGTCCAATCAGCATCATCAGCGGGGCAGCACTCTATGCGTTAATGAGGATGGGCCACTCTGACAGCACTCAGATTCCCCACCTGCCTTTTCATTTTCCTCCTTTTTTACCCCCGTGTTCATCCAGGGGCAGGTAATTGGCTTGTGGCACAGCTTCCTCTCGCTGCCTGTGATTTTTGAGAGTGTGCCAGGCAGAGCCACTGGCCCCCGCGTGGCCCTTCAAAGGAAGACTTTTTAGAGCGTGAAAGACAGACCTAATTTACCGGGACCCAGACAGGCACTGCCAGTCTGAGTCCCACCTCAAGGACGGCCAATCAAAAGAGTCAATCAATCCCAGGGCTGGCGTGTAGACGGCATGCTTTGTTCCTGCTCTGAGCACATTAGTTTTGCAATGCCAGCAGTCGGTTGTTGGTCTGGACTTCAAAAACGACTTCGTAACCCCGCGTCACATTTTGCCATCTTGCTCTTAACATATCACCAAGGAGTTGAAAACAGCTGAGCATTTGTCAATTAGGAAACATGTCTGCGTCCGTCCTCGAGTAACTCGCTCTGCACGGTGAGAAGAAGTTCCTGACCTCCAGAGCCGGCTTCAGACCGCTTTTAGCAGGGCGCCATTTATTTTCAATGGGTGGGCACTAGGTAGGTATGGGGACTTTTTTTTCTGATATTAGATATCCTATATTTATTATTGCTACTGCCTTTTCTGTTAGCTATTAACATGAAGTAATGCAACCCACACAATAAACACATAAAACATTACACATTGTTGCAAGACGAGCGACTCTTAAGAAATTTGATCAAGGGTTAAATAGGCCTATACAAAAAAAAAATTGCGAGACCGACTCTGACCACAGCTTTATAACAGCAAAGCTAACGAACATGTACATAGTCTCTCACTGACAGAATAGCCGTTTATATGCTATCTCAATGGCGGAAGTGAGAAAAAAAAAAGCTAAGTTACTCATCTTTATTCTGCTATGCTCTAACATAAGCATTTATATTCGTAGCCTTAAAAAAAGCATCATGTAGTTACCTTTATCAAATAAAACATTTAACACCTTTAACAAATAAAAAACACCCACAACATACACAGATATTATTCTACAATTTCCATTTACAAGAAAATATAGGCTTAAACACCTGTTTCTCCACGGCGGGAGTGAGTGACATTTCAGGACAATGGGCAGCGCAAAAAATAGGCCAACTAAACTATTAGTTTCATCACGTGACAACACATAGTGAACATTACAGTACATGCCAGTTAGATAAATACACTTACGACTCGGACTCGACTGTCTTTGGTCTCGGTCTCGACTACAACACTGCACGGTAGAAGCACCAAATACTAAAGCCGGGCTGTCGTTGTCTTGCTGTATGGGGTAATCGATGTGTAAGGAGAAACTGTGGTATTGAACCATTTTCTAATTTCCATTTTTGGAGAGTTTTCATCTGTTTGCTTTGTTTTGACTGCAGGAAGCTCGCGCGGTCGCGCCAACTGAAAATCATTTCATTCAAGTATTAACGTCCGTGATTGGGGGGGCGGCAGGGGGGTTTCCTCACAGCGTCACACTGGTTTTTATGTTGGCTTTATTGTATTTTCAGCTAATGAGCCGTTTGTAGACATATATTTGTACTATTTCTCACTGAAATGTGAATTAAATTAAACTGATATTATTTTGTAAATTATATCATAATTCAATTTGGGGGGGGCACAAAATACATTTGGGGGGGCATTGCCCCCTAATGCCCCCCCATAGCGCCGGCACTGCTGACCTCTCAGGGAAGAGCGTGAACCAGATTCAACTTTCGTTTTGCTGCACACATTCACCAGCCAGAAGAAACCTATCTGTTCTCTTTTTTTCCGAGCCGAGAGCTGAAGTTTTTGCTGAAACTTTGACATGCAAATTCAACCAGAGTGTGAAACCCTCAGGGTTCAGTTAGAACAAGAAAGCAGGGAGAAAAGAGTGCATCGAGAGCAGGCTTTTAAAGTTGAAATGGCGGCAACTGTGGAGGTTTTTGATGGCGACAGGGCTTTTGTTTGTAATCATTGGCCCATTGTGATTAGCTGTCATGTAATTGTTAATTCCATTATTGTTTTGCAGGAGCTCGGTGGCGGTCCATTAAAAAGGGGCTCCTTTTTCTTTCTTCGCTATACGCGCCATTGCACACGTTTGCGCGTTTGATATCTGATCTTCCACATGAGACTTTGAGTGTACTCAACAGGGACTGTAGAATCATTCTTTCTGGATCCACTTGTGTGGGTAAATCAAAGGTTAGCAGGGTGCCTCTGATTTATTAAGTGGCTTCTTCATATGATTGTATACTGTAGGTGGATGGATATTCAGACAGTTTCAAAGGCGGCTTATTTTATAGGCTTTTAGTTTATGTAATGAAATAAAATAATCACAAACATCAACAACAATGGTTTAAATACAGTATGTGTGTGTGTTTAAAGAAATTAATGTTTTTATTCAGCAAGGATACATCAAAGTGGGAGTACAAACGTTTACATTGTTACAAACAAATTATAATAAATGCTGTTCTTTTGATCTTTCTCAACAACAAAAGAATGTTTCCACTAAAATATTAAGCACTACAACTGCTTTCAACGTTGATAACATTTAACATCACGTTACATTTCTTAAATACTAAATCGGCATCAGTGATGGGGAAGTTTCTTTTAAAAAGTAGTGTATCTCGTTACTTCTTTAAAAAAAGTAATCCGTTACTTTACTTAGTTAGCCCATATGGAAAGTAACTTTTTTCATTACTCGTTACTTTTATGTTGCTTGACTTTTGGCAGAACCCAATATCTGTTCCTAAATGTGCAGGCCTACATAAAGTTCTACTATGCATAATGCCATATACAGTATAATGCCATAATAAATGCATAATGTATTTATCACAGTGTTAAATATTTATGAATAAATACCCGTTAATGGATAGGCATATGCATGGGCGGCGCTAGGGAGGGGCTAGAATGAAAGCCCCCAAGAAAGACCATTAGCACCCCTAAAAAAAATGTATGGAATTATTATATTCAGGCTGTATTCTGGGAAGTCCTGAACTGCATGGTGAAGAAAAAAATAGCATATCTTGTTATTTTGTCACATTAAGGGGACATTCTAATCTGCATTAAGCAAAAATTAAATATTCTTATAATGGTTTTCTATGGGAGGAAAATGCTTAATGTTTTCTTAATTAAACACGTTGCGTTCATATTCTGGGCTCATTTGATTTTTTGTACATAGTATAGCCTACTTTATTATGATTTTAGTATCTTAATGATTAATAACTGCACGCAAAATTATCCGTGAACTTGATAATTGGTGCAGATATGTTTTACTATGCACGTAAACAAATGCCTTTCAACTTTTGTGTACAAAATTCAGAATTAACTGTATGTGCAGCAATTTGTACAAATAGAGATTCTAGGCCTTTACGTGGGGTAGCCGTTAAATAAAAAAAACACGTAAAGATTCATAATCTATGTTGATTATGAAACGTGAACAGCATGAGTAAGATGGATGCGCAATATATCGGGAGACATTGTGTGGGTCAGACATGATTTTGACCACTTCATTAAGTTTTGTTTTGAAGAACGACTTTCTTTAAACTGAATTTCGTTTTGTATAAATTGTATCTTAATTTTAATCATTTTTTTTATCAACCAATTGCATGTATTTAATAAATAAGAAGCAAATATAGCAGACAGTATAATCATGACAGGCGGTGCCGGCATGGTCACTTGTTGCGCGTGAACTGGAGCTCGCCTCATCATAAAATAACCGAAACTCAGCGTATGCCTCTCACAGACATGATAAATATATTTATATAAAGAAAGCTTGAAATATCTTTAAAAGTAAAACAATTAAAAACAAAAAGATTTAGGCTACTCTCTGATTATGTAATAGCATTTCTTGGCGTTCATCGAGATTGTGATCGCTGTCAAATCTGTCAAATGACGGAGATCGCTGTGAAATCTGTCCCTGGGAAAAGTAACGTTGTGCCGAATTGAAAAAGGAACTACATTTCGCTACCAAATTTTCAGAAGTAACGCGTTACACTATTTTTTACCCGAAAAAGTAGTTGTGTTACTGTAACTTTACTTTGTTTCTTTGTAATGCGTTACACACAACACTGATCGGCATATTATAATAGTTTCCGAAGGATCTTGTGACAGTGAAAAGTGAAACTTGGAGTAATGACTTCTGAAAATTCCGCTTTGCTATCACAGCAGTAAGCTACATTTTAAAATATATTACAATAAATAACAGTTATTTTAAATTGTTATAATATTTCACAATATTGTTGTTTTTTTTACTCTACTTTTTGATAAAATAAATGCAGCCTTGTTTCTTAGCCTAAAAAAATCTTACCAACATTTTGGTAAGATTTAGATTACATGGGTGTAATCTAATTACTGTAATTTAATTACTTTTCCCTTGAAAAAGGACTGATGTAATTTCTGATGTAATCGTATTAAATACTGTGTACTATAGAACAATTCCATATAAAACAATAGTGGATTTAACATCAAAATTCAACGTCTAATGTTAAAATGTAGATTTTAATGTAACCTCCCTTTACAAGGTCAGTATGAGTAATTTATACATTTGTTTATTGTTTATTTGAAAGAATCAAAAGTGGATTTTAATGTCTATCCTTCTATATTGGATTTAGAAAGTAATTAGTGATAAGTAATTAGTACAGTAAGCGAATTGCACTTCTCGTAATTAATTTCTTTTTAAGAGTCTCCATCCGAAATCATTCTTGAACTGAAGTTTAACTTTGCACTGTGCAACATAGTTGTGTTCTTCTCAGGCCTGAATCTCTGACTCTAGTTACACTACAAGAGTAATGATGAGAAAATGCAAATAGTGCATCACTTGGGGAAACCCTTACACCCCTTTGAAATGAAGGACTTGTCTTATCTGCAACTGTGAGTTTCTCTTTGCTAGTCTAATCATTCATCTTGAGACAGCAGCTTGTGTAATTACCCATCCAGACCTTTCATGTGTCTCGCTGAAACCAGTGCAACTCTAAGCAGGCTCTTGCCTCTCTGATATTTATTGTTAAGAACTGTTACTTTATTTTTACTTTATTTTACAAAAATTCCAACCAGTGCTATGTTATGACTTTAGATTTTTACACTTTTTCAGGATTTAGAGTAGAGTATGAATGCTTAGAGAGCAAAAGATTCCTTGTACTGTATCTTCCATACATTGTTAGTCTGTGTATAATATGCGCCTGTCTCTGAGACTGTAACTTTATTTAATTCCCTCTGTGATTGTCATAAAGCTCTCTGTGTTTTGGGTTGGATTGTGGATTTGGTGTGTTGTTGTGTCCATGACTCCATCTGCTTGGGCCGTGTCTGGCCCCTTGCTGCTCAGCCAAACTGACAGCTCCTAAACAGCTGATTTGTCAGAGGCTCGCCGGGCAAACACACTAAACGCTCCCCAGCCTACCCGTCAAATGTGCCCTGACTACCAAGCAGAGGCACGCTGAGCACAGCCAACCACAGGAAGAATGATGACATCAAAGAGAGGCGACTGTCAGCACTCCAGTCAAACTGTCACCTCATAAGCTCCTCAGCTGTGTTTAGATCATTTTTGTATCAGGATCACATTTACAGACTCATTTTTAGGCTGCGTTTTTTTTTTGCTTCAGACCTTTAAAGTGGAGTAAATCTTAAGGGAGTAGCCAGTGTTATCATGTTAAACTCTTGGAATGAGTGGTTGTATTCCCAGTGAGGCAGGTAGAGTGTCTTAGATAGTTTAGATCAAACTCTCAGAGCTCAAGTATAGACCCCTTTTGCGCCGACGTCACAGTTACGTCACGGCGCTAGCTGGAGGCAAAACAAAGTGAAAACTGGAGGCGGCCAATACAAAATAGCACAGAAAAATGAATATGCTGGATCTGGAATTTTTATTTCTAGAAAATATTCACATCATTAAATTCGCACTGTAATGACACTCTTTATATTGTTGTCGTCTCGCCGCTGGCAGGACCATATATTTATAGGCATCTAAAGATTTATTTGCCCTCACTTTCTCTTTATGATCGTTTTCTCTATAAGGTAGGTGTAGAAGTCAGGCTACTCACCCGAGGTAACGTAACATTAATCCTGTCAGATCGTCCATGCATTGAGTGAGTGTGTAGGCGGCTACGGGTCGGCCAATCTGGTTCCGTCCGTTAAAGATAACTTTTGGAAATAACAATCGCGGTCAGTGGTGGAGGAAGTACTGAATCTCAGTACTTAAGTAAAAGTACAAATAAACAGATAAATATTTACTTTAGTAAAAGTAGAAGTAACACAATGACAACCATACTTAAGTAAAAAGTAAAAAGTACCTGATTTTAAATGTACTTTAATTATTAAAAGTAAAAGTACTTGCATAACAATTTATTCTCTTAATGTCTATTTTTTTTAATGATTAATAAAACATTTAATTCTAACTCGTTCCACCTAATACTCCTAATGATGTTCAATAATTATGAAAAAAAATTGTTGTCACCATTTCTGAAACAAGCTTGCAATTAGGCAATATGCACATCATGCTTATCCTTGCTAATAACTATGTTTGGCAGTAAACGCGATTAATTTATGGTGTAATTCTGAACCTCTTGGCTTGCCATAATCCTAACCAAACGTATATTACACACGGTGCATTTCCTATGCACATAAAAACAAATTTTCACGTATAAATTGCACGATAAACACACTGCGTGCGAGACGCATTTAGTGTGACCGGGTCAATATACTGTATCTATGACAACCAAGCGTCACTGGTGAGACAAACGTGCAATGAACAGATGGTCAGATTATGTTTTGGCAGGGGAAAAACTGATCAGAAAATGTAATGAAAAAGTAACAGAAGTTGTAGAAATGTAGTGGAGTAGAAAGTATAATAATTGCTGCAAAATGTAACGAAGTAAAAGTAAAAAGTATGCACTATTTATTCTACTTAAGTAAAGTAAAGATACGTGAAAAATGTACTTAAGTAAAGTAACAAAGTATTTGTACTTCGTTACATTCCGCCACTGGCGGTCCTGGACACTGAGTGACCTTACACATTAAGATAAAATTGGATTTCCTCCAGTCATTGTTAAAAAAGCAAGCCAACAATACTTGCTAACTAGCGTTAGCGAAGTGGCCAGATTGTTCTGCCTCCACCTAAGCTCCGCCCACAAAAAATGTCACCATGTTTACCAACTGAAATGGGGTCATTGGTTCAAGGTTAGGATAATAGAGATTTGGCTACCAACTCCAGAGTCAGGCTAAGGAGACTCGCTTCCTCTTTGTTCCAAGTTCGTGTCACCTAGCGACAACCTACACCTCCCAGCATAAACGCTCGCGCAAAATTATTTGTTATTCAAGTGGCTATGTTCACAAACTGGCAGCCAATTCGAATAATAAATAACTCTTGCCTTACCTAATGCAGCAAAACTAAAGCTCTCTCATTTCTTGTTGAGCTTGCCTGGCCTCCCTGCTAGTCTATTATTGGTCTGTTCTATGCTAATCAGTCACTCGCGATCTCACAAAGTTCTGCTATTGTCAATGAACCTGACTGCACACTGGACCTCTTATTTAGCCTAAATGAAGTCTACACTTCTACACGAAGTAGACACTACACGTCTACACTTTATTTGTTACAAGTTAACTTATAATGAGAGGAGTGCAGAGAGTGCAGAACTCGGCTTTGGACAAAAAACAAAGCCGTTGTGAGCGGTGAGTGGATTCGAACTTAAGCACATCTGATTGGCTATTGGGTTCAAGAACTCAACAGATATGTCCAGCCCATTCTCATCCCAAGGCGTCACCTAACTGACGCCTTGGGAAGCATTTTGACCATGCTTCAATATCTGACGCTTTAGGCACCCTTTAGTGTCAGTGAGATGATGCCCTAGGATTGCGTGTAACCCTACCCCTACCCCAGAACTAAACCTACCCGTGTCATCTAACTGACGCTTTTCCTTTAGCGTCAGTTAGATGATGCCGTAGGATCGCGCCTAAAGCTTCGAATATTGAAGCATGGTCAAAAGGTGACGCCTTGGATTGAGAATGCGTTGATATGTCTTTGATTGGCTATGTTGCTCAACGCTGCAAAAACACATTGTTTAAAGAAACCTTTGGCACTCTCGAGTGCAAACACCAAATTTGCTTTGCCAATTTATCGTTATTTCAGAGAAAACTCTTGTCCAGCCTTACACACACTCTGCTTATGGTCGCCTATCTTAAACATTTGGTTGTCTAACGTATTTTAACAAAGTTTTTTGTTCAACTGATGTGGAGTTTTGAAGAAAAGAATATTTGATTTGGAAATGAATTAATGAAGTAAGTAGTAATAATAAATATTATTAATAATTTAGTAATCAATCATATATGAATTAAACGTGATAATGTAAAATTATTAATATTGTTATAGTTTTCCAAATCAATTTTCTTTTTTAAAATGCAACTAATACAAATAATAATAATAATTGTTGTTTTTTTTTTCTTAAATATTTTTTTTCTAAAGTTGATTATATTCAAATATATTTCTATTAATGTATTATAGAAAATAATAATAATTTTACCATAATGTGACTAGAGTTGTTCCGATTCCGATACTAGTATCGTAAATGCCGCCGATACCAGTAAAAATTCGGCGGCATAAAAATCGGTATCGGCGAGTACTTCTACCCATGTGCCGATCAGATACCCTTTTTTAAAACAATAACTATCCACACTAGCTTTGCGTAACACTGCAAATCGGAGATCAATTCTTCTTTGCTCCTCTAAACAGTGGTTGCTTGTGGAAACACAGGAAGTTGTGCTGTTGCCACAAGCAACCACTGTTTAGAGCAGCGAAGAAGCTGTTTGGCAGTATTTAAGACTGGACTAAGAGAAAAAGGGTATTGGAACATCTCTCAATATGACCCTGGACCACAAAACCAGTCACATGGGTCAATTTTTTTTTAAATTTAGATGTAGACATAATCTGAATGCTGAATAAATACGCTTTCCATTGATGTATGGTTTGTTAAGGACAATATTTGGCAGAGATGCAACAATTTGAAAATCTAGAATTTTATTTGTCTTCTGGTACCTATCTGTGCATTTGTGTTTGGTACCAAATTGCTCTTTTCCACACATTTGAGTGTTTGTGTGTGTGACTGTGTCATTTTGTGTTTGTGTGCATGCTTGTGCAGTAGGTATATTTAATCCACTCATAGGTAGAGAGGCTGATGGAGGGATTTGGCGAGTCGATTGTGGTCTTGGGATTGGCTGTTTAGAGGGAGTCAGTACAGAGATGATTTGCACATCCTCCCCAGGCATCGGGCTCACTGTCACTGCTCTCAGCTGATAGCCTCACAGCAAAATAGGACAATGCCAGTGTGTAATACCTGCTCACCGCGCCCGCATATGTAGAGCGATAAGTGTATTGATGTGCACTTTTGCCTGGGTGTTTCGTAGTAAAGGCATATGTTGATGTTTTCTATCATAATAATATACTTCCTTGTCGCACGTTTGACACAGCTCTGTTCTGTGTATTAAGAACACATTGCTAGAGACTGATTTTTAATTGAATCATTTATTTATTCTGCCTTTGTGAGTCATTGCCATTTAAAAACTACTTGCCAAGAAGGGGCGGATGTGATTTCTACAGCAGTAGTAGTTAGGTTAATGCTTTAATCTAAAGTTACAGTTATTAAAATAAACTTGTCACAGGGACAATATTATGTATATAAGGGCTTTGCTCTTGGGAACAACAATATAAGCTGTTGATCACCGCTAAGAGGATTCAAATCTATAATCTTTAACTTCTCTAGCTAGATCTATTATCACTAAACCATACCACCCCCAACTTACAAGCAAAGAGACTGCCGTTTATACAGAGGCTGAAGTGGTCTTAACAATATTCATATATGAATACAGAATTAGTCCTTCCTACAATGCGCCACGTAAGTGTACTGTAATTACAGTCGTGCTCAGAATTAATGGCACCCCTGGTAAATATGATCAAAACTGGCTGTAAAAAATAAATCTGCATTGTTTCATTCACCTTTTGATCTTTCATTCAGAAAATTGCCAACAATTTAACCTTTCATTGAAGTAAAAGAGTTGAAAGTGGGGGGGGGAATCACATTATGAAATAAATGTTTTTCTCCCAAGAAACAAGTTGGCCACAATTATTGGCACCCTTTTATTAAACACTTTTTGCACCTTAGATACCAGCTCTAAGTTTTCTCCTATAATGCCTGATGAGTTTGGAGAACACCTGACAAGAGATCAGAGATCATTCCTCCATGCAGAATCTCTCCAGATCCTTCAGATTCCCAGATCGGCTCTTGAGTTCACAGGGTCTGGGACGGTCATGCCAGAAGCTTCATTTTGTGCTGCGTAACATATTTTTGTGTTGATTTTGAGGTTTGTTTTGGATCATTGTCCTGATGTAAGTATCAACCACTGCCCATTATAAGATTTCTAGCAGAAGGCGTCAGGTTTTGATATTTTGATATTTGATGGAATCCACAATGCCATGTATCTGAACAAGAAGTCCAGGACCTCCAGCAGAAAAATATGCCCACAACATTAAAGATCCAACGGTTTATTAAATTGTACACATGGGGTGCTTTTTAACCTTTTGGGCACCAAACCCATCTAGCGTGTTTGATGCCAAAAAGCAATTTTTTTGTTTGTTTCATCTGACCACAATGCTGTTTGAAGATCCAGTCATGTCTGACAACTGAATTGCTGGATTTTTTTTTTTTTTTTGGATGAGCAAGGAGGATTTTTCTTGAAGCCCTGCCGAACAACATGTGGTGATGTAGGGGTTGTTTGATTTTTTTCTGACCCCAAAGCCCCTTTCACACACCACGTTGATCCCGGAAATTGCCGGGAAATTGCCAGAACGCCTCCTGTGTGAACGCAAACACGACCCAGGATTGATACCGGCATCGATGCGGGTTGGGACCTAGTAATATTGCCGGAATCAGTCCCGGAACGCGCGCTGTGTGAACAAAAGCCAGGACCAATGCCGTAATGGGTGTGTCATAGTGCGACTCTGCTCTTAGAAGAAAGTTTGTGTTCCTCATCAACAAAGAAATGACGAGCAAATGTCTGCAAACTGGAACGAAGCAGAGACCAGGAGCTCCTCACTATCCACCAGCTTTCTGGAACGGTATGCGCATGTACATGTTTTCAACGCATACATTACACGTCTCATCCTGACGTCATGTGTCTTTCTGGGATCTTTACGGGTTGTGTGTGAAAGCACTCACAGATCCCTGGCAAATCAGTGACGGTGTGAATGAACCGAAATCAAACAATCCCTGGACAAATGCCGGGTCACATTATCCGTGTATTTTCCGGAATCTCTGTGTGAAAGGGGCTCAAGACTCAACTAATCTCTGCAATTCTCCATCTGTGATCCTTGGAGAGTCTTTGGCCACTCAATCTTTCCTCCTCGCCGTGCATTAAAGCTACACTGTCTAAGTCTTTTAGTTTATTCTTAGCTAAAAACACTTAGTTCTTTCAAAAATATATGTGCTCATATATTTACTTCGTTCAAGTACTAAAGTATTCTCGTGAGTGTATAATATGGCATTGAAAATACATACGGGTAAGGGGTTCTAATGTCGGTCTCCATGTTGCCCCTCCATCTTGAAGGTACATTAGCTAAAGAGGGACATACCCGTTAATTCAAGCTTCGCGTTTACGTCTGAGTTAACACTCATGGACGAGGTCGAACTGGAAGCCATGTTAATCTTGGACTACATTGCCCACTGTAGGAGTTAAAACGAAATCAGAATTGAGAGGAACAGAAACTAATATTCACTGGATGGACATATACCTTTTCACCGCTAGATGGGGGTAAAAATCACACAGTGTAGCTTTAAGGCAATATAGACACGTCCTCTTCGAGGCAGATTCATAACATCTTTAGTTGATTGGAACTTCTTAATTTTTGCCCTGGTGGTCAAAATGGGGATTTTCAGCCTCTTTCTATTTTGTGAAGCTCAACAATCTTTTAATGCACATCAGAACTATATTCTTTGGTTTTACTCGTTGTGATCATGGCTGGACAATTTCATGTTCCTTGTCACCCTGGTGTGCCAAAAAGGGTTAACATTTATGGGAATATACTTCAGAGATATATTACTCGTAAAAAATTCTAAGGGTACCAATAAATGTGGCTAACGTGTTTTGGAGAAAAATATTTATTTCATAATGTGATTTCTCTGTGTTGGGAAAGTTCACTTTCAAGGTCAGTTCACACATTTTAAAATGAACTAGTTCAGTTCATAGTTCATACTTCAAAAAATGAACTAGTTTGTAGTTCTTTTTTTCCCATATGTTGCAAGCTGTCATGATTCTGCCATCATCTCCTTGATTTTTCCTAGTCTTATGGCTGGATCATGACAGACGCATGTTTTATGTGTAAGCACATGGCCATTTGTTTGGGCTTTGTGCTTGCGTTGTCTCGTCACCTAACTCCGCCCCCTTGTTTCCCTTGTTTAGTCTTCATTAATTAATCTGTGTCACCTTTTATGTTATCATTAGTCTCCCTTTATCATCCCCTTGTGTTTGCTGTCCTGTGTCGGTTCATTGTGAAACCTGCTGTGATGTTACACTCCCGCCTGTATTTGCTATAGTTAAGTGTGAGTCATTGCTAAATATCGTCTGTGAGTATCTTGTCGTGTTCTGTGAAGTGTATTTGCTGTTAGTTAACGTCTAGTCTTCTGTCCAAGTCTTAGTCTATTTAGTCATCCTCTGCCTTGTCTTGTTTACCCCATCGTGGGCATTATTTACCCCCTTTTTGTCTGCAATAAATTGTGAATTCAGTGTACTCTGTCTGCGCTTGGGTTCTCCTTCCTCAACATCAAAACACAAGCTTCTTTTTTTTTATTATTATTATTATTATTTCCACAGCCCATTTACAAACACAGACAACAATTATTTTATTGGCGGGCAAAGTTTGCACAGAAATGTACGATTTTTCCCCATCCGACCTTGTCATAAAACCCGTTTAAATGATCATACGACCCCTCCTTGCTATTGTTCATTGAACACGTTCAGGCACAACACTGTGATTTCTCCCCCACTTTCAACTCTTTTACTTCAATGAAAGGTTAGATTTTTGGCAATTTTTTGAACGAAAGATCAAAAGGTGAATGAAACGATGCAGATTTATTTTTTACAGCCACTTTTGATCATATTTACAAGGGGTGCCATTCATTCTGAGCACGACTGTATTAAAATGTCCGTCATCTTCATTTTTTGAAAGAAATTAATACTTTTATTCTATAAGGATCCATTAAATTGATCAAAAGTGACAGTTAAGACATTAACAAATTAATGCTAAAGATTAATTAAAATTTTTTTCAGATAAATGCTGTGCTTTTGAAAGTTCTATTCATCAAAGATTTACGGTTTGCACAAAATTATTAAGCAGCACAACTGTTTTTGACATTAATAACTATTTATTGAGCATCAAATCAGGATGATTTCTGAATGGCTGCTGAAAATTAAGTCATCACAGGAATAGATTGTAATATCGATTACTTACATTTACATACTAAATGTTAAAATGCAAATAAATAAATAAAATTCACAATATCACTGTTTTACTTTATTTTTAATCAAATAAGCATAGTCTTGGCATAAGAGGCATCTTAACAGTGTTATATTTAATAAGGTTACAGGCCTACGTTTTTCAATTTATGCCTCATCCTTTTGTCTGCTATTGCTGTGGATATGAATGCAAATGAGAAGGTTGATTAAATTACCCCAAACGTAGAGTAATAAATGGCTAGAGAGAGACATAGAAGAGAATAATAGCGTGAAAAGAGCACACGTCTTAGTTTATTCAATATACACTGATTTCCATGTAGAGGACTTTCATGCAGTAATATAAAGTAGCTTTACACTCTATTGAACATGCAAACCTATTTTCAGAGTAAAGGTTTAATGAGAATATGGACTTTATTCTTAAAATGTGTATGTAAATGAATGAATTAACATTTATAATGAATAGAATAATGCGTTATATAAGTGCAAAGCTGGGAACTCTAGCTGTACTCTTCATTGTACAACTTCACATTATGAACGAATAACCTTTATCTAGATTATCTGTGCATTCATATTTTGCTCATATTGTTCATCACATCTCTTGTCTCCAGGGGGAACAATCACAGACCTCTGACCGTCTCTGTGACCCACATTTACCATTAAAACGAGCGAATGTTCATGTTTTTTTCCACGCTTTGGTGCATACAGTGTGATCTTCACTGCAGCTGTGATGCACAGATGTACATGGAGATGATACTGTACTATAGCCACAGGCCAGAATGAGAGCAGCGATTCAGTGGTACTTTGAGGGAATGCTTAGATGTTGCACAGCCCATGTCCAGATATGCATTTGTTCCTGTTAAAGCAGTTTTCAAATGATTTGGATGGACAAAAATTATGTAATCGAGGTAGTAGTCAAACATCCACAATAGTAAGTTCTTCCTTGTGTATAATATTTTTTAAAAAATGCAATGTATTGCATTATATATTATATTAAATAAATATAAAATAACTTTTTTTTATATATTTTTAATTTTCTTTAGTTTGTCATGCTGTTGTCAAGAAAAAAAGTCAGTTGAAACAACAACTACACAAAAACAAAGATCACTCCAAAGGGAACTTCCTTAACAATATTCCTCATTCAAATTATTCCCGCCCAATGCATGCACAAAATAAAACGGACGACTCCTGGTTGAGTTGTGTTAGTAGTGTGTTGTCGCCGACTCGCCACATCCAAGAGACGCTGTTCGATCCATCTTGGATCCTATGCTGGACATTTCCTTAACACGCTCAAAGCGGATGACCAATCAAAACACACTGATCCAGCCGACCAATCAGGGCACATTGCACGTTTTTGGAGGGAGGGGCTTCATATGGCGCTTTTCCACTTCACAGTACCAGCTCGACTTGACTCGGCTCGCCTTTGTTTGGTTTTCCACTGTGTAAAAGTTGCACCTATACCTGCTTTCGGGTACTTTTTTTTGTATCACCTCCAGCGAGGTTCTGAGCGAGCTAAGGCGATACTAAAATGTGACGTGAAAACAATGCCGACTGCTGATTCGTCAGAGAGAATCGTCACCATTCACTGCGTCATCATTGTACACGCCAGATGGAGTATCCAGAATATCCCCGCCATTTTTAAATAGTTTGGCCAGAGATAGTTTCTAAACTTACTACTATTATTATGACAACTCGGAAGAATACGCCGTGGTGCAGACTTTCCTTTGTTTGGTTGCCGAAGACAGGATCCAGCAAGAGCTTGATACTAGGGCAGCGAGGAACGAAAGGCGTCGCTATAGACCCTTCAGCTAGCCCCGCTGGACCTCTAGGTTGAAAAATCTTCCATGCAAGTGAATGAGAAAAAATAATTAATTTCTAATCCCGTTTGAATTTTGCAATGAATGTGAACATACTGTATGTTGTCTGTGAATTTTTTATATAATGTTTCATGTAAAGAATGCTACAATTTAGCGGGGAGAATTTTCATACGGTTAGACTTTGTGTGAGAGCGCTTTGTGGACTACAACTCTTTCGACGTGTTTGCTATACGTCACCCTGTCTAGCACACGGATCCCGCTAAACATGCTTTGGTGTCTTTGGTGCACTTCACCGCCTTCTTTCAGGGAGAGGACAAACTAGTTGAACGTGATGAAAACCGTGATTTGTGGAGGGAAAATGTGTTATGCGGTGACGTCACATATGCGACGTGTAGTCGTTCTCGTTATGTCTATTCCACAACTGCTAGCTAAAGAATCATACAATTCAATGGCACAATTCAAATGGGATCAGAAAATAATTATTTCCTCTCATTCACTTGCATTGACGCTTTTTCAACCTAGACTAGAGGTCCACTTGGAGTTTTACGGATGGGCGGGACTTACCAGCTCTATGACGACCGGGTACTATTTGTGGCGGTACTGCGTGCAATGGAAAACGGAGCGAAAAGCGAGCCGAGTCGAGTCGAGCTGGGTACTGGTAATGGAAAAGCACCAATAGAGACGGAGCTAAACAGAGCATTACTGACAGACTGGGAAGAGAGGTGCTGCAATTATGTAAAATATGTAAAAAATAATGTGTTTTTTATAGGCTGTATATTTTTTGAAACCTAAAATGATTTAAAGAGGGCCATATCATAGCATTTGAAATGTTCTTATTTTTGTTTTAGGAGTTCCCAAAAACAGTTTAACATGCATGCAAGGATAAAAAACACTTTATTTGTCTTATAATATGCATTTATTTTTAACTGATTTGCTCACCGACTCCCAAATGATTCGTACAACGACTCATTTTTCCAAACCACTCCTTTGCGTGACGCTAAGCGGCGGTGATTGGTCAGATGACAGACCCAGTCATTTATTGCTTGTTAACATAACGCATAAACATATTGATAAAGCACTGCAGTACTACAAGACGCTCTATTCTTTATGACACCTCCAATAACAGCGACAAACATTTCACATATTTAAAAAAAAAAGTACATTGGAGACCTAGAAGCTGCGCTGAGCGTAACTTACACACACACACGCGCGCACACACATACTTATTGCGCCTTCCCTCCTCGCGCCCCGCGTATGCTACAAAACCGTTCAAAACCCATAAAAGCAACAATTATTAATAATACTTACAGGTTGTGATTCGAAGGAGGAAGCTGATCCATATACACTGGGTAAGTAAGTTACTGAGCCCTCCTTCGGGAACAACCGCTTGCGAATCCACATTTGAATTCATTTATGTTTTTGAACATTCGTCATTAAAATGAGAACACAATCGGGCTGTTGTGGTATCGTTGCAAATATGAACTCTTAACCACCGATTCTTCACATGCTCGTCCCTGGTAAATGGAAACAAAGTGGCTGAACTATCTTTGCATTGTAGAACACAGCGTCTTCTCGACATGATGCTATGATGAAGTATTTGAATGTGTAGACTTCAAGTTTACACTTCCGTCTGCGCGCGGCCAATGACCTCTCTACGTCACGATGTAACAGCTAATGACTCGTTTCAAAAACAATTCATTTCATAGACTCAGAGTCGACTCTCACTTTTGAAAGACAATAACTTTATATACGGTGCACTTTCAGATATTAATCTTTGCAGGATGTTTTCATTCCCTTAGAGCTATATTCCACACCATATGAATTTTCAAAAATCCATGAAAGGGGCTCTTTAAAAAAATGTATAGCTTTCAATTGTAATGATGGAATCACTGTAATGTTGGATGGCTCATTTTTATCCAGAAATCAATGGCTTATTGATCGTTATAGCTGTTATCAATCATTCAGTTGTTGCTAGTTTGAGTTGAGAAATACACATTTCAGAATGATCACTAATCTGTGTGTGCATTTTGCTTCAGAATCAAGCAAGTTGACTCATGAAACCCTTTGTTTATTATATCGCAATCGCAATATTGACCTCAATAATCGCAATATGACATTTTCCCCAAATCGTGAGCAACCCTAATTGAATTTGTTTTGTGTGTGTGAACACAAATCTTTTGAATCGTTTGTTTTGTGCACTATACTTGACTGGAGGTTGAGACTTTCTCGTCTGACCCACCTTCTGCTGTGTGCTGAATTATTTACTGACTCTCTGTAGGTCTTCGTACATTTACTGACCCATTTGTTCTCATCATTGGGCTTTCCTAACACCTGGTTTCAGACATTTGTATCCATATTTTCCTGAGTGCAAGAGATTGGAAGGTTCTTTATAGTCCATAACACATGATCATTATGGTACTGGCTACCTGCATCATATATTATTGATTTCCCTCCATTTGGCTCAAACAAAAGGTTGAGGGAGGCACAGAATATTTCAGTCTGTTGTCTCTTCGGGCTTCGTGGGCACAGCTTTAATTGAACTGCACATTATCTTTGCATTAAAGATGACAGCCCCAGGAGGATCTGCCCTGTTCTCATTAATGCAGTGTTTGCCATTTCTGCTTTCACTATTCAAAGTGAATAAATTATGACTCCTGCATTTTGTATGCACATGCAACATGCCTAACGCTTGCAATACTTTTTTTTCTTGTGACAAAAAGCACAAGAAGTGTGGAGAGAGAACACAGCAAATACATGTTCTCTCATGAATTGCTTGCTTCTTATTAGGGTTACTATAGCATAAAAGCATAAAAAAACATTTTCGCTACTTAAACATGAACTAAAATATGATATCATAGAAAATTTACAAAATGTATCCTGAATGCAAGTCATTTGGATTAAACGGTCTGGAAAATCCATAAATGTAAATGACCTCTCACATAAAACCTGGTTAATTACTACAGATATGCTTTAAAGGGATACTCCACCGTTTTTTCAGATTAAACTGTGTTATTCTCTTAACTAAGATGGGTTGATGCATACCTCTGTCGTCTCAATCGCTCTGGCGCACAAGACACTTTGATCGCACTTAACTAGCCCAGTTCATTCAATATGGGCCAAGCAGAGAAGCGACCAAACACCTCCACGTTTTCCCTATTTAAATAGTTACATGAGTAGAGTAACTCGACCTAGGACAGGGACACAAAATGAAACGTTGCGCTTTTTTAAGCGTGTAAAGTGGATAACTATATTGTATGGCGGAATACCACAGCAAGTGTTTTGGGAGCACTTCGACTCGGCATAGTAATATCATCACTCGTGAAAAGTCCTCTCTCCCCTCTCACTCTCTTGAGTGATGATATTATTGCGCCGAGTCCATAGATACATATGCGCCGAGTCGAAGTGCTCCCAAGCACTTGCTGTGGTATTCCGCCATATATTATAGTTGATTAGGCTACTAGGAGAAAAAAATGTATTGCAAGTTTTCTGTAATTTTATGTTTAAATATGCTAATCAGGCTATATCTAATTAAATATGTGCTAATTTGCATACATTTTGAAGTGACGAATCTGACCATTAACTCTTTCCCCGCCAGCGTTTTAAAAAAAAGTTGCCAGCCACCGCCAGGGTTTTTGATGATTTTCGCTAAATTTTAATGCCCCGCTGAATATTTTCTTCCATGAATATATGAAGATGATATATATAAAAATAAAGATCTGAGCCTCTGCTTTTAGGCAAAAAAAAACGTTTTTATTTTATCTTCATTTGTTCTTTTTTTATTGCCTCTTGAACAGAGGTAGGTTTTGTCAAAAACACAACATTTTGGACAAAAAACTGAGAAAAAGGTATTTTTATCAAACAAGTGCATTTAAAAGCAGAATACATTCAGATGTTGTTTCCTTCATATATAAAACTTTCCAAAATAAATTAAAAACATAAATAAATGTAAAATATATCAAATTTCCCAGGATGTAAGGGAAATGTAACTTTTGCAATAAAACTTCTGCCTCTGCCTCTCTGTGTTCTACCTGTGAATAATGAATAATTGGAATTACAATAAAAAGGCCTAGACACACACACACAAATACATATTACAATGTGGTAAATGTGCACAAAGAGAGATTTGACAATTACACCTTCATATTTAGACAGCCACACATAAATGCCTGCACACACACATAAATATTATAGTGTCATAATACAAGTATTATACTATCTATCTGCGGCACGTCCATGGCTAGAACTTTCTGTGACAAGTTGACAACATGTGCATCTCTCTCACTGACTACTTCGTCCCGATCAGATTCAGAATCAAATCAAATAAAGAGTGATCGGACTCCGAGTCCATTAACCTCCAGTACTTCATCCATATACCTCTGCATTGTCTGTCTGATACATTCTCACTACTCCACTGTTTGAGACGATTGCAATCTGTTTCTCTGATCAAAGAGTTGCGCACTCATTCAGGACATGCGCGCGGGTCTTCCTTACCGTATACCACCTAAAACACGGATACCCGGAAAATTCCGTGTTTGGCGGTGATGCGTTTTTTCATTAAACCCGGAAAATTCCGTGTTTGGCGGGGAAAGAGTTAAAAAAAAAACAAGGTTTGCATTTTGTTGATATATTGAATGAAAAGACCTTTTCAGAGGAGATTATGAATATCTCCTTTAGTTACCCTGTAAATCAGAAAATACTGCCAATAGCCTTAAAAAATTATTTCCGCCCTATTTTTAGGCATAAAATGTCATATAAATCAGGCCAAGAATAATATATCAACAAATCTGTCTGAACAAACCTTCACAATATAGTTGGGAATACGGCTGTAAAGTTTGGTGCATGTTGGTGCTACAGAAGTGGAAAATCGTCACTACAAGTGTGAGAAAAATATTAATTATTAGCCTTTAAATAATTAAAAAAGCCTTTAAATATTAATTGGCCCATTTTACTTTCACGATTGGTTATTGATAAACAGGAAATGACCATATTTGGATCTGACAGCATTGAAGAGGAGAGAAGAGAGCTTTCTAACGGTGTGTGCGATGACAGGGTGATCGCGATCCGCACCCTGGATGATTTAGAATGCCAACTTTTGAGGAATTTAGTCAAAATATACTCACGCAAACAGACAAAGTGTCGTAAAATAAAGACCTAAATGTGTGTTTTGGACTTTTTTTCAGCACAAGTCTGAAAGACGACATGTTATTGAATACAAATAGCCCAAATTCTCAAAATTGACCAGTGTTTTTGCCTGCCGTGTCTCGCCTTAAGGGAATAACAGAGTTTTTAAATGAAAAAACGGTGGAGTATCCCTTTAAATGATTGATTATCTTGATAAAAATCAAATTTGTCAAACAGTTGTGGTCGGAAGCTACTGCTTTACTACAGAATCAAAAGCTTTAAGCTAGAGTAAATATGTACCATCAGTTATTATTTGTAGGACGAATGAGACTCTGTCCCCGTACAACTACTTTTACAGCAACCTTCAGTGGGAGGGTCAGCGTGATAAATCACCTCTTTCAGTCATATCTGTTTAATTCTCAGGGACAGTATGATGGGTTTTGCTGTTCCAACTTGAATCACCCTCACACTTTGTCATTTTGACAACGTGTCTCATTCATTCAAATCTGCACACGTCCATACATGCTGCACATGTGACTCGTACAAAAGCGAACACAACTCACTGTGTGGCAACGGCTTGTCCAGCTGGCCCAGACAATAGCCTCTGAAGATGAAGCACCTCAGCAAGTCTTTATTGGCTATAATGGTAATGTCTGGCTGTGATTTTCTCTGTCTCAATGCCTGTCGCTGTCAGACACAGACGATCAGCAGAACTGTGCTTTGAGGAATTTGGAGAGGAGCCTGTCGTTTATGGAAAGAAACAAAACTGGCCCGAAGACAGAAGCTTGAGAAAATAATTTGCACATTTTCATTCTCTTAAGAGATTGTGAAGCACTTTGTTGGTTTTGCCACAAGTTGTTTGTGTGAATTGCAAGCGGGTGTTTGTTTTAACGGATCTTCTGAAGGTTCTGCACTCATAAACCGCTTAAAACATCACCGTTATTAAATGCACTTGCCATAAGAGCATGTGTGCGTGTGCTTGGCTTGTTTATCAAGGTGTTTGGTCCCTGGGTGAAAGTATCTTGTTATCTTGATAGAATCCAATTAGTAGTGTAATACATTCTCAAACTAGGAATGCTTTAGAAGGGTTTGGGTTTCTTTTCTCTCTCTCACACACATCTCTATTCAAGGTGACAAATACACTCGAGTGAGTTTATCTTGTTAGGTGTGTGCTTTAGTTTATTCATCACTGTTCTTTCAAAAGTTTGGGGTCAGTAAGATATTTATTTGAAAGAAATTCATACTTTTATTCAGCAAGTATGCATAAAATTGGTGACAGTAGAGACATTTATAATGTTAAAAAAGTTTTCTATTTCAAATAAAAGCTCTTCTTTTGAACTGTATGAACAAGGGCCATTTGAAATTTTCATCTAGAATGATCATTTTTATCAAGCTTGTACATTTAAGTTCAGTAATTACACTTAAATGACAATTAATAGGTAATCTTCATTGCCATTTAAGTGAAATTACTGAACTTAAAGGTCCCATTCTTCGTGATCCCATGTTTCAAACTTTAGTTGTGTAATGTTGTTGTTAGTATGAATAATATCTGTAAAATTATAAAGCTCAAAGTTCAATGCCAAGCGAGATATTTTATTTAACAGAAGTAGCCTACATCGAACGGCCCGTTTGGACTACATCCCTCTACTTCCTTCTGTAATTACTTCAGTAGACCAGTTTTTTGACTAACGTCCGCCCACAGGAATGCTCCCTCAACTCCCTTAACTTCTTATAACTTACTGTGTTTACTCGACTCTTACTGTGATTTTCTGAAGTAAAACTGACGCTTCATCTTTTGTGTGATGTACAATAAACTTTATTAAACTCATCAGTATATGTTTGATCATCATTCGGACCTGGTCCGAAACAGCAGACTTGTAGTAAGGCTACTAATAAATAATGGATACGTACAATCAGATGACAAATACGCTATAATAACCGTAATTAAACTACTAAACTATACCTGTTCCATCTCCATACAGCACTCTGACTCTGTAGGCATTACTGTCCGACTCGAAATGAACACCGTTACTGAGAGTTTCTGATATTATCATCATTCCGTGAGATGAAATTGTCCTGAGAGACTGAGCACGAGCTCATGAAGCTCCGCCCCCTGTGCCGGCAGCAGCAGCTTATTTGCATTTAAAGGGCACACACTAAAACAGCGTGTTTACTGAGCCCCAAAAAATGACTATTTAAACATGCTGTAAAAAAAATATCTGTTGGGTATTTTGAGCTGAAACTTCACATACACATTCTGGGGACATCAGAGACTTATTTCACTTTTTGTGAAAAGGGGCATAACTTGGGACCTTTAAATATACAAGCTTGATAAAAATGATCATTCTAGAAGAAAATTTCAAATGGCACTTAGAGGCTTTTGCAACTGAACTCTTCGTATATTAATCAAAGGATGTTGAAAAAGTTGATTTGCCATATTAGATATATGATTAGATATGTTATATGGTATATTAGATAGAGAAAAACCTGTATTACATTGATTAGATTTGTTCAAATGGAGCCCTTTATCATAAGAGACTTACCAAATCATACCAGCCTTAAGTTGTTGCAGTTTTTATAAATGTTTATGCATTTATATTTTGTATATGTATACTTATACGATGTATGTATGGATGGATGGATTGATGGATGTTTGGATGGATGGATGTATGGATGGAATGTGACTGTGAAAATTAAGTATGCAAATACTGTACATATATACTGTGCAGAATTATTAGGCAAGTGAGTATTTTGACCATATCATCATTTTTATGCATTTTTTTCTAACTCCAAGCTGTATAAACTTGAATGCTTATTGGATTTTAGCATTGCATGTGATGTGCTTTTGTGTAATGAGGGAGGGTTTGGCCTCAGGAGATCAACACCCTATAATATCAAGGTGTGCATAATTATTAGGCAGCTTCTTTTCCTCAGACAAAATGGGCCAAAAAAGTAAAAAATTATAAAAAAAAAAAAAAAAAGTATTTCAGAGGGATGGAGAAGATATTGGGGCGTGGTCACAGAACCATCAAACGTTTTGTAGCAAATACTCAACAGAGTTGCAAGAAACATGTTGAGAAAAAAAACAAAACGCAAATGAACTTCCAAAGATTTGAGAAGAATCAAACGTGAAGCTACCAGGAACCCATTATCCTTCAGTCCTGTCATATACCAGAACTGCAACCTACCTGGAGAGCCCAGAAGGACAAGTGTTCAATCAGTGCTCAGAGACATGGCCAAGGTAAGGAAGAGTGAAATCCGACCACCACTGAACATGAAACAGTTGAAAAGTCAAGACTGGGCTAGGAAATATCTGAACAGATTTTTCAAAGGATTTATGGACTGATGAGATGAGTGACTCTTGAAGGACCGGATGGATGGGCCCCTGGCTGGATCAGTAATGGGCACAGAGCTCCACTTCGACAGCAAGGTGGAGGTGGGGTAATGGTATGGGCTGGTATTATTAAAGATGAGCTACTTGGACCTTTTCAGGTTGAAGATGGACTCAAAAAGGACTCCCAAACCTACTGCCAAGTTTTCAGAAGATACTTTCTGGTACAGGAAAAAGTCTGAATCTTTCAAGAAGTCCATCGCATGCATCGAAGTACATTTTTCATTTTGCTGCATAATAATTCTACACACTAATGGCGCTTTTCCACTGCATAGTACGGTACGGTTCGGTTCGGTACGGCTCACTTGTGGTGCTTTTCCACTGCATGGTACGGTACAGTACGGTTCGCTTCTGGTCGCTTTAAATGGTACCTGGTCTGTTGAGGTTCCAAGCGTACCGTACCGGTACTTAAATGTGACGGATCACTGATTGGTCAGACAGAATAGTCACTACCAGCGTCATTGGATTTGCGACACGAGACACTTTTTTAGCAGTATTTTTGTTTTGCTGCCATCAGCTTCATTTTAAACACATTTTTTCCGTCTAGCAGTTAAAAACAACCACATACCGAGAATCAGGAACACCATCCCCTCGATAGTCTCCATTGTTCCTGTGTTGTGGGTTTGAAAATGTGGCGCTTTTAAGATGATGTCATGGCAGTAGAGGTGCGCGCAAATAACGGTCAGCCCCACACACTTTGAAGGGGTACTACTGCAGTGGAAACGCAAAGCGATCCGAACTGTTCCACGCCGAGTCGAAGCGTACTGAGCCGAACCGTACCGTACTATTAGGGGTGCAACGGTACAGATAGCCCACGGTACGGTCCGTACCTCGGTTTTTGGGCCACGGTCTCGGTTCGGTTTCGGTACATGTTTTGTGCAGAAAGAGACTGCTATTTCATCCCAAAAATATGTTTTATTTTTCTTATGAGCATAAACAGAATGTCACAGTAGGAAGAACATCAATGTGTATGGAATAAATCAACACTCTAGTCTGTACTGAACAACACTAAGCAATACAACCTCTTCAAATACCACTTATGATATACAAAATGTAAACGAGCACACTTTAAAATATTCAAGTGGATCCCAATTCCAAACCTTGATAACTGGTAAATGAAGTGATCAATGTGAAATAAAAAGAGCAGAGCAAAATAATATAATAAAAAAAATACTGCATTCAGGATACAAAGTGCAATGTTACTAATCCACTTTTGAGAGATTCTTGTGCAAAAATATACTGCAGTCAAACATTTGACTGGGTTTGCGTTATGCATCCACTATGTGCTGGGAATGTAGAGAGTAGGCTACGTGGAGCCGGAGGTGAGGCGTTTATTTAGTAAGCGTGAGCGCGCTGGGGCGGGCACGTAACTTACATTCGCAGCCTGACTCATATTATTCAATGTGCGGTGGCTCACTAACAACAGTTGGCTGTTTTGAATGAGACGACCCGTGTGAACGAGGAGCGCTTTATGAACATCTATGACGCGCGAGCAGCGCCGGTCTGTTCGTGTGTCTGTTAGAGTGAGCGCTCGTGAGCGACACACATAACCTGATTTATACGAGGTTGAACTGGCCGTGTGACAAAGCGGGCATAAGCTGGACACGAGCGCGAGTTCGCGGGCGAATTTAATCCATATATGATATGGATCTAATATAAGGCACACTGTTGTTTTTTGAGAAGATTTTTTTAAGTGCGCCTTTTATAGTGCGGAAAATACGGTTAAAGGATCAGCACGAACTCTATGGCAGAACCGAAGTCCCGCGGGACACGAGGTTAGATTGTCCCGTGCAGGGCTGACCGAACGGTCCGGGATTTTACCGTGTACCGTTGCATCCCTACGTACTATGCAGTGGAAAAGCGCCATAAGAGTTGCCCAATAATTGTGCACACCGATATTCTCCTAAGAAAGCCAAAACCTCACTTTTGCTTCCTTAAATATTCAGGATTGAGGTTTATTAAGATGTTGGATTGGCTGAGAGCACAGTAGTAGTTCAGTAATAAAATGAAACCTCAAAAATATAAATTTTGCACACAGTGTATATGGCACTGTATGCATGTTTTATTTAGGTTAGGCTTAAAATGCAACTTCTAACACACTGTGAAACAGGCGGTCCCTGCTTTGTCTCCGTCCCCTCTAAGGGGTCATTGGCCCGATAAACTTTGAAGACCCCCTGATGTACTTTATAGTGAATATCACTTGATGTTATTGTTGTAAAGTGCACAAAGAGCGTAGATTTGTACTTGATGTCATGGTTCTCACCTTTAAAGAGAGTTCTGAGATGACGTGGGCCGGAGCATTAAATTAGCCCTGGCAGGCGCAGCCCTCATGGGTAAGCTAATCTGACAGCAGTGATCTCCTCCACATATCCCATATCATAATCAACTTTTATGCTCTTCATGCCTGTTGGAGATGGATCACTATTAGACCTTCATGCCCTGATGACACACTAATGCTAAAATGTGCGGTGACAGTGGCTTAGATGGCACACAAACACACACGTTCTAACGCTCTGTATTATTGTTGGGTGATTGAGCCATTGCCCCTCTAATGGAGTGGGTGATGCCAGAGCATTCAGAGTCAGCTTCCCCTCAGCACGTGAGACATGACTGATGTCACACATGTGCACACACGTGCAAAGATGCAAGAACTGAAGAATCAGGGCCATCAGGGCCAATTAATCAGTCATATAGGGGACATTAATAACATTTCAATCTCTCTCCCGCTGTCCCTTGTTCTATCTCATTTGCTTTTGATGTCACCGCCACCACAGCACTGTCTTTGATCTGGTTATCCATCAGCTTGATATGCTGGGTACAGTCGCAATGCTGATGTTTTCATGCTGGAAAGTCAATGCAGGTCCTGATGAAACAGACTTTTAAAGGGATATTGTCATGGATGAATCATAATCATATGAAGGAACACAGGAGAAATTTAACAGAATGTTCATTTTTTTATTAGTGCTGTCAGTCGATTAGATTAAAAAAAATGTAACTAAATTATCAAAATATTATATTTATAAATATATATATATATTTATATATATATATATTTATCAAAATATTTATATTATAAAAATATTAATTAAACATGAATCTTTTTTATATTTTTTATTAGTGCTGTCAATCAATTAAAGAAATCAACTCGATTAATCACAATTTTTTCTGTGATTAATCATGATTAATCACAAATAAAAACACAACTTTTATGTAGAGACAACATAATGACAGTATATTTTAAATACTTGTTTAATGCCCCCCCCCCCCCACACCAATTTTAAATTAATTATAGGCATTGAACATTAAAGTGTAATTGAAAGCTATACTTTTTAAAACATTTATTAGGCTTCAAAGTATATAGCTTAAAATTTAGGTGAACTTTAAACAATCCTCACATAAACCTTAATTAATGTCGTATTTACCTGTGCCCTTCCTACCTGACTAACAGGACAATATATAGAAAGTGAATTAAGTTATCAAACAGTCTGCAAGGTATTCATTATAGATTAAATATAGACTAATCCTTATCAAACCTGCAAAAGTTCTTTGCTCAAGAGCAGTGATTAATTTTCTGTGTTATTGTACCTTTGTTCTTTGATTAACTTTACTGACAGACATAATTATTGGCTACTGTCTCTTTAAGAGTAGCCGTTTTCATAGATTTTGGCCCATTTAACCTTGAAAATTGTGCTTTAAGATTTTCTGGTAAATATACAGAAATGTAATAATTTCTTGTAATAATCTGTGCATTTACTAAACAAAGCACAGTATTCACTGCATAAATTCTAAATTGAATATAGATGAATCCTTATTTAAAGGTACAAAAGTTATTCAGTCATTTCTTTTGTTCTTTGATTGGCTTTGCTTTGTATCTTTAGAAACCCAGTCATATTTTTGAATGGTCATGGTTTTTTCCTTTATTTTCCCCTGAGATGTTAGGAATAAGGATTTAAGTCTTTTACTTCCTGCTTATTATGACGTAGAAAATAAAAAATAAAAATGACGGTTTTAAAAACCGGAACCGGCGAACATTTAAACATTTTAATAGTAAAATGAACAACTACAAAACGAAAGTATAAGCCAGCAGCCCCTCATTGACGACTGATGTAACGTTACACACAACATAAACAAAACACAACATAAAATCAGGCGTCGTCACTCCTCTTTTATGATAACTATGTGTATGATCCGCTCCTCCGTGCAACATGAGATGCGAGACCGGTGTGTGAGTGTCTTTCATAATCACTCGCGCTGTCCTCTCACACCCCTCGCCCATTCACCCTCGTCCTGCTCGCCACAGGCAACTAACTAGAAATTTTGTGTGAAATGAACTTCAAAATCTGGTGACAGCTAACGTTAGCCTAGTAGACGGAAGAGTGATTTCTCTGATGTGCGCGCAGTTCTGGATTAGTAGGTGTGGCTTGCGGAGCTGTGCATTGTGGGAGTTGTAGTCTTTCATACAAATGTCTTTTCTCGATCAAGAGGGCACCAAATTCAAAAATTATTTTACATTTCGACTACATACATTATCTACTTTCAAAGGGGTGAAATGCTCCTTTAATTACAGACAGCAGCAGGTTTATTAGGCTCCTGTTACTTTAAGACTAGCATCTGACACATCCTTTTTTATCTTTACGTTCACACTTCATTTGATCTCCCATTTAATTACACATTTGTAATGATCAAATAACACACTACAGTTAAAATTATAATCAAGTACTTTACATAGTGTGTGTATGTGTTTGAATTTGCAGGATGCCAAGTTTGTAGAGGAGAGGAGGAAACAGCTGCAGTCGTATCTGCGTATGGTGATGAATAAACTGATCCAGACACTGCCTGAATTCACTGCCCAGCCCACAAAGGAGACCTTACTGCATTTACTGCCTTTCTGCCAGTGAGTACACACACACTAACACAATAATCCACATGAAGTAACCATGAACTGTATGTAATTCAGCTCTATGAACTCTATATGACACTCCATGAAAGATACATGCCATTTTGAGTTGTCACTCAAGTAAGGCACGACAATCAAACTTTCAAATTCCATGTATGCATGCTAAATAAAGAAATGTCACTGATTCATGCGCGCCGTCTGTCGTGCTGCACTTGATTTACTAAAGGAATTAAGCAAAAAAGGCCATAAAGTTTTTATTGAATGCTATATGCATGCCGAATTTACAATCTCGTGGGTTGCTTCTGAATATTAGATTGTAGAAGATGCAATTTGGTATACTTTAGTAAAGTAGTTCTTTATCTTTTTGACTCCAAGGCCTCCCATTGTCCACAGCAATATTCAAAAGCCAGACTCAGACACTGAAACTCCTTGTTTCTGTGACTTAAATGTAATGATTTCAGAAGTTTGAAGATCTGAATGTTGGTGAATGTTCAAGATTCCCACTCTTTTTAACTAGTGAATTTACATGATTTACTGTAAAAAGATGAGGATTTTTTAAATGAATATTTTATAATCACAGTTTCTCCCCAGTAAAATATTTCAGAGCTTGGCGTGACTAGAAAAATGGATATTCATTATGAAAAGAAATGCCCGTGGAGTTTGAAGATCACACTTTTGAACCTCATAAATACAGGACCCCTTGCTTAGGGGGTAAATTAAAATAAGAAATATCTTTCATTTTAGTTTTTTTCAGCTTATTTTAATGCTTGTTGCCTTATTTTAAATAACTTTAGGTCATTTTGAGGCCCTTTTGGAATTTTCTTGAGAACCATTGCTACAGTATGACTGCCGGTATGGCTCCATTGTGATTGGCTTTTTAAAATGCAGAAAATACACTTGGCTACACAGTGTCTAGATATAGGCCCCATTATAATGCTCTCCTCCAATATTTGATCATCATTTGATGAATTACTGCTGTCATTATGAGCAGAAAAAGCACACAAAAAATCGCTTTTTAATAAACCCCATTTACAGCCTGCTTTCCGTGGGCGATAACAGCACAGCGTTAATTATGCACTGACTTTTACAAACTTCCTAAAACCATATTTCCATGCACAGGTGTGTTTGTGCTGAATAGAATGCAAATGACTTCATTTAAATACCTATGAGACTTTTTCAGCACCTGTTTAAGCTAGATTACAATGGCTAGTGAATAGATCCCGTGTTTTTTTCCCCACACTGCCCACTATACACAGAGCAAATGCATCAAAAACCATCATCTCACAGCTGCTCTTTAACAGGAAGTTTGATCTGCTTACACTCCGCTGACATCCTGCATTTTACCAGCCAGTTTTCTGTTCCGATTGGCTCATTGATTTATCAGGTCAGACTTCCTTTCACACGCTGGATCTCAATGGTTTATTGTAAGCGCTGGCTCTGGCAGTGTGACGTGATTACAAACAGGAAATTAATAATAAAAAAAAAAACTATTTTACCCTCACATCAAATCGGATTTAATTAAAACAGACCCTTGGCACATTGTGAGAAGATAATGGCTCTTTGCTTGGCATGACTGGAGATAATTTGAGTACTAAGGACAGATGAGTCCAGCTGCTTTTTTAGGTAGCGAGAGAGAGAGAGAGAGAGAGAGTTGGATGTCATGTACTGTATGATTAACATCCCATTTAGTCTCAATAGTCCTCATATAGGGGCTCCCAGAGTCCTTGAGTCCATTCTCTATGTGTATTACTTTTGTATACAGTAAATGGAGTGCACTGTTCACACATTAATTGCTTGTGTTTCTGAACATGCGCCGTCTAACAACTGTGTTTATTCTCGATGCATTTGCCAGTGTGGTTTATGTGATTAACAATTCTGTTCTTGTCCTCTGGAAGCTGCTCTCAGACCTGGAATAGATGCTCACAGCAATTTGAACACATTGACGAATACATATCCGAGCCAATAAAGCCGACTCCTGGCAAACAGACAGCAAAAGGCTGTCGCACAGAGGTTATAGTGAGCGTGCGCTGCCAACCAGGGAATCCTTTCATGTTAAAACAGCTCTTGTGTGCCCGTCCCTGGCATCTCCTGACTGTCACTGTCAGTTTTGAGTATAGGATGACAAAGGTCTTTTAAAAGACGTGCTTGCGAGAAGGTTTCTGTAGAACAAAAAGCGTTTTCAGACTTTGAGAGAATTCAGCTTTGAAATGGAAGACACTTGAGGTCTATAGATCTTTACTGAGCAGGGCTGCTTCAAAAAACCTCCAGCAAAGGTGGTCTCAGCCAGTTGTCATTTTGGTTTTGATGGAGCTCTAGTGACGGTCTTTGACTCACTTGGTGATGTCGGTGAGATTAGACATGAACAAAGACAAAAACACTTTTTAACCACTTGGTATCTCTTAAAGTAAGTGTGAGACTTGGTCTACTAGTTCGTCTTCGTTTAGGATACAGGTAGACCGGGGTATAAAATAGATGATTGATATTTTTTCCCAATGTTTTTGAAAGTCTCTTATGCTCACCAAAAAAAAAAAAAAAATACAGTGAAACACTAATATTGTCAAACACTTTTAAAAATAACTTTTCCTTTTTAATCAATTTTAAAATGTCATTTATTCCGGTAACACTTCCTTTTACAGTCCAGTTTCCCATGTAAATACTACACTGTAAAAAATTTGGAGTAGGATTTACTTGAAAAAACCTTGCTAAACGATCTCACTCAGAAAATGCTAGTAAATTTACAAAGATTTGCCAAGTAAAAACCTAAACATATTTATCAGTAGCTTTAATTAGAAATCTTTAAGTTAAATTTACTTGGAATATGGAATTAAGTAAACGTTACAAAAAATAAGTAATTTTAACTCGGCTTGTAAAAGGTTGATTAGTACCGATTTCCTTTGCCTTTGTATTACATTTCACTAAAACAAGAATCTTGAATTTTATCATTTATAGTATGTGCTTTACTTAGATCATCTTGAGACATTAACATTAAGCCTCATGTGAATGCAAACACCTCAATACTTGGTAGGCAATACACAATGGCGGTAACATTTGATGAGTCGTTTTTGTGTTTGAATGTGTCATTTTGAGCAAAAAATTTACTCGAAATGTCACAAAATGGCAATTTACTAATACTGACAACAAAAATCAATGATAAAACCAGTGAAAAATGAGCCTCATTGATTATTCAAGGTCCAGTGCATGATGGGAACCCCAGTATCAGAAAAGTTGAGTAATTTTATTGAGTTGATATTTACACTTTCATTTATACTCGCTTGAATTAAGTACTGATATGGAATTTACTTTTACTTTTTTACTTACTACTTTTTTTCGCTAGTATTTACTTCACCAAAAAATCATTTTTTTACAGTGTATGTACTTATTTTAGTAACTACAATTACTGGGTAATAACTAGTACTAACCCTGAACCTACCCCTGTTCCATGTACTTACCTTATATTAGCCTGTACTTTCTAGGTAAGTACACTGTAAGTACTGTACTGTAAAAGGAAGCGTTACCTTTATTCCTTTGGAAAAATGTTATTGTTTTGTATTATTCAAAATCCACTGGGCTCAAAAATCTAAGGGAGCAGGTTGACTTGATTGGCCACGTCCGTTTCAATGTGGTTGACCCGTTTCAAAATTCGCTTCATAGAAATGATGCACCTATCCACAACAAGAAGCCTCTCCAGCAGGGATGAAAGGGATAGAAGGATAAGGAAGAGCTGAATCTCTGTTCTTAGAGGTTATGTAACATTAGGAGGCTCTTTCAGGCTTCTGTTTAGGCTGCAGATCAGGCTTCAGCTGGAAGGACCCATTTTTGAGTGTGTGTGTGTATGTTGAGCTGTGGATGGAGAGATGGATAGATTTACTGGTGGGGGGGCATTGCAACACCCCGCTTACCTGCTTCTAGCTTCTTCCCTGCTGCTCAAGTTTGATTGAAAGCTGCTCAGCACTTCACTTTTCCCGTATTTTTTTTTTCTTTCCCCTCGTCCAGCTCTCTTCTTTTCTCTCTCAGCCCTATGTCGATCTGACAGCAGCAATATAGCAGAGGAGAAGCCGATCATGGTATGATGTGTGTTGCATAACCACACTTCTGGTTTACTGTTCAAATTTCATTTCCTTTGAAACCTCTCAAACACTTTTCGTTATATGTATTCAGAACATGCTTTTTTTAACTGTTGTTTTTGGTCCTCTTTGAGAACAGTAAAGTAAATTTACTGTTTTCCTCCACTTTAAGACGATCCAGGAAAAGTACTGTATGTGAACCATAGATTTTTTGCATAAATTGGTCATAACTGATACCTTGTGGGATAGAAAGTGACTGTCACTGTCACTGTGTCCATGTTTTTTATGCTTGTGTAATGTGAGTGTCAAATATTTTATAATTATCGGTAACTGCACCTCTAAAGCATTTATTAATCTTTGTTAATATTAATCTCAACATTTACTAATACATTATTAAAATCAATGTTTTAAAATTAGGTAATGCACTGTGGACTAACATGAACAAACATTGAACAACTGAGTTTTTATAAATTAACGTTAACAGAGATTAACAAATACAGTAACAAATGCTTTGTTCATGTTAGTTACATTGACTCATTTTAACAAATGAAACCTTATTGTAAAGTGTTACCCAATTATCCAACCACAGCACAGAGCAAATAACTGGTTTACAGGGGGGAAAGTATGTGGATTTTTCTATGGATTTATCAAATTGGGTTATTTTATTGTATTAAACAGTAAATATTAATATTTCAAAAATATAATCTTTCTTTTTCATTCCACACTTAATGTTTAATCTCCAGGTTGGCAGACATACAGTTGATTGTGTTTAAGCAGACTATGGTTTCTGTTGTTTTGACTTGGTTGGAAATGTATTGGAAATCCACACACGTTTTCTTTCAAATGTTGGTGCATTCAGTTGGACAAAAGCGTTTATTTGCTCTTCGATGTGGCTCTATACTCCTAAAATATCTGGCATTTACTTTACACACATAAAAACACACTGTCACTGTACGAATTTGATTGGATGCAGTCACAGCCTTTCCATCCCGCAAGAGCCAGGTTTATGATACATTTGCCTTGAGTTCTGCCCACAAACACACACACAAAACAAAAAAACATGAATGTTATTTCAGGGCTGGATCCTGACATACGTGATACACAGTGTTTGAACTTTAACGTGTCCTTTAGGGGAGCCCACTTGTTGTGGTTGTTGGGAGGAGGTTGACTTCCAAAGATACGTAACAGCTACAAGAGTATGCACACTTTATACAGCACTTTTTACCCTAGTATACTTTATCGACACAGATTGATGAGTCAAACAGCAGATAGCCACCCATAAATAGTCTATAAATTAGCTGTCAATTTGAGTTCACTTGAACAAAGGCTAAATTACTCGTCAGGCCTCTGAAGAATACCATAATTCCTCCGTTCAATTAGGCCTACATGGAGAGTCACGCAGACCTATAACAACCCAGCCACAACAGATAATTGGGAATAACATGCTTTACCTTAACAGAGAATGGATTTTAAGGACTTCGCACGCAGATCAGTGGCCTCCAACGTTTATATTTTTTCCACAAATCTTTGAGTTAACATGTAGTTTCTAAACATGATTTTGCACCGCAGCGCTATCCGCATTGATGCTCATGACAAGAATAGCAATGATAGTTATCTTTATTGAAGTGAATTAGGTTTAAATCGCCTTCATGCATGAATGAATGATATTTTACTATTTTACACATACCTGTAATAATCTATGATTATCACATTATACAACATTGAAATTGCACGTCAAAATAAAAGGTTGTCAATGTTTATTTTTTGAGACCCACCAAAATGTCACGTATCACGTTTTCAGGGGAGCCCATGTCTTTAAGCTGAGCTCTCCCTAGCGGACTATGGTTTCTATGGGACTATGGACTATATGGACTATGGTAGTTCGCACCCTGGTGATACAGGAGCACGACTCTGACAAGCACACCACTCCTCTGTCGTTCATCTATGACAGTCTCACAACATTGCAGTCGCCCTTCATTCCACCTGGCACTTCCAAAAGTGTTTTTTCCAAGAATCTGCTTTCCCACCCGCTTTCCTGCTCACTGTTTGCACCGTCAAAATGAGAAATGAGATTATATAGAAATAAAATAGAAAAAAAGTCTCCTTCCCTGTAGAGTGCTGCAGTGATTGTATTTTTGGAGGTCAACCTGAAAGTTAGCATCACCCTGGTTCCCTCAACAAAATCTAAAATAGGATTTTTCCATAGTCTTTTGGATTTCTATAATATATATATAATATATAATATATATATATATATATATATATATATATATATATATATATACAGTATATATATATATACTTTGTGTTCATCAAAAGTTTGATTCTCACTATGTTCATCATGATAATCTTCACAAATGAACTTTCATGAAGTTTAAAGCCTAAATACAATCACCAGAAGTAAAAAAGCTAAACGTGGGCTATAAACGAATGACTGTATGCCACAGAAAACTTTTGAGTTAGAATAGTTGCAAGTGCAATTAAAAACCTTATACATGGCTGTTAAGGTGTTCTTTAAAAGAATCACAAGGAGGTAATACTGCTGTACTTTCTTGTAGAATTAAGCTTATTTTAACCACATACCTTATTTCAGGCATTTAACCCCAAAAAACATTGACTTCAGAACGATGAAACTGGTTTCTGGGATTTGGCCGACAAAAATACATTATTCCTACAATTTAGTCAAGATTCAGAATGAAGTTCCAATTAGGTATCCACTAATAATGTTTCAATTTTAATTGGGTTATTATAAAACAAACGGTAACACTTTAGAATACGGTTCCTTCGTTAATGAATAACTACACAAGAACCAATAAGTAACACAATATTTACAATCACTCAGTAACAACAGTGATTGTTATAACTCACTCACAACAGTTCACTATTAATTAACTAATCCATAACTATTATTTTTTTAATGCTTCCCAGAGAACTACTGAAATAAGTTTGTTAATATCTAGTAACTACTATTAACTAAAAAAAACTCTGATTAACGAATTAGTACGAATTAGTAAGTAATAGTGCACAGATGAAAGTGGTACTCCATACTTCTATGGGAATTACAAATTATTTGGATCTGTATAATAAAGTGAAGATCATGGGAACTAACTAGTAATGACTCAAGTGTTACTACATACTTCTAAAGAAATTTTCTAAAAGTTTACTAAAGTTCACCAAAAATCTCAAATGCTTGAAATGACTTTAGTGTTTGGTTGCTCAAATCATGACTAGATCATGTATTAACACTTGAGTCATTAACACAAGTTCCCATGATCTTCACTTTATAATACGAATCCAAATAATTAGTAAATCCCATAGAATTATGACGTACCACTTACTAATTCGTAAATCAGAGTTTATTTTTAGTTAATAGTAGTTTAGTTAACTAGATTGTTAATAAACTTTTTCAGTAGTTCTCTGGGAAGCATAAAAAAGTAGTAGTTATTGATTACAACTTTTCATCAGTGCGCTATTACTTTCTAGTTCGTTAATCAGTCTTTCTTATTAGTTATTATAAAACGGTTAGTTCGAATCCTTGATTCTGATTGGTCAAGAGCTGTGCTTTATTCACGATAAAACACGGCTATAACCGCTTCACCCAACGGTTCTATTGATCGGTGCGCAACACTGCGGTTCTATGTTGTTTTTATTTGAGCTTTCATGCATTTTACACATTGTTGCTGTTCACGCTCAGGGACTATTTTTTTCTCGCGGAAGGAAGACTTTTAGTGATTTTACTTCAAGAACGTTGCACTAATTCATTGTTTTTTACTTAAATATTGTGAGGCAACCGTTTTAAAAAAGCAATAAGGTACTCGAGGCAAGTCCTGTATCGTGAAAAAGTAACAGCTGAAGGGCGTTGTTAGGCAAGACGCAAAGCGTTATTTATTCACAATACAGCACAGCCTCTCGTACCTTATTGCTAACATATAATAACAGTTACTAGATTGTTAATATTTTGTTTCTCATTGGTTCTTGTGTAGTTATTCATTAACGAAGGAACCATATTCTAAAGTGTTACCAAAAAAATAACTTTTATCTTGTATTTAATTGCATTATTCTATCATGAATTATTTTTAATCATTGATCTGTAATATCTCTACTTTATTTGTAGTATTTGTCTTGTTTTTAGCAAGCAGAGGTATACAGTACAGTATGTACAGTACCATTACTTTATGTACATTGATTTATATTTATGTAGTTTGGGAGCGGGATCGTCACTGGCTCCTCCAGCTCATGAGTGACATAGTTGTCATGGTTTCCAAGCTGGGGTTTTCTCTGTACGGTGAGCCTCAGCTGGGTAATGTATAGTGTCTAACCATCAACTCCAGCTGATGTCTATATAGCCCTCCCTCAGGACTCACACACTGTCTCTGACACACACACTCAGCCTCAGTAGGCTCAACTCGCAGGCATCTTTCAATTTCAGTTTGTTAGCCTTGAGTTACCGGTGATGTCAGTGCGCGCCCCGTGAGGATATAAGGAAACGACGTAATCGCGAGGAGCTTGTTTCATTGTTTATTTACCTTCAGCGGGGACTCTGACAAGCAGGAGCGTTTAGTCACACAGAGTAAATGCACAGAGGACATGTCTGAGCCGTGGTTTCCTCTGCTCCGTTTAAGCATTTAGGTGCCTGGTGGGAGCTATCGGTTTTCCAAAGATATTACAACTCAAATGAGTCAGGCAGGAGAAGAAAGAGCAAAGTGGCCTGGGGGTTCACCCATGTTTGCGTTTGTTCTCTAACAGGGACAGCCCGACGGCCAATGAGAGTGGAGCCAAAACTGCCCGATCCAGTCGCTTCCCCAGACTAGGCCGCAGCTCGGGCCGGGATTCCCGGAACCCTGAACCCCAAAGCGGTGACCTTTAACCTCCATAGAACTCATCAGTATGGATGTACTGAGCCCGGGACCTTTTCTTCTATTATGGATGTACATACCGCCACTGCCGGAAACTAGCTGGCACGATGAACGAAATCAAATGCGGAAGAGCGTTCAGTAGTTACTATTGTGCCTAGTGATTTATCACAGACGATGTTTTTGGGAAAAGTCAGGATGCCATTTTTTGACTAACTGCAGTGACGTGAAACTTTTATGAGGCCGCGATGAGAATTGTGTGATCGTCTGGAAATTATTTGCACATCTTAATATGATTTGACTGCGACACATGGGACTCATTTTAATTTTTTATTTTTATATAGGTTTTGTTACCATGCTCTGCTATGTATGAGGCACAAAGTTAATGTAATTGTATTATGTCTGCACTTATAATACATATACAAAACGATCACTTCTTAGATGGAGTATCTGGTGAGCGTCAAAAATACGATGAAGTGTTATACGGGTACGTCTAGCCCCTGTTGTCTGTCCCAGAAAACCTTTCATTTGAAATTTCCCAGGCTGCCATTATCCTGTATGACCTCGGGAGTACTGTTACACAGAAGTCGGTGCGTATCGCATTGTGTGAACTGAACAGAAGAGAATTTCGTAGCAGGGGAACCTCCACTGAATGAATGAGCGGACCAGTTCACCGTATTTTAATTACGAGCACAATGATGATTGGAAATCGTTAATAATAAATAGTATTTATTGTAATGTTATATGGGGTTTATAGACAGGAACCATGATGTGTTTAAATGAATAGTCCACTATCAAACTGAATGTGATGTAGAATTGCCACAGTAGCAAATCATGTGTGTGCTTTGCATATGTGCCTGTTTGCAACCTTTTGTACTAGTAAGCAACTGTATATGATGTTTTTTCTTAAACAGAGTATGTTTCTGTCCCAGATGTGACAGGAAGCAGCTGTTTTTGCAGCTTAATGAATATATGAATAAAGACAAGTACCAACACACACAATTTTGTTTTGTTTTGTTCCAAATGTGTAAGGTAACTCGTGGTGACACGGCTCTGTTTGCTCCAGTTTGGGCTAATAAGTGTTTTAAATGCTCAAAGTAAAAAATAAATAAATATAAAGTTGCCAACACTGGTTGAATTTGAGCTTGTGACCTGCGTTGCCATGGTAACCTGACTCAAAACTAAAATTAAAATTTGACAACACCTCCAGGTTACTAAGAAAGAAATGGGTTATATAAAAATAGGTCATATAGGTTTGTTGGTACTTTCGGTCACCTAAGTTTCCGTTTCTGTAACTGAAAATTGTGCTTGCAATACAGCAAAATAATAGTGCTATAGGTTTTAAGTGAGGTTTTATGCTTTGGCTATGTTAATGAAATGCTGCATCATAGTTGCTTTTGCTGTCATCATGCAGGAAAGAAATGACTAATTACAATTCAATATACAAAAATAGGTGCAAGAAAGACCAATGGTGCGTTCAATTCGAGCGCAAGTGGACTGTGAAGTGGACTTCACTGGTTATTCCACCATCGAAGGGAGTGAACATGTTCAGTTCGAACTTTAAAGGGAACTTTGAACAGCATAGGGAATTTTTATTGCAAAAGTGGTCCTAAATCCCAGTGGATTTGAAAAATTAAGGATTTGCCATTGCTTATTGTGAAAGAGTTTGAATAATTGTGGAAGAGCTTTGTTATGTAATGTAATCTTTGTTATGTAATTTCCAGCCATAAATAGGCTATTTCTGAACTATATTTTGAACATGATCATGTTAAGATAGCTACATTTAAATTGTTACTTATTGAAGCTCCTGGGAAGGAGCCTTTTAATAGATCCCGGCACTTTGGTTCAGAACCTCTGCCTAAAAGTGGGGCATGTTGTCACTATCCAGCAAAATCTGGATTTTACGGGTATGTGTACATGACAACAATGTACTGGAACGACAACACGACTACAAATGCTGTGTAATTCAGGCCAGGCCTGTAGTTGGAAGTGTCACTTTGTTAAACACTAAGTGCCTATAGATAATACGCATGTGCATGACGTCACAGTTTTCACAAATTCACGTTTTTTGTAGTTTACACAGAGAAAATAACGTTATCGTTTTCGAAAACGTGCACTTTAAATCTCGTTTTCAAAAGTTTGCATTTTCAGGCCCCCAAAACGTAAGTGAACGGCCAAAACGCATAAGTAGTTTTCAATTTGTAGTTGAAAACGGTGTCATGTAATCCAGGACAGTCTTAAAACCAACATATAAAACTACTAGAGAACACACACGTTTGTGTAATTGGACCTTTGATTAGGAACCTTTTTGGTTATACGACTAGCCAGGATACAACACACTCCTGGATCAACATCTTTAGTCACTTTTCCACCGTCAGGCTGAACCGTTCTTGTTTCTTAACCGTTCCATTCCATGCCGATCCGACCACTGGATCATTTTCCACAGTGGGGCTGTGACAACGGACGCGTAACAAATGCGTCAGTCGTTGCCTTGGTATTGCAAGAGTTTACTGGCACAGTGTGACCACATTATGGAGGATGATCAGATATTTCTTTGGTAGCACTTTACTTGAAGGGGTGTGCATAAGACTGACAAGACACCTTCATAACCATATAACATGATCTTGAATATGGGTTATGCATGTTAGGGTTTATGGGTTATGCAATAATTAGGGTTTATGCATGTTTATGACAACTGTCATTAAGTGTCTTTCGCTCAATAAGGACATTTTGAATGCAAATATGACATTGTTTAAGATGTCTTTGTTATGAAATCTTGACATAAACCAATACATCATAACCTGTCAGAGTCTTTGTCATGACAACTTGACATTAAATTAACCCTCAGGTGCTCTTCGTTTCGGAGTCACACTTGTTATCTTCCCGGTCAAAAGTGACCGGACACCTAAAAATGAAACTTTCTCCATCCCAGTAAAACCAATGCAATTTATTTTTGTTCTATAATATTTATTCTTTTTAATTTAGTATTTTGAGACAGTTTGATTGAATTTATTAATATTTATGCAATATTTATGGTTTATTTTTGCCATGGAAAAGTATATATATTTTTCTAAATATATATAATTTTTTTAAAAAAATTATGAATGCAGTATTTTAGTATACTATAGAGTCTTGGCCTTCAGAAAAAAAATTTTTTTTGAAGAAAATTAGCACCATCTAGTTACACTATAGAGAAAAAGCGTAGAATCATGGTGTAATCACTAGCCTTCGTTTCGGAGTCACACTTGTTATCTTCCCGGTCAAAAGTGACCGGACACCTAAAAATGAAACTTTCTCCATCCCAGTAAAACCAATGCAATTTATTTTTGTTCAGTTATATTTTTTTCTTTTTAATTTTGTATTTGCAGCCAATTTGATGTTACTTATTAATATTTATGCAATATTTATGGTCCATTTTTGCCATTGAAAATAATACAAACTTTTTTTATATATATACATTTTTTATTTTATTTTTTTAAGCAGTATTTTAGGTTAAAATAGAGACTAGGCCTTCCAAAAAAAAATTTTTGAAGGCAGATTAGCGCCATCTGGTAAGAGTATGGAGAGAAAGCGTAGAACCATGTTGTAACCACTAGATGAAATGTACAGTTCTCTATGGAGAGGCATGTGAATTCCCCAGCTGTTCATGGACACGTTTACTTATTTTTTTTGATATAGGTGGATTTCAACATATATTTAAACAATCTCAAAGACTATTTCTTATCAAGTTTTAGATTTTTTTTTTAAATAGTGATTTAAAGTGTTAGTTTTTGCATTATGATTACAGTCAAACCTAAACATTGTGTTAGAAAGAGAATGCTAGGAAGCAAATTTTATACACATTTTTTTTTATTCTGAATTTTTACAAAAAACAAACAAAAAAAACAATGCAATTCATTCAATTATAACACTTTATGTAAAATAATATTTAATGAGCATGTCTATTTGTGTCACTGAACCGTAACAAATATATAGGTGTGTGTTTATTTGTGCGTGTGTGCGTCTGTTTTTGAGTGTGGGTGAGTGTCAATATCACAATCTTGATGTTTTAGAGTGTCACCCCTTCATTGTTGAGCACTTTTTTCTGCATCATGGCCAATTTGTAGATTGCAAATTGTAGTTTGAAGTTGTAGATTGTTGTTTTTGTCAATTTCCCATTCATTTCCTATGGTCGGTCATGTTTGACAGAAGAGCAGAAGTGTATCTCATTTTTTTACGACCACTTAAAGTGCTCGAATCATGACCTCAATTTTTTTGTGTGTTCACATACATGTTGCCATAAAAGTCACAAAGTTTCGTAATTTTCTGATGAAGCAGTGATTTTTTAGAAATTCAAAACAGATTTTTTAATCACAATTTATTGGTGTTTTTGTGTATAAAAGTGTGTGTGTGTGTGTGTGTGTGTGTGTGTGTAGGGGTGGGTATGTCTGTTTTGCACTCTTGATGTTTTAGAGTGTCTCCCCTTCAATGCTGAGCACTTTTTTTCTGCATCGTGGCCGATTTGTAGATTGTACACACAAAAATTCTCAAAGTTTTTGTGTTTTTGTCAATTTCCCATTCATTCCCTATGGTCGGTCATTTTTGACCGAAGAGCACAAGTGTGACTATTTTTTTTACGACCACTTAGCATGCTCGGATCATGACCTCAATTTTTTTGTGTGTTCACATACCCAATGGAATAAAAGTCACCAAGTTTCGTAACATTCCGATGAAGCTGTGATTTTTAACATTTCAAAACATAAATTTTTTCGGTCAGAAATGACCGAAGAGCACCTGAGGGTTAAGTTAAACTGCCGTGTGTTTGGTTTTGACATTTGCTGTAATGAGGCCATTATAACTGTCATGAATATTTTTCGTGACCTCAACTACAGTGGTACACTGTTTTACACAATTGGTACACAATTTGTCATTAAAAAGTTATAATGGCTTCATGACAGCCAATGTCAACACCAACCACCTGACAGTTTAATGTAATGTTAACCAATAAAGCTAAGTGGTTTCTTAAGTTTGATAATTAATCTGCTATGTCATGTTTATGACAGGTTGTGTCGTCTTAGCAATGTCAAGCTGTCGTGACAAGACTCTGACAGGTTATGATGTATTGGTTTATGTCAAGGTGTCATAACAAAGACATCTCAAACGATTTCATATTTGCTTTAAAAATGTCATAAATGAGCGAGTGACACTTAAAGACAGTTGCCATAAACATGCATAAAACTTCCTTCATATTCATAACATATGTCATGTCATGATGATTATGAAGGTGTCATGTCAGTCTTATGCACACCCCTTCAAGTAAAGTGTGACCATTTCTGTTCATTTTATTATTAACTTGTGTTTACTTCGCTACAGAGCTGATACATTTACATTTGTTCATTTAGCTGACGCTTTCATCCAAAGGGACTTACAATGGCTATATATGTTAGAGGTCGCACGCCTCTGGAGCAACTAGGGGTTAAAGGGATACTCCACTTTTTTTGGAAATAGGCTCATTTCACAACTCCCCCAGAGTTAAACAGTTGGGTTATACCGCTTTCGAATCCATTCAGCCGATTTTTTGATATTTAGAAGAATATCAGTAACAGTTTCTGGTCTCATTGACTTCCATAGTATATTTTTTTCCTACTATGGAAGTCAATGAGACCAGAAACTGTCTGGTGACTGATATTCTTCTAAATATCAGAAAATCGGCTGAATGGATTCGAAAATGGTAACACTCAACTATTTAACTCTGAGGGACTTGTAAAATGAGCCTATTTCCAAAAAAAAGTGGAGTATCCCTTTAAGTCTCTTGCTCAGGGACACATTGGTGTCTCACAGTGGATTCGAACCCGGGTCTCTCACACCAAAGGCATGTGTTTTATCCACAGCGCCATCACCACACCCAGTAGCCACAACCACACAACAGACAAGAGACAGATTCTGAGTGACCAACCGTGCCGAGAATTCCGGGCCAAGAACAGTTTGCTGATCCAAGCTCTAGTGGAAATAACCTTGCCGTTCTTAGAACCATTTTGCCCGACAGTGGAAATTGTCCAATCAGATTGAGATTTGAGAGAGAGAGAGAGAAGGAGAAAGAGAAAGTTTAAGTTTGTTCATTTTAGGCTTACAGTATGGATTAGGTGCTTCTACATCAGTGTTGTAGAACTACATTTTCAATCAGGAATGTTGTTCCAGGAACATATTTTAATTGGCAAAAGTGACCCAAGTCCCATGCAGTCTCCTGTGCTGGCAGTCAGAAGTAGATCAGCTCTCGTCGCAGTCTAGCACAGAGAGTGTTATTCACAGCTGAGTGAATACAGGCCAGACAATCTGCGCACTTCCACTTCAGTGACCATCTAGAAAATGTTACTTGTGCTGTGATGGCTTAGCAACATTTAAAACAGGAAAAACACAGGTAATTTATTTCACTCTACTGTCAAATCTGCATTATGAGGATACACTCGTCCTGTGAGTTAAACACTAAAGTACTTACCTTTAGCACTCTGTGTATTTTGTTTAAATGAGCTGTTTTATTCATGTGATCCACTCCTAACATTTATTGTTCAGCTGAATATGATTTCCATGAATTTCTCTGCAGAACACAGTGACCTTAGTTAAAGCGAGGCTGTTGTATAAACAGTCCTGAGTATTTTACTGGGAACTCAAAGACAAAAGTCATTTATTCTTCTCTTTTCATGGATCCAGGACACTACACATCCTGATAAAGTTCTCTTGGCATTTGGAATTAAAATTCACCATACCTAGAGATTGGCATCATAAGATCATCTCTCAATGCAAATCAAACCAGCTATTAGGCTAACTGAAATAAAACCATGCCAATCTCTAGGTATGGTGAAGGGTGTGTGTGAGGCTATTTTAATTCCAAAGGCCAAGAGAACTTTATCAGGATGTATAGTATCCTGGATCCATATAATAACTGGCCTTTAAAAATAAAAATCTGCCTGCCTCTATGGGTTATTTAACATGGGGTAACATTTATTTACAATACATTATTCGCATGCACAAAGAAAATTGGTGTCCTTAAAGGTTGGATTTTTCCTCCTTTTTTAATCAAGGCGTTAAGATCAATGTCCAAAAGATTATTTTGTTACTTCTCTTTAAGTTAACTTTAGCATGGGTGTGTAATTGATTTGCATTTCAAAACTAAAAAAAAAAAGGATTTTAAACTCCAGAATTACAGTATGGATGTTTGAAGATTATACATTTTTTGCTTCATTCAAAGTTCTCTGTGGTCTCAAACTTTCAAACTAGAATACAAATATTTAATTGCAAGTTTTCTTAATCATTATATATATTTTTTTCTCTATGCAGTGTGAACAGTAATAAGTGATATTTTACCCTCAATCTGAATGACATGAAGATCCACCCACTGTTCGTCTTGTCAACGAAGTGTTCATCAATTGACGTTTTATATAAATCTTATTTTTTATGAAAATATGACAAGACAATGTTATGTCATAAGATAATAGGACATATATAGAAAGATCATTAGCCAATCATAGTCAATATTTTCAATTGACAAAATGCATGTGAATGCAAGTTATAATGTGAATATGTTCTTTTCATTATGACACTAAAAGATAAATGTCAATAACTGTGGAGGACAAAGAATTGAAAACATTTTATTACTGTGTAATCATTGTAAGGCTATTTCATGAGATCGGGTTTTCACAACAAGCACATTTAATGTACAGTAAGATGGTTTAATGTTTGATTAGTTTTGCACTTTCGCTTTTTCAGCTAAAAGTTCTTCCTTCATTGTCACTGTAATTAACAAATTATTATTGATTAATTAGCTCATATATAAAGAGTTAGATAATGCTTTGAATATAAATAGCTCTAACTTTAGATTTGGTCGCAGACATTTGGAAAATGTCATTAATTAAGTGCTTTATACCAACCTTTATTGGACATTAATTACATTTATATGACGTGTTCCTTAAAATATATATCACACACACTCAAACACTCTCTATCTCTCTCTCTCTCTTGAATTGGATCCGTTTTTCCACGCGACTGGCGTACGTTTTCAACTGTTTTCAATGGGAGCGCTGCGTTTTTTTTAAACACCATGAGCGTAACGAGGCGCTGAGTGTTTTTTTTCGCGCTGAAGTGCCGATTGCCCAGCGTTTTTTACTGGTCGCCGAGAGTTGAAAAATGTTCAACTTTGGATAAAACGCAGCGCTCATCACTGTCTCTTCTTACCCAGCCGTCCAATCACAGTGCTGTGGATATACTGTATCATAGCAACAAAACGTCTCAACGGAAAAAATGCTACGCTGCCAAAACACTCTCAAGCGCCCAAAGCACGGCGTCTTTAGCAGAGCATCTGGCGTTTTCAGCTGGCTAAAAACGCTTTGGTGGACACACGGCCTAAACTAAAGTGTTACCGACACATGAAAACAAAAAACTGTACAAATTAATACTGGATCCTCCTACTGTGTGTGTACAGACAATCGTAACAGTCAATAAAAGAGGAGGATACAAGCTGTCAGGCGCTAACCAACCGCAAAACTCACACCCAATCCCAAATCGAATGCTTAATGAGCAGAAGCAGCTGACAGGTTTTAGATACAACATGTGTCGCTTGGATAAACAGTTGGGGCTGGAAGACAAGCCAGATTTAGATTGGTAATTCAGCTTTGCTTGGGGATCATCTGTTGCTGTTGGCTCTGTTTGCTTTGATGGAAAAGCTGGGAGACGACATCATATCTGGCCCATCTGGGAGCGAGGTAAGAGAGAAGGGCCTTGCGTATAAGAGAACACGGCACAGTACTGTTTCATTTTATCTGAGGAACACAAACAACATCAGTCAACCAACATTCCCTATCCAACAAGCCTATCAAGATTCAGAAAGGAAACTGGAGGCAGCAGCACAAGAAGATTGGCCCCATTAGAAATATGCTATTTATATGCTGTTTTGCATGGAGTCTTTGTGTTTATTGCAAATGTAATTAGGATTCAATTATTGTGATTATGCTAATCTGGGGTGTACAAGTCTTTGCGAGACACGAAAACACTCAAAAACAAAGAGCAGGTACTTGGAGAAGGAAAGGAAACACACCGTGTCTAATTTTGGAACGCAGGAAGTGGATACTTATGCACGTTCTATAGATCTAGACAGGAAGTGACTTGTTAGGTGAGCTCTCTAGATCTGCCTGTCCAAATCAGCTAGAGAGTAATACGCATGAAAATAAATATTCAATGATGCAAACAAATTTCAGTTCTACTCTAAAAAGTCAACAGTAAACAATAGTCATTATTCAGTTTGGTTCAACAACTGTTCAATAACTGTCATTTATAAAGTAGCTCTGGAGAAAACAGTGATGTCATCGTCCAGTTTAAGATCTTTTTTATGAAATCTGAGAGATTGATGTCCTTTAATTGCCGGTCAATGCAACTACCACTTTGACCCTTCGAAAAGTTCATAAACGGATCTGTTCATCCAGAAAGTGAACAGATCTCTTTAGAAGTAGCAGTAGCAGACTGATCTCATGAAATTGCGTGTCTATGACACGGCAATTCGTATTTCCATTTTTGGCGTGCTGTCAACACGCATAATCGCTTTTCAGCGTGTTTATGAACGCCGTTGACTTAACGTTACATTACTGTATATATAAATATATGACCTACCCCAACCCCGTCCCTAAACCTACCCGTCACTGGGGTTAATACCATTTATGAGTCTTCCCCTACCATCCTAGGAAAAAAAATATTGCGTGGGATGTCTATGTATATAATTAAAAGCTGGTTTGTATAGTGTGTAACCACACGTTTATAAATATATATATATTTTTAAAGATATTGTATTAAAAACTGCATATGTTGTTGTTCTGTAAGTTAGCCATCTTCTCACATTTGCCACAGAAGCACCAGGTCCGTCGCATAAATGTAATTTCGCTTGTACGTAGCAAACTTTATCACAGTATGTGTATGTAGTTTCAAAAAATTGAGCCAATGTTAGTGTTTGTGTGTTCCTGTGTGTGTGTGTGTGTGTGTTGCACATCTATAATTTCAAAGGGGACGCGATTACAACTCTATACGTACATTAATGTGTTAAATAACCATACCGAGACATACTGGTCCATTCTCATTTGTGTTTATTCTTTCAAAGTCTCTTCGTCATCTGGGTCTGATCAGAGACTATTTATATATTCCGATTCAAACATGTACGGCTGAATGACGGACAAAACAGCGGGTCTTTTACTCTCTCAGTCCTTCTGCTTACCGACTGCAAATGACGCCCTCATCCAAAGGCTGGGCGGGGATATGCAGCTCATTTGCATTTAAGGTGACCAATATTACATCTTGTAAAACGGGGCATAATAGGTGCCCTTTATTGATGTCCTAAATTATATTATTCTGAGCATTTTATCATATATCATTCGAGACTAACATTAGTAAACTTGTCTCTTTTGAACATCAGACTCATTGCCGGTCACTGCCTGAAGTAAAAGAGGGCTGCCCATTCTCACGCATTGACCGTGAGACTCACGCAATTGTCACTTTTCACACGCTCTCACGCCACACATCCATTTTCTCACGCAACTTATGCTCATGAACGCTGTGAACGCTTTGTTGTTCATGAACGCTGTGAACGCACACTCTCTCAGTTTAACTTCGTAAAATAGGGTGCCAGATTTCTAAAGAGCCTTCCAGGCGAAAACCCGGCTAAAATACACGTAAACAGGCCTTAATATGTAGCGAAAAAACACCCAATCTGGCAACACAAGACACCAGTGTCACACCGCGGTCGCCGTCGACAAAGCAGCGAGCCTGGAGGCGTCGTATGATCATTTAAACGGATTTTATGGCGAGGTCGGTGAGGATGGGAAAAACCGTACATTTCTGTGGAAACTGCCCGTCGATAAAGTAATTGTTGTCTGTGGTTGTATATGGGTTATGGCAATAATAATAAATAAAAAAAAGCTCGCAACATATGGCAAAAAAGAACTATGAGTGAACTAGTTCATTTTTTTTTTGAAGTATGAACTATGAACTGAACTAGTTTAAAATGTGTGAATTGAAGTTTGAACTAGTTCATGTAGAAAATGAACTTTCCTAACACTGCCGAAATGTATATTCCTCATATATAATATCGACCAATCAGTGTTTTTCAACCGTGCAAACAGGTTAATATAACAGCTGGAGAACAATTACAGCTGGAGAACACATAATATTTACCTCAGGAAAGCCATTTAATGACCTATATAGCACGTTATTTTGGCAAGAAAAATGAGCTAGAGCTGCGATTCCCAAACTGTGGTCCGCGGACCACTAGTGGTCCGTGAGGGTACTGCAGGTGGTCCGTGAAAAGGCAAAATAAAATATAAAATATTTTACCAATAAATTCCCATTAAAAAAGTAAAAAGAACACGTAGGCCTATATTTATATAAAATATAAATTAAATTGTCAATTGTGTGATTACTAGTGGCGCTCGGCCGTGACGTTCAAGCTCCGTGTCGTCAGAACCACAACACCGAATCGGTGGATAGCAACAGGTTAGGTGAGCAGGTCATGGTGAATTGTCGTTTAGTAACTGACTTTTAAAAAATAAACCTATCCTGAGAAATAGTCGCAGGAGTTAAAAGTATGACTAATTTCCCCTTGGTCCAGATACTTTCTTTTACTCCCTATGAAGTATTTTGGTTGGTAGATATTGTTATTTCTTCATTTTCCTCTTCAGAATCAAAGTGCTCCGGCCATGAAAAGGCACTGTGCCTTGCAACTACTATGATCTGAGTGGACTTTTTTCTTAATCCTTTCAAATAGTGACTGACGGTTGAAGCTGAAACCGCCAGGAAGAAAAGAGAGAGTCAATCACAACGCTGCATGAGGGCAAGAGTTTCCTGTCATTTTAAATTAAATACCTAATAAAATCTCACTTCCAAAGCCATATTTTTGAGCAAGATTGCATTTTATACAGTCTTTCTCAAACATATCACCCCCTACAACATGTTAAATTTGCTGTGACATAAAATCATGTCAGGGAAAGTCAACCACCAACACTCTCATAAGGTTGTCGTATGGACAGATTTGAGAAATGGAGGTAAACTTAATTTATCTAGTAGTTCGAACACTTTGCGTCTGGTGTGATGTCAAAGGACAGATGAATGATGATGTGCAAGTCGACAGAGGTCGAAGTTTTCTAGCCTTTAGATTGATATTCCTGGATGTTTCCTTCCTTACTAAACAAGCCTTGCAACTCAGGGGTCTGGAAGTTTGTGCTTTAGGAAGGTCTTCATGATGAAAGTTCAGAGAAATTCAAAGTTTCACCCAACAAAGTTCTGTTCTCTCAACTGCAGTCATGGATTTTCACACAAACGTGTTACATTTCACACTTATTTACTGTGGTATTTCCCCTCCTCACGCGGTGCGGGCGATTCCTCACACAACTCTGCGCTTCTTTTTCTTTCAATCTCAGCGTGCATGAAACAAAAGGTACTTTTTTTCCGGTCTTTACAGCATCACACCATGCCTCCTCTTAGCAGGAGCATGTTTTTATTGGCAGTGAATACTGATCGGCAATGCCAGAGAAACCTTGCAGGAACACTTTGAACTGTCATCTCTCACACCACTTTAATGGTGAAATCAAACCCCTGATGACAAATACAGAGGTGTGAACAAAGAAGATCTGAGGTATGTAAGGACACGCAGGAAGTGTACAAGCATTAAGGCTGTTTTTTCACCGAGTCATGACATTGTATGCATCGTCTCATGCTCTTTGTTGCTCTCAAGGGAGGTTCATTGTTGTCAGGGTTTGCAGGCCTTGATGCTTACGATCCACCCACAGAAGACCTTGTCAGCCTTTTGCAATGGTCTTTACAACAATGGCCTTTACCTAATTTGACGATGCAAAGTTCAAAAATATCAATAAGAGCTTACCATCACTAGGGTTGGGTATCGTTTGAATTTGAACGATTCTGATTCCGATTCCGATTCCTTGTTTCGATTCCGGTTCCTAACGATTCTCGATTCAGATTCTTTTAAGAGGCAGGGTCAAAAAAGTTTAGCTAACCTTGCTAACCAACGGCCTTTCTGAAGGAAATACTCCTTCTGTAAAAATACTCCTTTTGTCACAAATTTTGCATTTTGCAGAGATTTCGTTATTTTTAGAAAAGTGAAGCCACACTTTGGACCGCCGACGTAAGCTACTCATGTTCGACTCGCGCGGTTATGCCAACACTTCCGGTAGACGCTTCTTCGTTGGTGGTGTTCAGCGGTTTCTTCTTCCGCTCGCCGGACTGTGAATATCGAAACTAGGAATCGAAATTTTAACTTTTGAACGATTCCGGGAAAAACGAAAAGTTAGTCTCGGTTCCAATCGATACTCGATTCTCGATACCCAACCCTAACCATCACACATATTTATACCTGGTATATATATATATCAATATGTGTATCAGGTTTAAAGGACAAGTTCGGTATTTTACACTTAATATTTTTACATAAAGCAACTGGTTTTATCGTAGTTTTGTCCAACTAAATTCCTGTTGATGGCGTGGAGGAAAACGGCTATTAGAAGCTCCCTCCTCTTGAAGGGGCCTTTGCTGTGCATCTCTGCCCACCCACAGCTCTGGGATGGAAAGCCAAGGCCGTCCAATCCATCCAAGCCCTGCAGAACCACCTCAGCCCTTGCTGGTAGGGCTTACTCTGCAGAAGGACAGGCAGGCTCAGCGCTTTACTCTATGGCGGTCCTTTAGGTTTTTCAGACCAAACTCCTCCGAGCCATGGATGCAACATTGCATACCATTTTACTATGAATTGCACTACAGCAATATTGAATAGAATTAAGTGAGTAAATAAATATATTTATTTTACTTTAAACTGCATAGCAAAAATTGTCTACACTTTGGTAGGCCCTACTTGCTCCCTTAAGTTTTAAAATATAAACCTTCTTAAACCTTCTAAAATATAAACCTTCCAAAACTGAAATATTCTAAGATATACCAGAGCAAGTTGCTTTCCGTTAAAAAAACTGAAACATGCATTTTGGTCTGGGACTATCTTAATCCTTGTCTGTGGAACTTGAATCATATGGATTACTTTTATGATGGATGGATACATTTTTTATGGACTTTCATAAACTCAGCCACCATTCAGTGCCATTACAAATCTTTGGCTGAAAGAAGAAACTCAAATATACTCAAGATGGCTTGGGTGGGAGTAAATTATGGGATAATTTCGATTTTTTGGTTAACGATTACATTATGTACCGGATTTCACTTAGTTCAATTAGGGCATTGAAGTAACTTTTATAGACGTGCATTAACATTACTGGTGTGCATCTTGAGACAAAACAAGGGCACTGACATATGTCTGTCAGCAGTGTTGGGTGTACTGTAATTTAATTACTTTTCCCTTGAAAATGTAAAGTAAGGGATTACTCTTAATTTATCTGTAATTTAATTAGTTACTTCTGATGTAATTGAGGTAAATCAATCCGATCTCTCAGTGATTCGTATGCATTTTATGAGGTGTCTAAATCGTACGACTGCAGTTGTACAAATTCGTATGAATTATTGTAAAAATGTATGAAAAAGTGTGAAATGTCATGAGATTAGACATAAAACAATAGTTGGTTTAACATCAAAATCTATTGTCTGATGCTAAAAAGTATGTTTTTATAATGTAACCTTCTCCACCTTGGTCAGTTTAAGGATAATTCATGCAATTTTATAGTATTTATTTGAAAGAATTAAAACAGATTCATGTCTATCCTTGTATTATTCAGCTGGTTGAGATTGATATGGGATTTTGAAAGTAATTAGTAATTAAAAGTAATTAAATACTTTTTAGAGAGAGTAATTAGTACAGTAATCTTTACACTGTTGAAGAGGTAATTAGTAACTAGTAATTAATTACTTTTTTAGAGTAACTTACCTAACACTGTCTGTGCAGAGCGACTGATCTCATGAAATGGCGTATGTATGACACTCCAATTCGTATTTGCCTTTTTGGCATGCTATCAACACGCATAATCACTATCAGCATGTTTATGAATGCCGTTGACTTAAAGGGTTAGTTCACCCAAAAATGAAAATTAAGTCATTAATTACTCACCCCCATGCTGTACCAACCCCGTAAGACCTTCGTTCATCTTCGGAACACAAATAAAGATATTTTTGATTGAATCTGAGAGCTGGATCAGTCCTATATAGACTGCCTAAGGGACTGGCTCTTGACGGCCCATAAAGTCATTAAAGAAAAGGTTTAAATATTCCATGTGCCTACAGCGGCTCAATTATAAGTTTATCAAGCGACGAGACTACTTTTTGTGCGAAAAAAACATAAATAACGACTTTATTCGACTATTCTATTACTTCCTTATGGGCGCATGCGCGACAACTGAGACGAGGACGTTCTCCTTCTACTACTTTTTGTTACCGGCTGCTCCGCTTAGGAGTTTTACCGCCCCCTACCGTATAAGATGATGTGCTGATATAGCTGGAAGCGCAAAACTTTCTGTTTACAAGCAGAGGAAGATGCGCGCTGTACATACGCTTTTCAATTTGCGTATTTTCCGCACTATAAGGTGCACTTAAAAGCCTTTAATCTTCTCAAAAAACGACAGTGTTCCTTATAATCCGGAGCGCCTTATATATGGATCATCATTTTATACGGTAGGGGGCGGTAAAACTCCTAAGCGGTGAGCAGCCGGTAACAAAAAGTAGTAGAAGGAGAACGTCCTCGTCTCAGTTCTCGCGCATGCGCCCATAAGGAAGTAATAGAATAGTCGAATAAAGTCGTTATTTATGTTTTTTTCGCACAAAAAGTATCTCGTCGCTTGATAAACTTATAATTGAGCCGCTGTAGGCACATGGAATATTTAAACCTTTTCTTTAATGACTTTATGGGCCGTCAAGAGCCAGTCCCTTAGGCAGTCTATATAGGACTGATCCAGCTCTCAGATTCAATCAAAAATATCTTCATTTGTGTTCCGAAGATGAACGAAGGTCTTACGGGGTTGGTACAGCATGGGGGTGAGTAATTAATGACTTAATTTTCATTTTGTGGTGAACTAACCCTTTAACGTTACATTACTAAATAAATATATGATCTACCCCAACCCCATCCCTAAACCTACACGTCACTGGGGTTAATATGATTTATGAGTCTTCCCCTACCATCCTAGGAAAAAAAAATATCGCTCCCTTGATGTAGCGTCTACATGGCCTAATGGCGTGGACATATGTGCGCACGCGGATAGCTCAAAATACATATAGATAACACGCAACTTGACTTGAAAGTGGCGTGTATGTTTACGCAAAAGTCATGATGTCATGTTGGTCTGTGCAAGTTGCTTTCATTTAAAACAGCTCAAACATGAATATTGTTCTGGGACTAAAGCTTTGTCTGTGAACTCAGGGCTAAATGTCCATGAACTAAGGCCTAATGGCTTAAACTAAACCAACCAGGCCAATTAGTATTTGTCATGTTGTATGTAATGTAACAAGTTACTTTCTCTAAAGGAGAACATTAATTATGCTATTTTTGAGACTTGCCAATAGTCATGTTCTTATAATAATAAGCAGATTGATTGCTTATGCAAGTGGATACACTAGAACATTAGGTTGAAATCAGCCATGGTTTATTGAAATGAATACAGTTCTTTCTCCTGAATACGTAATTGTTTCTCTAGAATGCATTAATGCATCTCATGTCAGGCACGAGCTGTTTTTACATAGATTTACTTAGAAAAAGACCTGCTTGTTTTGATAACGAATAATTTATGCCATGTCATGTTAGCAGAATTACCAACACAAATGGGATATTGTCTCTGTTGAGCATGTATGTGCATCATATGCAGTCTGAACGTTTCATGCTTTTGTATGTCACCATGGAAACATCTCATGCTGTGATTTTTCTTTTGTATGAGGGCGTTCGTGAGGAATGTAAAATCAGATGAGTTTCTGTGTGATTATCATCAAGCCACACATACAGCAGCAACAAAAAGAAGAAAGAAAAAAATCCATATTTCAGCAGAATAACAATTTGGAGAAAAATGCCTCTAAGCCAAGAAATAAACAACTTCATCAAAGTCATCCACACACGGCTCTACCAAGAGCTACTTCATCTTTTCTTTGCTTTAAAATCTCCAAGATCAAACCCTCATCCAGATAAAGCTTTCTTCGTCTGATAGTTATTTTAATTATATTTGCATTATTCTTGTTTGTGATTATTGATGGATTAACTGATGGTTGAAATGAGACATTTTTGTTATTTACATCTATGCATCTGCACCATAAGGGCGGTCCAATTTACGCAGGTGTTAAAGATCGTCACATCTGCGTTCTTTCAGAGGTATGCTCAAATTCACCCATGAGAATAATAATATCTATTTCACCCTGACTACACACACAGCCCAGCTGATGACCTGCTAAATGCGGGGGAAAAAAAACATTGGTATGCTCTGACTCAAATGATGAACTCAGCCTTTGGGTCCTCCACTCCAGGCAAAACTAAGGATGGCTGACGCGAAACAGACGTTCCGAAGCTTTGCGAGATCCCGAAGCGTAGATGATTCGAAACACTGATCTGAAGCGTGATTCAAAACACCCACGTCACGTGACTATGGCTAAATGAAGCTTCTAGTGCTGCGTTCATGTGCTATGGAAAATAGGATATTTTCCACTTGTGAACTGGTATTTACCAGTGTGTTGCGTTCAAGTGCTTTTGTTGTCGTAATATGGTAAAAAGATGGAGATCCAGACCTGTTATTTAGCTAAAACTATTTTAGATTTCTTAAGTCATCTGCAACAGCAAGAAAATGATTGATTAAAACTCAAAAGGTAAATAATATGCTGTAGCCTATATTTTCTAGATCATGAATAGTATATATTTTTACCATTCACGACTCTCGCGGTGCTCTCTGCCGTTTTGAAAAGATCAAAGGTTATCTCATCTCGGCAACTCCTCCATCAAAATATTCTACAAGTTGCCCAGTGGAAAATACCACATGAGGGGGTGTTCATGTGCATTTTCCACGTCGGCTTTTGGTATTTACCATAATTACCATAGCACATTAACGCAGCAGTGTTTCATCAGGTGGAGTGCTCCGCCGAATCAGGGTTTGCTTGGTAGGTCGTTCAGGAAAGATCACACATAACCATACTGATCGCGTGAGCAAAGTGCACACAGAATGCCTATTCTTAAAGTCTTGTGCTGTTTTATGAAGGCAAAGAGCCATATAATGGTTTCGATTTTAGTTAATTGGCAAAATATAACGCTAGAGACCATGTTAGTTTATACTTTTTACATCTCATATGTTCGGCAAAAGGCGGATTCGAACTTGGGTCCGAGCGCATCAACTTCTCTTTTACGAACTACATGCTCTACGATCTATGCCACTGTATCTGTTCGTGATAGGCATGTTTTTGATAAAAAAAGACCCCTGCCCCATATACATATATACAGTATATATATATATATATATATATATATATATATATATAGACAGATTGATAGAAAGAACAGCAGAGAAATTAATTATTTTTAAATACAAATCTATAAGAAAGTGAGACATTGTGGCTTGTTTTATCAATATTAATGTTTCATGACCAAAATAACATTATGCAATGTGAAGAGAGGTTACAAGCATCATATATTAAAAAAAAAAATACAACACATTTTTGAATGGCTCGTTGTAAAGGTTGTTTCAGATCAACACCTGCAATTGACCACTAGGTGTCGCCATGGACACGGGTGTCGGATTGATTCGAAGCCTCGAAACAATATAGCACATTTGCTTCAACTGTTTCATTGCTTCACGAAGCCTCGATCTGCCCATCACTAGGCAAAACTAGGAAACACGAGGAAACAGGAAACATTGACAACAAATTAGCACAAGACTATAAACACAGGGTGGCTAAATAGGGGAACAAACAAAGGAGGGTAATGAGCAGTACAGGTGGGACTAATAAACCAATAATCAGATAACCAGATGGGAGGGGCTAGACAATAGACAGGAAAGCACATGGCACAAGGGAATCACATAACAAGCCATGTGCTCACAATAACACAAGCACATGACAAACCGGGAATGTCAGAGCTCTGTCACCCACTAAGATCGAACCAGTACAGAAGTGACAGAACCCTGGTAATTTTCAATTTGCTTAAGCACAAATGTAAAGTTCTGTCATGAATCTAGATGACACAGACTGATAAGTCATTCATGTAACGCTTCCTTTTACAGTACAGTACTTACAGTGTACTTACCTAGAAAGTACTGGCTAATATACATGGAACAGGGGTAGGTTCAGGGTTAGTAGCTACTAGTTATTTCCCAGTAATTGTAGTTACTAAAATAAGTACATAGAATTTACGTATGGGTAACTGGACTGTAAAAGGAAGCGTTACCGTCATTAACTTATTCTGCTTGAAATCACATTCAAGTATCAAGTATCTATAGGGCACAGCTGATATCAGTAGCCAATGAGCTCACTTTTCAACCTTTTAAATACTTTAATAAACCAACTTATATAATATATACAGCATTTGCTGTAGCATTTGCTATAGCAGCTGCATCGCTTTTAGAAACCCTCCACCTTCCCCAGCTCCACCTGTATAGATCTGCAATGGGTAATTCATGTATCCTGTACTGTGCAGAAGCAGCATGTTTTGCTCACAACAAGCGTGCCATGTATGTATTGGCATCAGCAAGTTCCATACTTGCTCTGTACCCGCAATAACCAACAGCAGCAGTGTAGCAGATTCCTCCGTTACAAACATATCAACACTGTCATATCCATTACCACCAGCTCGGCATGAGGTTGAGTCCCCGACTTCACCTCAGGCCTCCAAGCCCATGTCTCCACCTTGGCCTGTCAGCCTGTTGGCTCCACCGTGATTGTGCACTCCCTCAGCACTATACAAAAAAATTGACTTAGACTTTGACAAGTAACAACTTTTTCTTCAAACATTCCAAAAACATTCAGGAAATATTAAAAACATCATAAAGACATTCCGAGAATGTTGTTCTAAGAACATTTTCTCTCAATGTTATCAAAAGGTATATCAAGTAAAAATAACATCGTGAGGACGTTCCTTAAATGATGTTCTCACATTTTCTCTCAACATTACGAGAACATTCAAGTACAAATTACATTGTAAGGACATTCCATGAATGTTGTAATGTACTAGTTTTATGACAATAATATGATATAATTCAGCAAATAATAACATTATAAGAACGTTTCATAAACATTATTTTAACAACATTTTTCCCCTCACATTTACTTTAGAGAGTGTCTCGTCTCGAAGAGTGAAGTCAGAAATGGCTATGGAGTGAACAGATACTCTTGGCTCCGAAGCGAAAACATGTCTGTATTTCTGCCAGTGTCCTCCTTTAATACTCACAAGGTGAGGTGGATATACGCAATGCAAAATCAACAGACCCATGGCATTTTTTTGCCATTGGCTCATTTTATATTGATCGAAGTTGATAGGCTTTCTAAGCGAAACCCCATTCGTCATCATCCGACGGAACTCAGAGTGAATACCTGCTTAAAATGTTTTTACAAACTGTTTTTATCTTATCTTGAACACAGCAGTGGGATTTAGCTGTAGGCCTACATAGCAGCAGGATTTAGCATGCTACATAAACTTAATACAGCTCACGTTAGCTGCAACAAGTTATCGCGAGAACAGCATGTTCAGTTTATCAGTTTATCAGCATCCCTCCACCACCCCATCTTCTCACTTCTATTTCGAACTATTTCTATCTCAACCGGGGATTTGTATCATGGATTTGCAGCCGACAAATCAACTGTCAAAAAAGTGCCCCTGCAGGCTTTGCAAAAGGGTACATCACAGCTGCAAATGAGCTACAAGTCAACATCAAGTGTGCCATTTGAGACGAGTCCATAACATTGATCTGTTCTTGACCTTCTCAACTTTGCAACTGTGGTACTGTATGTGTGAAGCATTGAATATGTAGCATTGGGGGAAAACAGGAGTGAAAAAAATATCAAACTGCAAGTCAAACAAATTGCACATTTCTAAGAATTTTCTACAGTTTTCAATGGGACACGGAGAAAAAAACATGCTAAAACACTTTTTAACAATTTAGCACTTTTTATCACATCTCGTAAGTTAAACACGCTTTTTAAATTAACTGAAGCTGATGCCAGAATGTGGATTTGTTTGGACTGACCAAATGTGCTTCCTGCCGTAGTGTTTAGGACAAGTTGCATTTGCCTCAAAATCTGACGGTGTATGTGGAAAAAGAAGGGATACTGGATAAAAATATTAACATTGGCAATAATACTGTATGTTTTCAAGCACAAATCACTGATGGACACCATTACACTCTGCACTGTGTATGGCAGTAATGTGTTTTGCACTGTAGCTTTCAAGTACCATTTACTCTGGAGAAAATTATTACAATAACATTCGGTAGGAAGCTGACCGTTTGATGACCGTCAGAGTTTTGTGCATTTTGTAGCCTGCATTCACTATAGCAAACAAGTATGGCATCAGCAGTCACAGAAAGGTCAATATGTATTTACTTCAGTTTTGAGCAGTTTATGTTCAAAGCACATTCCCGAATGAGAGTCTGTCTGTTTATGTGGACTGATATTTGTGCCTATTATGACTATGATCATTGCAAATCATTTTAATTTCAGCTAGCTTTGATGTTTTGCTTTCTTCAAATGTTTTTTTTTTTTCCAGAGAGACCAGAAGAGTTTCAGTAAGATTCTTCTGCTCTGTTTCTGTTTTAAAAAGATAAATGGAATTGCACCCTTTGTGTGGTTTCCTTTTGTTCATTATGGGAGAATGTAAAGAGCTCTTCTCCTCTGTTCATTTACTCCAATAATAACTAGTATGTAGGCTACTGTGTAAAAATATGTAACTGATAGTGATTACAATTTTAATATTCATGACAAAAAAGTTCTGTTGGTGGGTGGTTGCTCAGAGTGGGCCAAGGTCACGAATGGGTGGGCTGATTTCTTTTTTTATTGCAACAAACTTTTATTCCCTAAACCACATCCATCATGATTTTCAAACATCTAGTTGACTAAAGCAGCACATTAGGTTGGTAAATGAAACTATGTCAGTCCACTTGCACCTGGAATGTTCCATTTGTGGCTTGAAGTAATTGAGGAATGACCACCCTTATATGTCCAGCTAGAACAGCTCACCTGGAAGGACACAGACACCGAGGGTAAAGGCACTTAGCCATGTGGACATTGTGTGGGATTGACCTTTTTTCAGGTTTCTTCTACTTGGTCAGTTACAGACAAAAGTGTCATTATTTGAAACATACGTAATGACTATGATTGAGAAACACTAAAGTATTTTCTAAAAAATAAAACAGTCCACTCTGCTGATTCAGTTTTACGATCGGTTGTCGTCTTTATTAAGTGTGCTTTGCAGGTATGTTCTTCTGAGATTCTCCTGTGTATTTCTGTTTGTGGGTTAAAGACTATTTAAATTGAATACCTTTGTCATTCATGTTTGGTTGCCACCACAGCGTTGCGGCAGAATAACCAACCCTCAAACAAGTATCTGTCAGTGTTGGGAGAAACGCATTACAAAAGTAATACATTACAGTAACATATTACTTTTTGCTGTAACGCAGTAGTGTAAGGCATTACTAATCAATTTTCAGTAATATTTTACTCGTTACATGTTCAGTGAGGCTTGTATTACAGTTGTATTACAGTGTATTGTCTGCTTTTACTTCTTAAAGGCAACATGTGAAAGTTTTAAAGCAGTCTTTTAGTGCCAGTTCAGAGCGGTCGCGTCTGTAACATTGTTTTTTCCTCATAAATGCGAACACGAAAACTAAAATAAAATGAATATTTTAAGTTCTATGGAGACTGCAGAGCCAACCCTTCCTCATCCGATTTGGGCAGCGTAATGAACAGAATTACAAAAAATGTATTTTGCCTCCTATTTTTTTGTCACGCATGAATGTGTGTCTTTTCCCTAATATTAAAAATAAAACATAGACTGATATTTGTCTAATGTCTGGAGTCCTTTAAGGAAGTAGCCTATTTTCAATACATGTATTTTCTGAGAATTTTTATTTCAAGTTTTGACTGCAAATGTCATGTCCATAATACTGGACTTCCCCAATTTTAAATAATTTATCCTCAACTAGTTTTGTGGTGTAGGTCCACGTATTTTATAATGTTAACTTCAAATAATACTAATAGCCTAATTTAAGGATAAGGCAGCATTGGATCTGGACGGTAAGGAGAATAACGCTGGAGTTGGAAGAGGTGTGTCGCGATTCTGTAGGTTCGTGGATCTGAGTCGTGTGGCGAATCGCGATTTCGGTTTCATATTGCATATCGGTTTTAGCCCAAAAGTTAAGTTCTACTTAGTTATTTTGGTGAAAGTAACTCAAAAGTAATACATGAGTAATGTAACACATTACAATTCTGGGACAGTAATATTGTAAGGTAATGAATTACTTTTAAATAACAGTAACAAGTAATACCTAATGTATTACAGTTTGGAAGTAACTTGCACAACACTGGTATCTGTCTTTTGCAAAACAAATGCATGCTGGTTGAGTTTGCGCAGGAGTTTTTGAGCTGTACCACGAGGCACAGTGGAATGATGCAGCCTTCAAATACTTCTTCTGGAGTAGGATGGACTACATCTTGAGACAGAAGCTGCTATTGGAGGAGGGTCCCTGTACATCTTGTGGGCACATGGATTGATATTTGTTCAGGAAGACAACATTAACTTCGACTCCCCAGCACCAGTACCTCCACTGGGCTCCCTCGTCTCTCATCATTCTGGTTTCGCAGGATACTTCCGGGGCTCCGGCTGTGCCTCAACCCTCCACTCATTGGGCTCCTCCTTTACTCCGGGCTCGACCTTGGTCCTCATTCCCTCTGTTGTCACCCCACTCTGTCAGGCATAGGGATGGCGAAAACTAAAAATCTTCTTGACCGACCACCGAGCCTCATTAGCCGGTTAAAACCTGTTAACCGATTGGTTTAAAATATGCGCACACACACAGCCCCAGCGCCGTCTTTCCACTCATGTCACTTTTTAAAATCCCAATCCAGCGCGAAACACGAGTCCAGGGGGTTGCACACCGGACGAGAAGCTCAGCGCCACATCTTTAAAATTCGAACACATTATTCTCAATAAGAGATTCGGCGTCTGTCCGTGCCCAGCAACGGCTCAGGACCGTGTTCAAAATCCTGCTGCGCCACAGAGCGCCATTTCCATAGTTTTATATAAAAATGAAATTATTTTGGTCTCAAATCGTTGCTAATGTATCATGACTGCGCCCTATGCTGCAATATAGTTTTTCATTCATCTACAGAAATCAGCTGCTTGAATAACAATTGCTGATGTTATTGGATTTTTCAGCTGAGATTCTCAAATCATTCGAGTTAATGGATGCTTTGAGGTAAAGTTTTCAGACTGCAGCCTCAGCAACGATTGTATTTAATTGTACAGTACAATCATAACATAGAACAGACGTTATCTTCATTTCATGTCATTAAACATTATAACATTGCTGGCCATACACTGATGAGAAAGTGCGCGTCCGGTGTGCGATACCTGGAGTTGTCCTACGTGGCGCGGCCCAGTGCTTCTCGTCCGGTCACTCTGGTGTGCGACCCCCCTTCTCCCGCAAACGCGGCGCCAAGGAGCTTGTATGTAATCGGAGGCTCCTTTTTAGTTTCGAAATGGTTTGGGTACAATGTGATCGCGTTGAAAATAAAAGCGCTAGTCTATTAGCTCATTTGAAACATTGCCGTGGCTCATTTAAGAAAATGACCGCTCTGAAGAGACGCTGCTTTAGTTTGAGGTAACGTTAATGTTAGTGCTAACAATAATAAAGATGATGATCATCACCACCTTATCTGTTACCACTGAAATGTAGATGTAATGTATTACATCTGTGTCATTCTTTTAGGTGAAATGGTCCCACACACTATTTTCTTTGCAAGCTTCATCCTGTCGCCTGCCCTCGCTCTAACCTCGAGTGTTTTAATCTGAAGCCTTTACTTTTCGCAAATCTTATGAGCACGCGAACCCAAACACTGTGACCTCGCGCCTCGTGTTTTTTTTTTTTAACTGACTACCGACAACTTTGATCGGTTAACGTTGATACGGTCAACCATCGGTCAAACGGTCATCGGTTAACATCCCTAGTCAGGCCCCCATCCTTATCTCGGTCCCTTAAGCCAGCGCCATTGCCTTGGACTTCCGGGTCTATGATGACTCCCTGGGCTGTCATTCTCAAGACTTTGCTGGGGTCGCTAGCTCTGCCTCCATTGGTCAACACCCAGGAAACCTATATGGGTCCACCCTTGGTTCCTCCCTCCTTCATTTTCGCCATGTGTGATGGACCAAAAGTATTACAGGGGAAGATAATAGTATTGAATTATAATAGGTACCCCAAAATTATTTTTATTTTTTTTCTCTCTCTGTCTTCAGTTTAAGTATTTACAATACTTTTTTTAGAGTCTAAAAAAGGGTTGTGTCAATGTTACATAGATTTAAATTTTTACTGAAATAGGCCTGCTGTAGGTGGCGCATTGCACTAGAGTGATGAGAAATCATAGACATAATATATACATAGACGCCCTATTGGCCGTTGGAGCGTACGTCAACGGCGCCGCCATATTGGGGAGAGCAACTTTCCCATACCTCTCATACCGGGAATTGAGAAAACTGCCTGATTTGTGTGCTGCTTGGGGCTGTAAAAATCGCCACACAACTGAAAACAGCTTTCAAGGAAGCACCTTTCACAAGCAAGACGGAACGTTTGTTTTTGGTTGTATTTGGTCATGATTTAATTAGTAAGTAACGTTTAGAGATTAAATACTACTGTTATTGTGTCACGCAATGTAGTTTTAATAGTTTTTCAGTCGACAATGTAGTTGTTTAAAGCTCAAATATGTGGTTTGTTTATAAAGATAGAGCCTATTTAAAAATTTGATCTGAAGTTTTCGGAGTTGCTGCGCCCCCGCCCAGTGCTCGTCTCCCCCGCCTGGAACAGCCGTACCACGGCCAGTGCTTCTGACGGTTGCCGCTGGCTCGGATGTCTCTAGTCTAGAGGTTAAACATGAGATATAATTCGTATAATTTGTGTTTATCTTTGGTCTCATTCATCTATAAATGGTTCCCTGGTGAATAGTTTTGGCTGAGGGCAAGGTATAAATATACTATTTGTTTATTTTATTGACTAAACTATTTACTATTACTTTTCACTTTATGTTATAATTACTATTTGCATTGCACTGCATGTCCAGTTGTACCACAACATATGTATTATCATAAAGGATCCATCAGTTATCAATGTTATTGCTAAAATCTGGTCAATCACATAAAATGCTTTTCCCACAATGAGCAAACTTAAATATCTCCGTATGGGGATCTTCACCATTCTTATCCAAGAATGTTTTTATCCAGAAAAACGCAGCTCACCCATTTACTCACATTTAATTACAAATGCAGTCTTGACCTCCGCAAAATGGCGGACCCGTTGACGTTTCGCAGCAACGTTCCAAAGCGGCCATGTACGTCTATGTGAGAATGGTGAGAAATGATGTTCTGGTCAAAGGGCAAAGTCAATGAAAGAAAGGGCCAAAACGCAACAATGTGTGTTTCTCGTCATTTTATAGACAGCCCCGCCCCTTTTCAGCTCTGCGCTTGTTTTTTCACAGCGATCTTGCATAGGTATGAATGAACTGCTTGTAAAAAAATTCCCGGTCGACATTTGTTAAGACATCTGTTTTACAATGCTTAGTTGCAAGTGAAGAAATTAGGACAAAAGTATTTTAATTTTCCTATATTATAGTGTAATTTAGGTTCAAATATACTTTTGAAATACTCATTTTCATTTTCATTTACACATTTATAGGCTATAAATGGATTTTACAGTACGTCACAGGAATACATAATTATAAATCATCATTATTATAATAATTGTTTGGCATCCTAAAACACCATTGATAATGTAATGCAAACTGAGACTCATAACTAAAAAAATATTTGAGCCCTCTTTATTGTCCTGGTACAAATTAATGTTTTTTCTTTGTTCAACGAGCAGTTCATGGGTTGAAGCTCTTAATTTCGATCTCTCAGAGAGCATGAGATTGATGCATTATAACCTTAAAATGTCCAAAATTTTCTTGCGGGGGAGCATGCCCCCGAACCCCCCTAGGCACAGAGTCCACCCAATTACTTTTAGAAAGTACTATGGGAAAGAACGACCATTTATGAACTTTACTCCAGCATACTAGTACAACAAAGTTCCCTTTAAATCAGTAAAACTGTAAATGCTATTGGCTAATCGTGCCGGCGACGAGGGCCGGTGGTCTACGAAATTTCCCGGTAGATTTTTTGGTCCCACTCCGCCCCTGACTGTAAGCTACTCAATATTAACTTCTTATATATTAAATGAATAACTGAAAATAATATTCTGTGCTCCTAAAGCAGGGGTCTCAAACTCAAATTAACCGGGGGCCGCTGGAGATAGAGTCTGGGTCAGGCCGGGCCGCATCAAGTATTCCAAAAATTAAAAAAAAATGTATTTAAGTATTTCAAAAATGGAGCACAACTGATCCAATCTTCTCAATCTTTATTATTAACGTTTCTTCTGAACTGTTTCTCTGAATTTGAACATTCCTTTCTGTACATGATTGGTTCTTCATGAGCTGTCCTTCTGACAATTGACAGTTTTACAAACTTTCTTTGTCTTTTTCTTATACTCAACATCTTTGTTGTGATGATAGTCATATTTGCTTTTTATTTTCTTTATACAACACTATTATATTTTTTTTCCCAAAAGGCACATTTCCTTTTATTATACTTAGAAAAACAATTACTGCTTTTGAAATACAAATAATTCTTTCTACACATGTATAGTGTCTCAGGCAAATTACTGACTTTGCACATATCAAAGCAAACCTTCTTATCAACCATTACATGAACTAGTTCAAAGTTCAATTCACAAATTTTAAAATGAACTAGTTCAGTTCATATTTCAAAAATGAACTAGTTCTTTTTTTCCATATGTTGCTACGAGCTTCTTTTTTATTATTAGGCTATTATTATTGCCACAACCCATATACAACCACAGATAACAATCATTTTATCGACGGGCAAAGTTTGCACAGACATGTAAGATTTTCCCATCCTCACCGACCTCATAAAAGCCTTTTAAATTATCTTACGACGCCTCCTCGCTCCTCGGTTCACAAACACTAGAACGAACGAGTTCACTCGTTCATCAGGCAGTAATACAGTAGGCTACGTTCAGTTCACGTTCGCCCAAAATATGAACGAGTTCATTATCGTTCATTGAACGTGTTCAGACACAACACATATTACAAGCTCAAAATAAATATTCTCACATTGTTTTAGAGCAGGGGTATCCAACACGTCGCTCGCGAGCTATCAGTAGCTGTGGCCTGATTTGGTGGTGGTAGCTCGCCTGCTCACATATCGCGCTCACATATTTTGCACTCTCAAGTACGTTTCAAATGTAGGCGCGCATCAAGCGCCGAGCGCGCTCATAATTGAAGCGACACGCTCATTTTTTCCAGGCGCAGTATATTTGTACTTCGTGGTTGTCTATGACAACTATTGACAACAAACCCACGGTAAGCTGTCACGAGACTATATATGGTAGCCCAAAAGGGATAAAAATAATAATAATTAAAAAAAAAAAAAACGCGGCAAACGCAACGGCGGGCCGCACTAACATTAAACTTTAATATCAAGTAGGGGGCCACAAAATAGGGCCGCGAGTTTGAGACCTCTGCTCTAGACCCTTCCAGAGCTGAGATATCGAAACTCAAAATTTCGACCCGAAAAAAAAACGAAAGGGGTACCACTGTCGTTTTTTTTTTGGGTCTAAATTTTTAGTTTCTCGGATCTTCTCAAAACTCTGGATTCTGATAGAGGGCCATGAGGCTTAGACCTGAGTGCAAAAATGGAGGCTCTAGACCCTTCCAGAGCTGAGATATCGAAACTCAAAATTTTGACCCGAAAAAAAAAAACGAAAGGGGTACCACTGTCGTTTTTTTTTTGGGTCGAAATTTTTAGTTTCTCTGATCTTCTCAAAACTCTGGATTCTGATAGAGGGCCATGAGACTTAGACCTGAGTGCAAAAATGGAGGCTCTAGACCCTTCCAGAGCTGAGATATCGAAACTCAAAATTTCGACCAGAAAAAAAAACGAAAGGGGTACCACTGTCGTTTTTTTTTTTTGGTTCGAAATTTTTAATTTCTCTGATCTTCTCAAAACTCTGGATTCTGGTAGAGGGCCATGAGGCTTAGACCTGAGTGCAAAAATGGAGGATCTAGACCCTTCCTGAGCTGAGATATCGAAACTCAAAATTTTGACCCGAAAAAAAAAACGAAAGGGGTACCACTGTCGGTTTTTTTTTCGGGTCGAAATTTTTAGTTTCTCTGATCTTCTCAAAACTCTGGATTCTGATAGAGTGCCATGAGACTTAGACCTGAGAGCAAAAATGGAGGCTCTAGACCCTTCCAGAGCTGAGATATCGAAACTCAAAATTTTGACCCGAAAAAAAAAACGAAAGGGGTACCACTGTCGTTTTTTTTTTTTTGGGTCGAAATTTTTCGTTTCTCTGATCTTCTCAAAACTCTGGATTCTGATAGAGGGCCATGAGACTTAGACCTGAGTGCAAAAATGGAGGCTCTAGACCCTTCCAGAGCTGAGATATCGAAACTCAAAATTTTGACCTGAAAAAAAAACGAAAGGGGTGCCACTGTCGTTTTTTTTGGGGGGGTCGAAATTTTTAGTTTCTCTGATCTTCTCAAAACTCTGGATTCTGATAGAGGTCAGTGAGACTTACACCTGAGAGCAAAAATGGAGGCTCTAGACACTTCCAGAGCAGAGATATCAAAACTCAAAATTTCGACCCGAAAAAAAAACAAAAGGGGTACCACTGTCGTTTTTTTTGGGTTGAAATTTTTAGTTTCTCTGATCGTCTCAAAACTCTGTATTCTGATAGAGGGCCATGAGACTTAGACCTGAGTGCAAAAATGGAGGCTCTAGACCCTTCCAGAGCTGAGATATCGAAACTCAAAATTTCGACCCGAAAAAAAAAACGAAAGGGGTACCACTGTCATTTTTTTTTTCGGGTCGAAATTTTTAGTTTCTCTGATCTTCTCAAAACTCTGGATTCTGATAGAGGGCCATGAGACTTAGACCTGAGTGCAAAAATGGAGGCTCTAGACCCTTCCAGAGCTGAGATATCGAAACTCAAAATTTTGACCCGAAAAAAAAAAACGAAAGGGGTACCACTGTCGTTTTTTTTTTTGGGTCGAAATTTTTAGTTTCTCTGATCTTCTCAAAACTCTGGATTCTGATAGAGGGCCATGAGACTTAGACCTGAGTGCAAAAATGGAGGCTCTAGACCCTTCCAGAGCTGAGATATCGAAACTCAAAATTTTGACCCAAAAAAAAAAAAAACGAAAGGGGTACCACTGTCGTTTTTTTTTTGGGTCGAAATTTTTAGTTTCTCTGATCTTCTCAAAACTCTGGAATCTGATAGAGGGCCATGAGACTTAGACCTGAGTGCAAAAGTGGAGGCTCTAGACCCTTCCAGAGCTGAGATATTGAAACTCAAAATTTTGACCCGAAAAAAACCGAAAGGGGTACCACTGTCGTTTTTTTTGGGTTGAAATTTTTAGTTTCTCTGATCTTCTCAAAACTCTGGAATCTGATAGAGGGCCATGAGACTTACACCTGAGAGCAAAAATGGAGGCTCTAGACCCTTCCAGAGCTGAGATATCGAAACTCAAAATTTTGACCCGAAAAAAAAACGAAAGGGGTACCACTGTCGTTTTTTTTTTCGGGTCGAAATTTTTAGTTTCTCTGATCTTCTCAAAACTCTGGATTCTGATAGAGGTCAGTGAGACTTACACCTGAGAGCAAAAATGGAGGCTCTAGACCCTTCCAGAGCAGAGATATCGAAACTCAAAATTTCGACCCGAAAAAAAAACAAAAGGGGTACCACTGTCGTTTTTTTTTTGGGTCGAAATTTTTAGTTTCTCTGATCGTCTCAAAACTCTGTATTCTGATAGAGGTCCATGAGACTTAGACCTGAGTGCAAAAATGGAGGCTCTAGACCCTTCCAGAGCTGAGATATCGAAACTCAAAATTTTGACCCGAAAAAAACCGAAAGGGGTACCACTGTCGTTTTTTTTGGGTTGAAATTTTTAGTTTCTCTGATCTTCTCAAAACTCTGGATTCTGATAGAGGGCCATGAGACTTAGACCTGAGTGCAAAAATGGAGGCTCTAGACCCTTCCAGAGCTGAGATATCGAAACTCAAAATTTTGACCCGAAAAAAAAAACGAAAGGGGTACCACTGTCGTTTTTTTTTTGGGTCGAAATTTTTAGTTTCTCTGATCGTCTCAAAACTCTGTATTCTGATAGAGGTCCATGAAATGTAGACCTGAGAGCAAAAATGGAGGCTCTAGACTCTTCCAGAGCTGAGATATCGAAACTCAAAATTTTGACCCGAAAAAAACCGAAAGGGGTACCACTGTCGTTTTTTTTGGGTTGAAATTTTTAGTTTCTCTGATCTTCTTAAAACTCTGGATTCTGATAGAGGGCCATGAGACTTAGACCTGAGTGCAAAAATGGAGGCTCTAGACCCTTCCAGAGCTGAGATATCGAAACTCAAAATTTCGACCCGAAAAAAAAACGAAAGGGGTACCACTGTCATTTTTTTTTTCGGGTCGAAATTTTTAGTTTCTCTGATCTTCTCAAAACTCTGGATTCTGATAGAGGGCCATGAGACTTAGACCTGAGTGCAAAAATGGAGGCTCTAGACCCTTCCAGAGCTGAGATATCGAAACTCAAAATTTTGACCCGAAAAAAAAAACGAAAGGGGTACCACTGTCGTTTTTTTTTTGGGTCGAAATTTTTAGTTTCTCTGATGTTCTCAAAACTCTGGATTCTGATAGAGGGCCATGAGACTTAGACCTGAGTGCAAAAATGGAGGCTCTAGACCCTTCCAGAGCTGAGATATCGAAACTCAAAATTTTGACCCAAAAAAAAAAAAAACGAAAGGGGTACCACTGTCGTTTTTTTTTTTGGGTCGAAATTTTTAGTTTCTCTGATCTTCTCAAAACTCTGGATTCTGATAGAGGTCCATGAGACTTACACCTGAGTGCAAAAGTGGAGGCTCTAGACCCTTCCAGAGCTGAGATATTGAAATTCAAAATTTTGACCCGAAAAAAACCGAAAGGGGTACCACTGTCGTTTTTTTTTGGGTCGAAATTTTTAGTTTCTCTGATCGTCTCAAAACTCTGTATTCTGATAGAGGTCCATGAAATGTAGACCTGAGAGCAAAAATGGAGGCTCTAGACTCTTCCAGAGCTGAGATATCGAAACTCAAAATTTTGACCCGAAAAAAACCGAAAGGGGTACCACTGTCGTTTTTTTTGGGTTGAAATTTTTAGTTTCTCTGATCTTCTCAAAACTCTGGATTCTGATAGAGGGCCATGAGACTTAGACCTGAGTGCAAAAATGGAGGCTCTAGACCCTTCCAGAGCTGAGATATCGAAACTCAAAATTTCGACCCGAAAAAAAAAACGAAAGGGGTACCACTGTCATTTTTTTTTTCGGGTCGAAATTTTTAGTTTCTCTGATCTTCTCAAAACTCTGGATTCTGATAGAGGGCCATGAGACTTAGACCTGAGTGCAAAAATGGAGGCTCTAGACCCTTCCAGAGCTGAGATATCGAAACTCAAAATTTTGACCCGAAAAAAAAAACGAAAGGGGTACCACTGTCGTTTTTTTTGGGTTGAAATTTTTAGTTTCTCTGATCTTCTCAAAACTCTGGATTCTGATAGAGGGCCATGAGACTTAGACCTGAGTGCAAAAATGGAGGCTCTAGACCCTTCCAGAGCTGAGATATCGAAACTCAAAATTTCGACCCGAAAAAAAAAACGAAAGGGGTACCACTGTCATTTTTTTTTTCGGGTCGAAATTTTTAGTTTCTCTGATCTTCTCAAAACTCTGGATTCTGATAGAGGGCCATGAGACTTAGACCTGAGTGCAACAATGGAGGCTCTAGACCCTTCCAGAGCTGAGATATCGAAACTCAAAATTTTGACCCGAAAAAAAAAACGAAAGGGGTACCACTGTCGTTTTTTTTTGGGTCGAAATTTTTAGTTTCTCTGATCTTCTCAAAACTCTGGATTCTGATAGAGGGCCATGAGACTTAGACCTGAGTGCAAAAATGGAGGCTCTAGGCCCTTCCAGAGCTGAGATATCGAAACTCAAAATTTTGACCCAAAAAAAAAAAAACGAAAGGGGTACCACTGTCGTTTTTTTTTTTTGGGTCGAAATTTTTAGTTTCTCTGATCTTCTCAAAACTCTGGAATCTGATAGAGGGCCATGAGACTTAGACCTGAGTGCAAAAGTGGAGGCTCTAGACCCTTCCAGAGCTGAGATATTGAAATTCAAAATTTTGACCCGAAAAAAACCGAAAGGGGTACCACTGTCGTTTTTTTTGGGTTGAAATTTTAAGTTTCTCTGATCTTCTCAAAACTCTGGATTCTGATAGAGGGCCATGAGACTTACACCTGAGAGCAAAAATGGAGGCTCTAGACCCTTCCAGAGCTGAGATATCGAAACTCAAAATTTTTGACCCGAAAAAAAAAACGAAAGGGGTACCACTGTCGTTTTTTTTTTCGGGTCGAAATTTTTAGTTTCTCTGATCTTCTCAAAACTCTGGATTCTGATAGAGTGCCATGAGACTTAGACCTGAGAGCAAAAATGGAGGCTCTAGAACCTTCCAGAGCTGAGATATCGAAACTCAAAATTTTGACCTGAAAAAAAAAAACGAAAGGGATGCCACTGTCGTTTTTTTTTGGGGGTCGAAATTTTTAGTTTCTCTGATCTTCTCAAAACTCTGGATTCTGATAGAGGTCAGTGAGACTTACACCTGAGAGCAAAAATGGAGGCTCTAGACCCTTCCAGAGCAGAGATATCGAAACTCAAAATTTCGACCCGAAAAAAAAACAAAAGGGGTACCACTGTCGTTTTTTTTTTGGGTCGAAATTTTTAGTTTCTCTGATCGTCTCAAAACTCTGTATTCTGATAGAGGTCCATGAAATGTAGACCTGAGAGCAAAAATGGAGGCTCTAGACCCTTCCAGAGCAGAGATATCGAAACTCAAAATTTCGACCCGAAAAAAAAACAAAAGGGGTACCACTGTCGTTTTTTTTTTTGGGTCGAAATTTTTAGTTTCTCTGATCTTCTCAAAACTCTGAATTCTGATAGAGGGCCATGAGGCTTAGACCTGAGTGCAAAAATGGAGTCTCTAGACCCTTCCAGAGCTGAGATATCGAAACTCAAAATTTTGACCCGAAAAAAAAACGAAAGGGGTACCACTGTCGTTTTTTTTTTTTGGGTCGAAATTTTTAGTTTCTCTGATCTTCTCAAAACTCTGGAATCTGATAGAGGGCCATGAGACTTAGACCTGAGTGCAAAAGTGGAGGCTCTAGACCCTTCCAGAGCTGAGATATTGAAACTCAAAATTTTGACCCGAAAAAAACCGAAAGGGGTACCACTGTCGTTTTTTTTGGGTTGAAATTTTTAGTTTCTCTGATCTTCTCAAAACTCTGGAATCTGATAGAGGGCCATGAGACTTACACCTGAGAGCAAAAATGGAGGCTCTAGACCCTTCCAGAGCTGAGATATCGAAACTCAAAATTTTGACCCGAAAAAAAAACGAAAGGGGTACCACTGTCGTTTTTTTTTTCGGGTCGAAATTTTTAGTTTCTCTGATCTTCTCAAAACTCTGGATTCTGATAGAGGTCAGTGAGACTTACACCTGAGAGCAAAAATGGAGGCTCTAGACCCTTCCAGAGCAGAGATATCGAAACTCAAAATTTCGACCCGAAAAAAAAACAAAAGGGGTACCACTGTCGTTTTTTTTTTGGGTCGAAATTTTTAGTTTCTCTGATCGTCTCAAAACTCTGTATTCTGATAGAGGTCCATGAGACTTAGACCTGAGTGCAAAAATGGAGGCTCTAGACCCTTCCAGAGCTGAGATATCGAAACTCAAAATTTTGACCCGAAAAAAACCGAAAGGGGTACCACTGTCGTTTTTTTTGGGTTGAAATTTTTAGTTTCTCTGATCTTCTCAAAACTCTGGATTCTGATAGAGGGCCATGAGACTTAGACCTGAGTGCAAAAATGGAGGCTCTAGACCCTTCCAGAGCTGAGATATCGAAACTCAAAATTTCGACCCGAAAAAAAAACGAAAGGGGTACCACTGTCATTTTTTTTTTCGGGTCGAAATTTTTAGTTTCTCTGATCTTCTCAAAACTCTGGATTCTGATAGAGGGCCATGAGACTTAGACCTGAGTGCAAAAATGGAGGCTCTAGACCCTTCCAGAGCTGAGATATCGAAACTCAAAATTTTGACCCGAAAAAAAAAACGAAAGGGGTACCACTGTCGTTTTTTTTTTGGGTCGAAATTTTTAGTTTCTCTGATCGTCTCAAAACTCTGTATTCTGATAGAGGTCCATGAAATGTAGACCTGAGAGCAAAAATGGAGGCTCTAGACTCTTCCAGAGCTGAGATATCGAAACTCAAAATTTTGACCCGAAAAAAACCGAAAGGGGTACCACTGTCGTTTTTTTTGGGTTGAAATTTTTAGTTTCTCTGATCTTCTTAAAACTCTGGATTCTGATAGAGGGCCATGAGACTTAGACCTGAGTGCAAAAATGGAGGCTCTAGACCCTTCCAGAGCTGAGATATCGAAACTCAAAATTTCGACCCGAAAAAAAAACGAAAGGGGTACCACTGTCATTTTTTTTTTCGGGTCGAAATTTTTAGTTTCTCTGATCTTCTCAAAACTCTGGATTCTGATAGAGGGCCATGAGACTTAGACCTGAGTGCAAAAATGGAGGCTCTAGACCCTTCCAGAGCTGAGATATCGAAACTCAAAATTTTGACCCGAAAAAAAAAACGAAAGGGGTACCACTGTCGTTTTTTTTTTGGGTCGAAATTTTTAGTTTCTCTGATGTTCTCAAAACTCTGGATTCTGATAGAGGGCCATGAGACTTAGACCTGAGTGCAAAAATGGAGGCTCTAGACCCTTCCAGAGCTGAGATATCGAAACTCAAAATTTTGACCCAAAAAAAAAAAAAACGAAAGGGGTACCACTGTCGTTTTTTTTTTTGGGTCGAAATTTTTAGTTTCTCTGATCTTCTCAAAACTCTGGATTCTGATAGAGGTCCATGAGACTTACACCTGAGTGCAAAAGTGGAGGCTCTAGACCCTTCCAGAGCTGAGATATTGAAATTCAAAATTTTGACCCGAAAAAAACCGAAAGGGGTACCACTGTCGTTTTTTTTTGGGTCGAAATTTTTAGTTTCTCTGATCGTCTCAAAACTCTGTATTCTGATAGAGGTCCATGAAATGTAGACCTGAGAGCAAAAATGGAGGCTCTAGACTCTTCCAGAGCTGAGATATCGAAACTCAAAATTTTGACCCGAAAAAAACCGAAAGGGGTACCACTGTCGTTTTTTTTGGGTTGAAATTTTTAGTTTCTCTGATCTTCTCAAAACTCTGGATTCTGATAGAGGGCCATGAGACTTAGACCTGAGTGCAAAAATGGAGGCTCTAGACCCTTCCAGAGCTGAGATATCGAAACTCAAAATTTCGACCCGAAAAAAAAAACGAAAGGGGTACCACTGTCATTTTTTTTTTCGGGTCGAAATTTTTAGTTTCTCTGATCTTCTCAAAACTCTGGATTCTGATAGAGGGCCATGAGACTTAGACCTGAGTGCAACAATGGAGGCTCTAGACCCTTCCAGAGCTGAGATATCGAAACTCAAAATTTTGACCCGAAAAAAAAAACGAAAGGGGTACCACTGTCGTTTTTTTTTGGGTCGAAATTTTTAGTTTCTCTGATCTTCTCAAAACTCTGGATTCTGATAGAGGGCCATGAGACTTAGACCTGAGTGCAAAAATGGAGGCTCTAGGCCCTTCCAGAGCTGAGATATCGAAACTCAAAATTTTGACCCAAAAAAAAAAAAACGAAAGGGGTACCACTGTCGTTTTTTTTTTTTGGGTCGAAATTTTTAGTTTCTCTGATCTTCTCAAAACTCTGGAATCTGATAGAGGGCCATGAGACTTAGACCTGAGTGCAAAAGTGGAGGCTCTAGACCCTTCCAGAGCTGAGATATTGAAATTCAAAATTTTGACCCGAAAAAAACCGAAAGGGGTACCACTGTCGTTTTTTTTGGGTTGAAATTTTAAGTTTCTCTGATCTTCTCAAAACTCTGGATTCTGATAGAGGGCCATGAGACTTACACCTGAGAGCAAAAATGGAGGCTCTAGACCCTTCCAGAGCTGAGATATCGAAACTCAAAATTTTTGACCCGAAAAAAAAAACGAAAGGGGTACCACTGTCGTTTTTTTTTTCGGGTCGAAATTTTTAGTTTCTCTGATCTTCTCA